>NC_043750.1:32665274-33002360 GCF_902148845.1 Salarias fasciatus | reverse complement strand
CTTCAAGCACAATTTTTATTTGAATATTCCCTCCAATCAAATTTTGAATTAAAAAAGGCAATTTCAACGTCGTTTTATTAAAACAACAACAACAACAACAATAAAATCTCGAATATTATCTTTTATGAATAGGCCTGGTCAGGGCCGGCTCTAGGCATAGGCGAACTAGCCGGCCGCCTAGGGCGCCACGTCCCGAGGGGGGCGCCGCGGTCGTACAAGGGGCGCCACGACGCTCTGTGTTCCGTGTGCCCCGCTGTGCAGCGGTCCGACGCACCGCGCTCCTCGTCCTCGGCGCTGCCCGGCACTGATCGCCTCTGAAGCCCGGGCCGGCCCTGGGCCTGGTCTATGTGGCGAAAAACTTTTTTTTTTTTTCAGGCGGAACTAAACTTGTGCAAGTGTTTCATTTACTCTGACAAAGCGCGCAGTACACCGGGAGAAACATGCCAAAACAAGCAAAACTTAAAGACATTTTTACAGACCAAAAGAGTTCAGAGGAGAAAGATGGTGATGAGACTGAAATCCCAGAGGCTGCTGCAGATGATGTCTTGCCTCCTGCCTAGAAGAAAAGGAAAAGTCGGTCATTTTGGACTGAATGGATGGAAAAATATCCCTGGCTACGGTGCGAAGTAAAGGATGGAACCGAAAAAATGTTTTGTTCACATTGTGAAAAATCGGGCAAGAAGAATGGATTTACCAGAGGATCAACAAATATGAGAAGCTCGTCTTCAATTGAGCACAGCCAGTGCAGTGATCACATCATCGCAGTCAGTTTATTTTCACAGCAAACAGCAATGAAAGGCCACTGTGAGAGGGCCACAGACATGCTGAGCAAGAAATTGCACTCTCAGCTTAAAGTTGTATTTCATATGACCAAAAATAACATCCCATGTCATCAGTACGAGGTAGGAGTGTAACGGTACACAAAAGCCACGGTACGGTACATACCTCGGTGTAAGGGTCACGGTTTGGTACGTTTTTCGGTACAGTGGGGAAAAAGTAACAAAAGCTCACAAATGTACCAGAGCATCTTTCCCAAGCTTTCCCACGCAATAGATTTATACAAGACTGGCGGGTCTTCCAACCAGTGTTGCCAACTCTCCAGTAAGGAAAGCAGGTATTGGCTGCCCTAAAAGTCGCTAGAAATCGCTAGATGACGTCATCACCTAATTTGTGTAATTGCCGATTTGGATGTAATTGTAATGGACGCTGTAGGAGAGAGGAATGACATCGTGGGAGAAGCTAAATTTGAGCATGCGCGATTCATTTGAAGTGTGGACGCAGAATGGTGTGCTCCTGCTCCTCTCTGCTCTGGCTGCAGCAGGGAGCACTGCGAGAGTCACCCCCAATGCACACTGGATGCGGTCCGGCTGCGTTCCGGCTGCGGTCCGTCTCCGGTCCGGTATACCGCAGCACTGTGATTCACACCACCTGCGGTGTCTCTGCAGTCCGCTGGAGAAGGTTGCCAGATCTGTCGTTAACCGCCGTAAACAATATGGAACCCGTTTTACTCAATAGAAAGCAGCCCAAACCGCCATCTCGGTTGAAAATGCATGTCAAAACTATATTTTATAATAACAAACACATCATAAACACATAATCATTTCATCAACCTGTTCGACGTGTTCAAAAAAGAAGCTGGATTTGGCAGAAACCCGCCTAATCTGGCAACACAGACGTGCTCCGGTGATAGAGCTGTTTCGTGCCATTTTGGTGTCATTTGACTTTCCTGCAGTGACGAAGTACAAAACCGTTCATTCTTCTAATGCGTATAATGACTACATGACGTTGTTTGTTCTGTATTCTACCAGAAGAACTAAGAAAATGGAATATTAAGGCAAACACACGACACAGATTTTATTTTGAAGTCACTTATTTTGGAACACGTATCGCGTTTCCTTCCGGCGCCCGACTTGCTTCTGTCTGGATTAACGCGGTAGGGCTGCGGCATGCGGAAAAATGTATTTGTCTTGTGATTGTGTGTACCAACCCGTGACCAATGCTGTTACACTCATTACGAGGGGCTGACTGAGCTACTTGGAGCAGCTAAGGCTCCTGATGTTGTTACACCTGAAGGCATTTACCGGCACAGCCAATGACGTATAGAATTACTAGACCGCTCACTGCCCCCTGAGAGACGGCAAATCGCAGCCGACTTCCGGTAGGGGCAAAAAGCGGATTCAGAGTGGGACCCAGCACGGTGTGTGACTTTGTGTTTCGTGATTTACCAAGGTACAGTAAACTTCTGTGTTGGAATCAAGTCACAATGCTTGAGATACATTGTGAACACCAAGCCAGGAGACCCAGGAGTTTTTTTTTTTTTTTTTTTTTTTTAATTTATCTCCTCGGAAACAGAAGTCACAAAGACAAGTGTATCCTGCGACTACGGAATGTGCAATTAATATGTCATTGTGTGCATTTTTTCATTTACTGTGAATAAACTTTTAATTTTTATTGCAATTACTGTGTTTCATGCTTTCATTTTTTCCATTTCTTGTCTTCCTTTGGCTGTTTCAGTCAATCTGTTGTAATTATTCTAGAAATGAGTGTCCGTTGTATTCAACGGACCCCACTGCTTAAATTGACTTCATTTTTTATTACACTACTTTATCTCTTACATTTTACTCTGAGAAACCTCTCTGTATGTTAAGGTATTCAGTTCAGTTCAGTTCTTTATTGAGCATTAAAGCATTATTACATAAATATATTACATAAATACTGTGCATGTTCTGACTGCAAGAATTGCTCCTCCAGAAACTTTTTATCGCCATTTTTGTGGGAGGAAAAAAGCAACCATTCCAAGGTCTGTGGGTCTGAGCAGCTGTGAAAGTCCAACTGAATAATTTGAATTGGAGAAAAATTGTTTAAAACACTTTCTTATTTGGCATTATTTCTGTTTTGGCAGAAACATTGATTTCGATCAGCGGTTAAGGGACCATCTAGAATTTACAGGACGCTGGAACAGTGAAGACAAACGCCATATCCAGTAAATTTGATAGGAGACAAATGAAGGTTGTGGTGATTATGGTGACACTGCAGTGAATCCCACTGGTCTTTTTTTGTGTTAGTTTTTTTTTTTTTTTTGGTGTTTATCTTCACTGTTGCAGCGTCTTGTAAATTGTAGACAGTCCCTTAACCCCACAGCAGGACCAGCTGTTTGTAGAAATTAATATTGTTTCTGATGCTTGTTAGACAGACTCTTTTAATAAAAATGAGCTTGTAGCATGTAGTCCACCTCACAACGATGGGATGGAGGCGCCCTTTGTAATTTACTGACGTTTTGTGTAAGAGTTATTGAGACTGAAACTCAGCATCTGTCAACTAAAAACATGCTTTGTTTTTTCTTGTCTGTGAGACCTAAACAACCATGACATGCCATGACAGCATGCCGAGGACAGAGATTTTACTGTCTGCTAACAGTAAAAGCCATAACATAACACATATTGTCCCATCAGTGATGACCAGCAAGCCTTGAAGTCTGTGTATTTACACTGGATGACACAGCGCCCCACTGCTTCTTGCCCCTACCGGAAGTCAGCGCCGATTTGCCATGGCGCCGCTGCTGTCCGCCGAGCAGCGAGCGGTCTAGTAATTCTATACGTCATTGGGCACAGCGACTTGACGACATGGAGACGGCGCTAGAAAGTGTTGTGATGAAGCAGCTGGATGACAAGCTAAAAAGGAGCAACTTCATTGGGGTTATTATTGATGAGACAGTTAATATAACCGTGGACAAGAAACTGATTATTTACGTCAAATTCCAAGTTAAAGGGAGAGATGAAACACGTTTGCTGGGAAACTATGACGTGCATTCCGGGACTGCACAGTGCATATTTAACAAACTGGTTGAGGTGCTGCGCCAGACGGATGTGGAGCTGTCCCGCGTCATCAGCCTTGGCTCAGATGGAGCCGGTGTAATGCTGGGAAAACATGCTGGAGCTGGTGCACTGCTGAGGAGAGAGAGTGCATTTTCCATTCAGGTGCACTGTATTGCACACAGAGTTGCACTGGCCGCACAAGATGCTGCAAAATCTGTGGGCCAGATAGGGACCTACAAGCACACTGTTGCCTCTGTGTACTCCTTCTACAAGCATTCAGCCAGCAGGACCAATCGCCTCCATCAACTGACAGCAACGCTCAGTGACGAAGACACGACAAGTCTGAAGCAGCCGTGCGCTGTGAGCTGGTTATCGTTGCACAAGGCAGCAGAAAGCATCGAAACTACCTGACCTGCTCTGGTGATGGAGCTAAATGAAGAGGCTGTTGGAGGCAACGCCCAAGCCCAAGGTCTCCTGGGCCAAATCCAGCCATACAGCTTCATCGCTTTGACTGACACACTGTCTGATGTGTTACCTGTGATGACCAAACTGAATTTGATTTTCCAGAAAGACGATGTAAATCTGGCCACAATCACACCAATGGTTCAAGCATCCATTGCAGCACTAACTCAGTTAAGAGATGCGCCCGGGCCAGAAGAGGAGCTGTTTCAGGCAGAGTGCGAAGACAGCATGTATCGGGATGTCCAGGTGACACATGCAGGAGACCGGGCTGTGCAGGCGTTCAAAAAAGCCAGAGTGCACTACATCCAGTGTTTAACTGATGCGCTACACGACCGATTCCCTGAGGATTCACTGGATCTACTGAACAGCTTTGATGTCCTTCTGAACCCCTCCCGCTACCCACAGGGAACGAGTGGTAAGTTAGAGCATATCACGACATACAGCCTATGTCATCATAATCATAACAAAAATAATATAACAGGCTATTCGTAGTATCTAATCTATAGGCTGTATGGCAAAATGGCACTGTTAAAACTAAGGTTTATCTATAGGTACCATGGGGCTGTTTGTTTTTCAAACATTGTTTAATGACGTTTCATTAAAAAAACACAGATAAATTATCTCTCCATCTGTTCAGAGCTTCGGGAGTATGCCAAATCAGCCATCCAAACCACTGTTGGTCATTTCGGCAAAGAAATTACAAGTGAGGACGAGTCTGCTGCAGCTACAGCTCCACTCATTGATGCCACAAGTGTGCAACGAGATGCCATCGCGGTGATGACAGTGCTCCTCTGTTACGGAGACTTGAACTTCTCTAAAGCCTGAGAAGTTCTCATCAGAGATTTCAGCGAAATCTACCCGGCGTGGGCCAAACTGGCCAAGATAGCCTGCTTGATCCCCGTGTCCAGTGTGCCAGCAGAGAGAGGTTTCTCCCTGCAGAACCGGATCAAAACAGCACAGCGAAGTCGCCTTGGAGAGAACAAAGTCACAAGACTGATGCGCATTTCAAGCTGCGGGGAGACACTGCACACTTTTTCATTCATTCATTCATTCATTGGTTCATTTCGAGCAGGTCTTCACAAGAAAAGAAAATACAGTACATCGGTACAATCAGTTCATCAGATACATCTACTGCTCAAAAAGGAGTGGGAAGAAGAAAACTTATTGAATCCCATCCCTGTCTTCCAATTCTGACGTAACTAAATATAAGAAGTTAACTTCCTTATCTGTACAATAGAGAAAACAAAACAAATGCAAAATTCTTTCTCATTCAGAAAAAGAACACAAAGGTTTTAGACAAAAGTTACACATAATGTGTTCCACACAGAAACATTTGACTATTACAACAGATACATACCAGCAATAGTAAGGACAAAAATACCAACAATGGTAGCACAGTAACAGTGAAGGATAACACATACCAGCGACATCATGCGCCAAGCATGTCACAGATTCAGGGAAACGTAATTTGACAATCCATGATTAGAACAAGTTTCTCTGTATTTTGACCAGACCATGTCTTTAAGTAGGAACTTGAATTTGTGAATGTCCAGAGCATTCCTCAGTTTTATCCCACAAACAGTCACACAAAAACTTTTATGTGTAGTTCGGACAATTGGCAAAATAAAATTTCCACAACCTCTGAGATTATAACTGCTCTCTTTTTGAACAAAGAATTTTTGCAAATTTTTTGGTAATAGATTATTGAATGCTTTTGATTTTAATGCAGCTGCTGGACACTTCAAACAAGCCAAAAAGTGAAGCGTAAAAAATGAAGCAAAAAATGAGTGGGGAAAGCCTGAAACATGTGAAGGGATTTTTTTCGCTTTGTTTAGAGTTTTATTACGTATGTAGAAAAGCGGACTTTATTTTATTTCAAGTTGGCAGCACGCCGCGTTATCAAATGAACAGTCCAGCTGTTGTTTTGTTAACAGATTGTGTTATCTGAGAAAAGACGTTTTGTTTCTTCAAGCTTGTTGTGCAATATTTATTTTTGTTGACCAGTTGAGTCAGTTGACGGCACTCATTTTATTTGATACAGCGTATGCTTTAAAACAAAGTTTTATAAATTGACATGCTTTGATATTATTCTTATACGTCGTATCATTTTAAGTCTGCCCCTTAACATAAACGTGAGGATCCATGTAAACTTAATGGCACGACTTTAAAAGCACCAAATTAGTTGCCTTAACGAATTTAGTTAGTAAATAACATGAAGACTTGTAAAATGTAACTTCCATGAGGCAGTGACAGATCACCCTATGGAGCCCAAATGTCATAGTTGCTGTCAAGGTGTGGATCCTGTCATTATTGGGGAGCTGTCCACGGGACTCCGCTGTTTGACTCCTCATTGACGCACAGTGCAGGGTTTTAGAATCAGTTTTTGCAAACAGTCCACTCAGGTTGTTACACAACTTTACTTTGAAGACAGAACAAACGTTTCTAGGACCAAATTATTTATGTTTTCAAATCGCTTTGTCACGTAGAGCGACAATGATTACATCGATTGAAAATACACCCCCACTTAATAACACTTTGCAGGTGAGTAGACTTTATATATATGTCCTGATCTTTGGGCATATATTTGAATAAATTCCCCTATCACTCTATTGAAATTTAGTCCGCCCCAAATTTGACAGGCGATGGCGGGATCCTTTGAAAAGAACCCCCCACCCACCCCCAGCCTTGCGGGAGCTACGCGGGTATACTTGCAGTATTTAAGCTCAATAAATTCAGATAATATTATAAATCAAACACTTGTCCGGTAAATTGAAAACCTGCCGGTCACGTTGTCCGGTGCCATTTTTTCATAGCGGAAACCCTGGTCGGAAATCGCTAACTTTGTGAGACAGAAAAATGGATTGATGCTTTGCATAAAGAAAAGAGTAAGGATGATAAAACAAAGGATAAGGATGAAAATGACGATGTAAACCCTGAGGATAGTGTATCACATGGTGTATCACAGGTGTCAGTGATCAAAGCAGTAAAAACCAAGAGCTCATTGGTTAGTCGTTCATCAGTCGCATCCTCCAGATCATCATCAGTTCGTGCTGCTGCAGAAGCCAAGTTAGCTGGACTAATGGAACGTGCTGCTGTCTTGTCACATCAGACTCTATTGGATATGTGCCTATTTTACTGAATGACATAGACAGATAGATAGATAGATAGATAGATAGATAGATCGATAGATAGTAGACAGAGTTGGAAAGTAACGTAATGGCATTATGTATTTAGAATGCAAAATAAGAGTAACTGTATTCCATCACAGTTACAGCTTCAATTTGATGTATTCTAATTACAGTTACTTTCTCCAAAAAAGGGATCTCTTGTAGGGATTACTTTGTGGCAGTGGTTCTCGAACACTGTGTGTGCTGTGGGATTTTGTGACAGCCAGTTATGACCCTCTGTTTGTGGCTTGTTGCTCTCTACTGTCATCTCTTTTTCTCGCTTTCTATCCTCTAAACTCCAACCAGAGCAGCAAAAAGGCCCCACCTGCTTCAGAAAGTCTGAGCTTCTGCAGGTTTCTTCCTGTTGATAAGGAGGTTTTTCTTCTTACAGTCTCTTACACTCGCTCTTGTGGAATTGCTGGGTTTTTCTCTGCGAGTTCCTTTAGATGACTGTGCTGTATTTAGTGCAAATTAAAGTGAACTGGATTGAAACTGAATGGTAATGATAATGATGAGTAATTCATGCCAAATAAATCAAATTTACTAATATCAACAAATTATCTTGTTACACACCGGAACATTTTCACTCATTTCACACTGTGTATAACGATTGCTGTCTTTGTGCAAAAGTTAACAATAGGACAAAAAAAAAAAAAAAAAAAAAAATGCAGAAATGAAAGTGCTCAAGATTGACATGGCATGTTGGTACATGTGGGCGTAAGAATTTGAAGAAGCAGGAAGTCCCCTCTTAAAGTTTCTGTTTCCTTGACATGTCACAAAGATGCCGAGGCGCCGAACCCTGCTCATCCTCCTCTGCAGTAAGTCCTCTGGATTAAAACACTAAATAACCTTGTTTCCTTGAAAGAAATTAAGGAGTCTGGCACTAAGGAGCAAATGCTTAATAATTGCCACTCATTATTTTATTGTGCATTTTTTCAAAACAGGACAAATGAAAAGAAAAGGCCTTGTTTTCTATTGTTTTCCTCTGCAGTCTCTGCAGGTTGTGTAACCGGAACCACAGGATTGATAAAAGTTTTTGGATACCTGGGAGGAGATGTGAATGTAACCTGCCCCTACGATCCTGGTTATGAGAATTATGAGAAGTACCTGTGCAAGAACAAATGTGACGACAATGATGTTCTTATTACCACAACAGACAACAAAAATGTCAGATTCTCCATCTCTGACAAGAAAAACATTGCAAAGTTCCTCGTGACAATCTCAAATGTTACAGCTTCAGATGCTGGAAAATACTGGTGTGGAGTGACCAGGACTGGAAAAGATCTCTACCAAGAAGTGAAGATACAATTAACAAAAGGTACATATAGCGTCTCCATTATATCATTTATACCACAAATTAAAATACAAATAAATGCTGAATATGAAATGTCCGTGGTTCTGGACCCTCAGTAAGCTTTGTGATGAATTTTGTCTTATCCGCAGACAGTTGCTGCAGCGATGTGGTTAAAACTCAAAGTCACGAGGAGGGTTCGGTGTCCGTCACTTGTCCCTATGCTGCCGAACACCAGACCAATCTGAAGTACATCTGCAGAGGAAGTCAGCCCTCCACATGTCTGCAGCGGGCAGTGGTCACCTCTGAGAGGACATCAGACCCGCGGTTCACACTCACTGATGATCAAATGTCAAGGAAATTCACAGTGACCATCAGCCAGCTGGCCCGAGCAGACTCTGGACAGTACCTCTGTGGTGTTCGTTCAGACGCTGGACTGGATGTTTTTTCTGCTGTTCAGCTGGAAGTGAAAGGTAAGAGTTCGTCGCAATACTGAAGCATTTCACAACGTGAGAATCAGACCATTTTCCCTTGAAAAAAAAAAGAAAGAACGAAAGCACATTTTTCACTTGAAAAATTCAAATGCAATTTACAAGCACATTTCAAAACATCAGAACAAAGTGGAAATGTTCATTTGTCTATCAAGCATATTTGCACAATGAAATGCACCATAATTCCGTTGATGCGCGCCCATCAGCACAGTCTAAAATGTCATCAGTTCATTAAGAATATTTTGGATCTTTCTGTCAGAGTGGTGCTGTGTGGCGTCCAGCAACGTGACAGGCACTGAGGGACACTCAGTCACTTTGCAGTGTCCCTATCCACCTCAGCATCAGCATAACAGAAAGTTCCTCTGCAAGGGAGACCGGCGCAACAACTGCACAGACGTGGTGAAGAACAGAAGCAGGTTCACCCTGCAGGACGACATTTCCTCCAGCACTTTCTCAGTGACGGTGTCCAAGCTGGAGGCAGGAGATGCTGGGACGTACTGGTGTGCCTCACACTCACAGTGGAGAGTCGGAAACTACACCAAGCTTCAGCTGTCAGGTGAGCTCAGTGCCATTGTGGGGGAGATAGAAATAGCTGTACAATGCAAGTGCGATACAGCTTTTCTTGTTTGTTTCACTTCCTTTTGACCCATTTGTGGCTTTATGAAACTTAAGCCACTATCACAGTGCAGCAGTGTGTGTGAGATTCGGATTTCACTCATATTTCACAAATCTATTCATCAGCCAGAAATCACAAACCCAAGTCTGTGAATCTAAAATGACTTTGAATGCACTTAAACATGATGATGATCAGGTGATCTTTTGTCGGAGGTGCAAAAACCTCAAGTTGATCCAAGTGTATGTTTAAAAGTAGAGACATTTTGGTTTTTCTGAACATCAAACATCTCCACCTCCTGAAGTCTGCTGCCGGCAAACAAAGTGAAAAATTCTTTCCTCCCACAGTGTTTCTGCAACGTGACAGCGTGATTCCTCCGTTTACTGGTAAGCCTGCTTTAGGTAAATTCTCACCAACTGAACATTTCCTGTGTGTCTTTTTATAATGTGGGGCCATATCTGTGGTTGTGTTTTTGATGCTGTCACACACTATGTGAGGATGACCTTTCTGTTCTGTTGTGTGTTATTTCAGGTACCACCCTTATCGTAGGTTTCAGCGTGATCCCCGTGGTGCTCATGCTGATATTCACGCTGGTCATGTTTCGGCTCAAATGCCACAAAAGACGAGGTATATTCCACTTTATTCCTGCATGCATTGCACTCTGCAGACAAACCCAGCTGTATATCAGTGTTTAATTGTTTTCACTTGTGTCTCCAGAAGCTGAAGTCTTTGTGTTCAAAAACCAACCAGGGCCAGAAAATGTGGAAGAGACGAGACCAAATGTAAGAAAACATATGTGCTAACTCAAAATAGTGAAACCAGTTGGTATGCAAAGTGTATATAGACTGGATATAATGACAAAGACTTTGCTGACAGATTTCCTTTTGGTCAAATATTGTAACCACACAAGTGGTAGTGCTTTGGTGTGAGTAAAGTTATCTTCATGTTGGTTCTTTCTCAGGTTTGCTCCAATCAAGATTTTGTAGGAAAGGTAAAGCAGAGCTCGTGTTACAACTATGACAACGATGTCGAGGACCAGCCAGAATATGGAAACATCACCAGAACAGACGAAATCTACTGCAATCAAGAAGTGTTCAGAGTACATAGAAAATGAGTATCAAAAGGCAGTGAATGTACTTGTGTGTACTTTGTGATAAGTAATAAGGAGATGTCTCGGAGAAAGCCAGGCAGAAACCATCATATAGGTGGAACATGGTCTGCCTCAGAAGAAATGGCATAAAAATTATTTTAGTGGGTAAAATGGCTCTTTCAAGGTAAGATCTCAGAAACTGCTGAAAAATGTGTTGTGGATTCCACAAAAAAACACACAGAGGGTGAAGATTTTAAAATGCATTCTTTTAATATAACTCCTCGGCTTTCTAAATTAAGATGATGTTCTGTGCAAGACTTCCAGTTTTTTTTTGTTTTTTTTTTGTTTTGCTATGACTGTAAATGTAATGAATTTTCACTTTTAATGTTCTTGTTAATGGATGTCTCTTCTTTAAAAGTGTTTCTGCTTTATAACTTCTGCTGTCAAAGTGTGGGAGGATGAGGAGCAGAGCTTCAGACACATTAACTCCCCGACAACTTTCTCTAACATCAATAGAGTATGTATTTAGAGTTTGAAAATATTGTATCTGTGACACGTGGCTTTAAAGCAATTTTTCCTTTGTAATGTGACGATCAAGCTCACAATAAAATCAGCAATGAAAATGTTTGTTGTAGCAAATTGGTTTTTGTATCATATGTGCAGGAGGTACATGGTCACTTCATTCTATGTCATGCCATTGATCTCACAAAGAAAAAGAAGCACAATATTTCAACACTGTTTGATTGTGTAAAATACAGTAAAGTGTATTTGCAGCATCAAGTTCCTGTTTAAATGTTCTTGGAACAAATGACTCAGCTTTGTCCTATTTTTGCAATGCTATTTAAACCTTTCTGCGATCATATTTCTCATGTTGGGTTGAGTTTGGGAGAATACTGCGACTTCTACAGCCTTCAGCTGCATGAATCTTTTTTAGGTTTTACAAATTTAATCTTGCAGTGTTGAAAACAGCAATAGTTTATTAATATTCTCTCAGAAAAAAGAGCTCAATGTGACACAAAATTGAAGTGCACTCATCTTATAAATAAACTTTATATAAACTTTACATTTCAGAAAACTAACACATAAAATACAAATGTCTACAAATGTTTTTAGAACATCAGTTTCAAAAAATAAAATTTGTTTCTGATTATGACTGAAGCAGCTTCCCGTGCTGTCATGGCAACCAAACGCTCTTAAGCAGCGTCAGCTACATATGTTATGATCATCAAATATGTGCATTTCTAAGGCAACAGGCTGACAGGCTTTTAAGACAGAATCTGTTCATCAGGTGAAGAGAGGACCCAAAGAGTGCAGTGGAAGACTGAGTTCACACACATTTCACACAGACTAGGTTAAATAAGTTCCAGGAGGGAGGGTAGACAAATCATATCACATTCAGCTTGAGAGATCCAGGTGTTTTGCCATGGGGAACACTCACTTATTCATCCCAAAGTCCTACCGAGTTATTAAACTCTTGGGCCAGGGTAGTTATGGAGCGGTCTACAAGTGCCGTAAAAAAAGGACCACAGAGAAAGTGGCTGTTAATGTCCAGAAGAATGACAAATACAGTCTGGAACATAAGGTATGACAAATATCATGACACAGCACAAATTCTACTATATTCAAGGTAGTAGCTCTGCTAGGAGGGTTGATCTTTTTGTTTGTGTTGCCAAGTTTGTTAAAGCAACACTAAGGAACTTTCAGTTTTCGTTGATTTTGGCGGCGCCAGTGGACAAAAGCGGTAGTGTTTTGCCTGAAGGAATACTACAGTTCCCATGAGGACTAGCGCGTGGTGTCGTAAATTGCTGCTCCTGGTGGCGTGCTGTCGGACTGAACTCACCTTCATTTGTTTCCAGTGGCTGTGTGAAGGACAGATAACGACGAGGTAATGAATCTAATGGTGGCTAAACAATGTTATATCGTGATGTGACGCATGCCGTAAAGCAGTTTGCACATTTGGAGCTTTTCAGTGTGCAGGGTTCCTACCACCCTCCTCACAGCTGCTTAGTCCAAGTGAAAGCAATACTGACGCCCTCAGGCTGTGACAGAGGGGTCATTCAACTAGTTGTAAGTCGAAGTATCATCACAAAAGATATTAAAATGTTTTATTAAGGTTGAAAAGTTCCTTAGTGTAGGTTTAAGATCAGTTTTAATTTGAACATATCACTCATTAAAATGGCCATGTTGCTGCAGGCTGAGATCATGAGAACCCTCATGTCTGAGGAGTTGGATAAAGCCAACATCGTCAAGTATCATGGTCAAATGCATGCTAGTGACGTAATGAGTCTGGAGTAATTGAGCAACGTAATGTTTGTGGATGAAATCAAACATCCACTCAAGGTCAAAATTATTGACTTTGGCCAGGCAGTGTTGAGACACCAAGCTGAAACAGGAAGCCTCCACCAGATTCATCGAATGAGGTAAGAACTGATGACATTACCGTGATGGCATCTCCCACTGTGAGCTGCTCAGACACGTCGATGTTCAAATTTTCAATCATTCAGTCTGACAATGTAACTAATAATATTTCATTTTCTTTCTTTCTTCCTACCTTCACAGAGCACCAGAAATAATATTTGGACTGCCCTTCTCAGAGGCCATTGACATCTGGTCTCTGGGTTGCATGATGGGCCAGATGAATGCAGCAAATGCAGCACTAAGATCGAGCAGGGCAAGAACCAGTACTGTGTCTGAGGCCATAAGAAGATCATTAGTAACTTTGACTAGAGCTGTCTCTGTGCTATGATGAGTTCTAAAGCCTGACTGAAAAGACTCAAGTAAGTCGTTGCTGTATAAATGGTCATAAAGCTGACTTGTCAGAGTGTTCTACAGGACAGAAGCTGGATAGTTGTAAATGAGGTTCTACTGACAGATCTGAAGATGTGTTTTGATGTGACTGCTTTGGGGACTGTGTTTTCAATTTTATTTCTTATATTTACAGTGGGGGGAAATAATTATTGGATCCCCTCTAGAATTTGTAAGTTTGCCGACTTTGATAGAAATGAACAGACTCTCATTTTTGTGGTTACATATTGATTATGGCAATAGACAGAATATCAGTCAAAATGTGTGTGAAAGAAAAAACTTTATCAAGTGAAATAAGTATTCCACCCCCCAAGCAAAACATTACTTTGTACTTATTAGAGGAAACCCTTGTTTGCAGGTACAGCAAGGAGACGTTTGTGGTCTCCAGGTTTGCTAACAGCGCAGGAGGGATTGTGACCCTTTTCTCTTTACAGTCAGTCTACTAGACTTTAGTGAACTACTTTTGTTCAGAATGTTGCATAAGCGATGTGATTTTAAATCAAACAAATCTATTTCTGTGCAGTTTTGGGTGTAAATATCCATGACTTACAGACAGGGGTGTTTCTAGAACCCCTGGGGGCCCTATGGGAATGGCTAGTGTGACGTCACAAGTCACTTCCGGGTCCAAGGCTTCCAGCGCGCAATGTAAACACAATGGCTGTTGCCAAAGAACCGGTCACTTTTTTCATGGTAACAGTGAATTTTGCTGACTTTCCAAAGTTAGTGAAGAGAGGTTTAAACCCTTACAACTCAAACCGAGTTGTAATTGTTTCTGTGGTGACAGGTGGAAGTCTGAAATGGAAAGTACAGGCTTCAATGAAAAACAACATTTACGAAGTTGAAGTGAGTGATTAAGGCGCTAGCTAGCATTAACACGAGGGCGTCAGTCGTCGCATCATGCTGTGTAACTTAACTATTAATTAATTAGCTATGTTAGAATCGGGTTCTGTCTGTCTGCGGTTTGTGGACAACTTACAGTTTATTGTAGAAGTGTCATCCAGGGAAATAATTTTAAACCAAACCTCAAACACGCCATAAAGCAGAAGCAGCACACATTCAGTACAGGTTAAAAAGTAAAATAATAACAATAATAATAATAATAATAAAAAAGCCCTTACAGAATATCTAATAATATCCCCCTTGTGGGATTAATAAAGGATTATTAACTTTGGATAACTCCGCTGGTCCATCCTGCCACGGAGAGGAGCGCAGTTTTAACAGTGAGAGAAGACACACAGCTGCTGCAGAGCAGCTTCAGATCCAGCGGGGGAAACGCTGCAGTTCAGCCCTGAAAAGATGTGGGACTTTATTTTGTCCTGTGCTGTTTTACACCATATTGTACTGGCCGATAGAGTTACTGTTGATGCGCCGGCGCCACGAGAGGAGCTGATGTGGGAATCAGCAGGACCTGAAGAACCGCGACTGACACGTAAATAAACTCTAAAGTTTAGCAAATGATTTATTTAATCAGTGATGTGATGCCAGCAGCCTAGAAAATAATATTAGCTAAAGGGAGATTAAATACAGACAGAGGACGTTTAGCCAAAAATTTTATTTAGACTTCTATAAATTGTCTTTAATTAATTTAAGCAGCAGCGGGAGCGGGGGGCACGCGCCGTCCTGTGTCCTGCTCGGTCCGGGGTCCTGCTCAGGACCGGGTCCGGTGCTAGGTGTGTGTGTCTCGGTGGGACCGTCCCGCTGTGGGGAGGAGACCTGGCGGCGGTGCCGCTGCTGTCTGGCTCTGTGACATAATTAAATGAAACAATAAAAATCTGATCTATATAACGTGAGTCCGCCTCGTTATTTGTAATATCAGTAAAAATAATATAATGATGTAATATCAGAGGAAAGCAGTAATAGGATATGGTTTTGTTGACATCGTTCCTGTTGTTACAACACAGGACACAGCACTGCACTATCGCGCCTTTGGACACGGAAGTGACGTATTCAGCTTCGATGACGTAGCTACTAGCCATCCCCATAGGCAAGAGGGACTGTGGGGCCTCTCAGGCCCAGAATTATGATGAATGAAGTCCAGGACAAAGGATCAGAAAACAATACTTTAAATAATAATGGTGAAAATGTGGCCATAATCCTTGCCATAGTGTAACAGACAGACAGACAGACAGACAGACAAACAAACCATGACGATTACATTACCTCTGCTGGCAGAGGTAAATATGTGCTCTAAGTTCGTCATACCACAGAAGTGTGTTGTTAACCACGCTGTCAAATAATGCGAATGATTATATACACACTTTATTAATGTATCTTGAAGAAAATGGTTGAAATCACTTTGCACGGACTCAGCTTACTTTTCTGGTGCTTGGTGGTGGATGACTCGGAGCTTGGGACAAAGTCCCTTTGACTAACTTTTTTATAAAGTAACACACATGGCTTACACACTCTCACTTAACACTATCATGTTTTTTTTTATCCTCTTCTTGATTTTTCTTCTCTTAGCGTGCCCTGAGGGATATGTCCGCTTCATTTTGTGTGTTTGACAACACTGACTGCACGTTGATGCAAGGGCTTACAGTCTAGTCGGCCCACGGCCAAGTCGGCCCCATGCAAACTGGCAGGGCTCTCAAGCCTCATGCACTGAGCCTGACAGTCACGCATTCTGGGCTTTTGTCACACACTCACGCCACACATGGTATTTCTCACGCTGAAGAAAAAAATACTGGTAAATTTGTATGGTGCACCGCTGCTATGGAACCAGGAGGGCTCAAACACGTCTGCAAGCCTCTCACTGACCTGTCAATCAAAAAAGGAAAGGGGCGGGCTAAAGTAGCGCAACAACCAATGAAAAAAAAAATCATTGTTACAGTCTGCTAGAGAGTGATGGGATGTACATATGTGTCTGTCTTAACTGTATATTTAAATTAAATTTAATTTATATCTGTTATTATTATTATAGTGTACATATGTGCTTGTCTTAAAAGTATATTTAAATTATATTTAATCTATGCCTGTTACTGTATATCTATTATGTATTTAATTATATCTGTTTTAAATTTATATTTAAATTATGTTTAATGATGTTGGTTAGCTTAAATCTGTTATTTAATTATATCTATCCTAAATTTATATTTGAATTATATTGACTTTTTTTATTTGTGGTTGGGCTTTGTAAATTTCATATTTCACATTTCTATTCCATTTATATTTCTTTTCTCTGTGCTGCTGGAACACTGCATTTCCCCCCTGTGGGACAAAAATGGACTTTCAATCAATTCAAATCAATCTAAATTATTCAAATGTCGCTGTGTGATAACATGAGACAAGGCACCAATCAAATTTGATTTGTAACTGTAGATAGTATTTCTACATTTGCAAAAGAATAATAAAACACAATAGATGTATGACAATAGATACCTGTACTTCATTTTAAAAGCTGCCTTTGAATGATCAGGAGTCAGGACTCTATGGCTGTAGCTCTGTCACTTCACGTGACTCACTTTGCACCAATATGGTTCCTTCTTTCTGTATGAAAATGTCATTTAGAACCTTCCTGACTGAGTTTGCAACAATGTATCGTTTTAAGTGACGTCATCATCTAATTTGACCTAGATATGCAGATGACGTCATCTAGAACGTTACTAAGTGAGGAGTTGGTAACAATGTGTCAGTTTTAAAGGCCTTTTGTTTTTTGCAAAACACAATAAAGTGCATCATAATTAGTTTAACAATTTAATGTAAATATTAACATTTCACAATATGCACTTTCATTTAAATCATTTTCACATTGTAATATGTATAACACAACCCACCATTCAAGTCAGTTCAGCACCGATAAGTTTCCTTCTTTCTTTGCACAAACTTCATGTCATCTCAGGTGGACTTCGCAGGAGGAAAAACCAGGCTGGAAGCAGTGAATGACAGTGCCATAGCAGCAGCGCACCAGACAATTTTACTGGTATTTTTTTCAGCGTGAGAAATACAATGTGTGGCATGAGTGCGCGGCAAAAGATCAAAATGCGTGACTGTCACGCTCAATGCATGAGACTTGATGCATAGCGCCGACTTGGCTATAGGCCGACTTGCTTGGGGCTGAGTTAGTTACGGCCGACTTACCGGTAACTGTATCCCGATACTATTATTTTACCTCATCCTAAAATTAAATTGAAGTTAAAGAGAAACGGGGTGTGCAGGTAAGATTGAAAAAGCATTAAAGACTTGAAGAGAGGATCTCATTATACACAATCAATCTATAAATAAACCGAGATTAAACAGGAAGACGCCAAGATAAACGCAAATTAATGACAAAAATAAATAAAAATAATTAATGTGTAAATATTGAAATAAAGGCATGAACATTAGAACCAAACAACCAGTCCGGTGATCTGAGCTGCTGCAACCTGTAACTACTGGAAACACCAAACAAACGCAGGAGTCAGCGCGTGTCCGCTTTTCCTGGGAACATCTCTCTCCATCAGTCGGGCTGATTTAGTGTGATTTACACCGTGCTGAAAGGAAGATGAGCTCTGATGTTCTGGTGTCCAGGCCGCACCGTGACAGCCGAGCCGCGGCTCACGGAGTCCCGGGGAGAAGCGCTGCGGAGCCGTCCGGGGACGCGCAGCCCTCCTCGGGCTCGGCCACGGCGGGGTTCCGCTCGGCAAAGTACACCCCGGGAGAATGGTTCTCCAACTACCACACCATCCTCCAGCAGGCCGGCTCCGACCGCCTGCAGGCCCGCAGCGTGCAGCGGGAGTCCCGGGCTCTGAAGCAGGACGCGGAGGCGGCCGCCCTGAGCCGCCAGGCCGCGGGGACGCGCCTGCTGGGGGAGCGGCTGCAGGAGATCCACGGCTGGAGCTCCGAGCTGCAGCGGCACGTCGAGCGGCTGCAGGCCGACACAGAGGCGCTGCAGGCGCTGCGGGGCAGGCTGGACCGGGCGCTGGACGCCACCGAGACGCCGTACGCCATCGCCACCGACAACCTGAGCTGCAGGGCCCGCAGACTGGGACCAGACCTGGTCAGAGACTCCGTGGAGGAGGAGCTGCTGAAGGTACCCGGACCCACAGGGGTCAGGGGTCAAACCCAGGGAGGCGATAGACCCATCATCAAGAAAACCAGTGATGATAATAATAATTAATATCCATTTCTATTTGCTTCCATTAGTATAATGAATTAGTGTTTGACACCTGTTTATACTTCCAACAATAATCATTTCTACTTTAAACTTTTATGTATTATATTAGTGACGTTCACTTCATTACATTCAGTTGTAAAATGTGTGTTCTGAAAAAGTGAATGTTGAGATGAAGATAGATGGAGTGAGACACTAATCTGGAGTCTGATCTTTAGGAGGTGGACTTGATCAGGAGTGTCCAGGCTCTTCTGAGGAGAACCACGGCTCAGGTCACCAGTCAGATCAAGTCAGTGTCGCTCTCACTCATATGAAGCATCGCCATCATTTTAATAACTTTCACCACAGAGGAGGGCAGCACGATACAGTGCTTGAATATGTTTTATTTATCGCGGATCATGCTCACATGTTCACCTGTTGTTGTGCAGCCCAGCTGTGGAGAAATGTGTCATTAGTCTTTCACATGTGCTCCAGGATGAACCGAGAGGCCAAGCAGATGTTGGAAATGGACTGGTCTGATAAGCAGGAGGCTTATGGCTTTGATGACCGCAGTGGAAGACACAGCAACACCAGTCCAGACACCAAACTCCACCCCAGCTCAGCCAAGCTGCAGGAGCAGTGAGTTTGAATGGATGAAAACGTGAAATGAATCCATGAATATGAGAAAATGTGCCTGACATGCTCTGTGGTGTGCTGCAGTGTGTGTAACCCCTCATCGTGGACACAGTTTACTCAGGACAACTTGTCCAAGGCGATGCAGGAGGAACAGGCCACTTACAGTCTCAGGTTCGAGCTCGGACTCATGAAGCTGCTGCAGGGTGTGATGCTTGATTCAAACACAGGGATGCTCTCTGTGTGTGTGTGTGTGTGTGTGTGTGTGTGTGTGTGTGTGTGTGTGTGTGTGTGTGTGTCAGACTGTTGGTGGAGCGACTGCTGCAGGATACCACTGAGGACCTGAGAGCTCAGTGCTGCAGCGTGGATCGGGCCTTCAGCCAGCGCTGTGTGGAGCTCTGTGAGGCCAAGACGCAGCTGGAGAACAAGCATGCTGAGGTACAACGCTCGACAACAGCGTGACGGACTGACTGATGGCAAATCACTGATTTTTCTCGGTCCCAAGTGCAGATCTTAGAGCAAATCGGGGCTCAGGAGAAGAACATGGTGCTCCTGCAGCAGGCCATTGACAGCAAAGAGGCTCCTCTGAGAGTGGCGCAGTCCAGACTTTACCTCCGATCCCTCAGACCCAACATGGAGCTCTGCAGGGACGAACCACAGCTCAGGTATGTACATGTCTTCTCTCTCTCCCACCTCCCTTTCTCTGTGTCCTCATGTGTTTCTCGTGTCTGCAGTTTGGAAGGTGAGGTGAAGCAGATCGACGCCTCTCTGGCGTCTCTGCAGCAGCAGCTGAGTGAAGCCAGAAGCTCCCTGTCTCACCTGGAAGAGTCGCGCATGGCGCTGGAAAAGGACATAAACTGTAAAACCCACTCACTGTTCATCGAGAGAGAGAAATGCATCCCTCATCGTCAGCGATACCCAACCGTCTCAGTACTCTCAGGATACTGATAACTATCAGTACTAATTGTACCGGTAATTTGTTTTACTGATTTTAATGTATTGTGAGGATTGAAATAGTTTGTAGCCAGAAGATCCTGGATAGTGATGACATATACTTTTCTTTCAATTAATTGAAACATTTAGTCGATTTTATTTTACTTCAGTTTAAAAGAAAAACTCAATAAAAATGATGTGTTGCTATTTTGTGATCCTGGAACTATTCTTGGACAGCTCTGTGTCATCAGATTGTTCACAATGAAAATTTACCTTGAATATGTAACAATATTCATAGTTATTAAAGTTTTCAGGCAACAAACCAAAAATATTATAAAGTGGTGGCTTCAAATGTGTAGCAGGTTTCCACTGAGGGGCGCCAGAAAGCTTCAGCAGGAATACCTTGAGGGAATCGAGACAAAAGGAAATCAAATTCATCTTTTATTCATTGATTTCATATTGTATGAAATAACTCTACACCTCTGGATGCGAGAACAGTTCCTAAGAGTATAAACACAGTAACAATAGAGTTTATATAAATATCATTCACTTTGTTGGATATGTGCCCCTTTTACGGAATGTGTTCATTTGAAACATGACAAATACGATTTCCATTTTATGAAAATTAAACAAAACAAGTATTTTTGATGGGAAATTCATGCATCTCAAATCATGAAGAATTAAACTACACTTTCAACCATAACAAATGTTTAAGATGATAGACAGCTCGATGGATGGATATTTTTGAAAAGTGGTTGTAGAAACGAGATCTTCAAATGTGACAAAAATTTATCTCATAATTAACACTGAGCCAGAAATGTCAGAATAATTTATAGAGTTGTTTTGTAGTGGTAATTTACTGACCACTAGAGGGGGCTGATGAGCCTCAAAGAAGCCTACAAAAGAATTTTGTTTGTTGTCTTTGCCTCCTTATAGTAACCTCTTATATCACAAAAGCAGCCTAAACGTTTTCATCAAAGTAAAACCTAAAATAAGAACACATTAAAATGTCACTTAAAGAGAATGAAGACGTTGATATATCACAGTAAATGAGCTTGAAGGATTGGACGTCCATTAAGTTGCTATAAATATCATCATTAGTGCTCTCTCTTCTCTCAGGTTTGTGTCATGAATGAAGAAACATAAAAAAACAAAAAAGCAAAGTTCATCTGCACTCACACATAAATATGAAAGAGAAAAACTTCAGTTCTCAAGGCCATGAAGCGTTAAAGCTCTTCAGCATCGATCTGCGCGTCTCTCTGCGGCCACAGGGCCTCCGTTCGTCTCTATTCTTAGAGGGAGCTCAGTTCAAGTGGGGAAGTGCCACGACTGAGAATGTTATGAAACTCAGCTTCATGCAAAGATGCAAAGTTCAGACATGCAGTCTGAGCCTCGCTGCAGAGCACATAGCATTTATTTTATGACACCACATGCTGTGGGCACAACGCGGGGCCAGGACCATGTGTAAACACGTATTTGTGTGTAAGAGCATGTGATTTTATCATTGAGTGGAATGAAAGAGCTTCCAAACCTTCAAACAAAACGAGAGGAAAGTGAAGGGCTGAAATTTATTTTTACATAAAAGGCAATAAGTAGTTCGACAGTGATCATTGGGTTTTGGCACAAAAAACAAACTTCAGGTAAAGAGTGTTTAAATTTGTGGGGATGTGCCAAAAAGAGGAGAGATGATGTTGCACAACCTTTTTTTTTTTTTTTTTATGTAAGATGAGCTCACGTGCCACAGGCATCAAACCATGTGACCAATCTATAAGTAGAAGGTTGGTCAAGGACTTCACCCATCCCTTCATACATTTTCTGTGCAATGTGTTGATTATTACACAATCAATGTAAATATCAAGAGGCAGGGGACAAACAACGCCTTCAGTGTTTATGCTTTGAAAAACCTGCTTTCTGAGGGTCAGTTTCCCTTTTCCAGACTTCCCCTGATGGGCAGTGTGTGATGGAAAAGAGAAACGTGACCTGAGGCAAAGAAGGAGGAAAAAAACTGCCTAAAAGGATAAAATGGGAGGGATGGATGAAGTAACAGATCTGAGGGAGTGACAGAAAAAGAAAAAGGGAGGGAAAGAGGAGAATAGAGGGACAGCAGGACCAGACTCACTGCCTTCTTTTCCCCCAGCGCTCTCTCCCTTCTTTCTCTCAGTGACTGCAGGCTGAGATCAACATATAGGTGAGTTGAACTTTAATTATGTTCTTTTGTTGTTTTAAACTTTTTTGTCTATTCAGTTGTGGTAATTTAAGACTTCTTTTTCTGCAGCAGATAGAACTCATCCAACTTCAATTTACACTGTAACTGTCTGAAGAGCATCTTTTATTTTCACATATCAGCACTGCAAATATTAATAAATTTGTATAATTTAAATATAAATCTCATGGAATGCAATAAACAGATTAAACTAATTACTTCCAAAGTGAAATCCCTGCAGTCTCTCTTATCAGTAGTACACAGGGGAAGGGGAAGCCCTTTGTCAGAGGATAGATGCTGTGGAGGCAGACCGTGGAGGAATTCATCATTACTCATCAGCCAAAACATCTCTTAGAGATGCAGACCTGCAGCCGTACTTATGTGTGAGAACATTTTTATGACCGTGTTTATTTGCTTTTGTGTCTGTTGGCTAAATACATGCAGCTAAGCCAGATGGTTTGTGGAAAGCCAGAGTTTCCGCTGGCTGGATGGAGAGGGCTACTTTTAGCTTTGGTTATTACTCTCTTTGCACTTGGCTGGCTCAGGCTGTGTCTCGGGCCCCTGAATGTCCCCTAAATGACTCTGATTATTTTAAATGATAAAAGCATCCATCATTCTTTGTTTCTGCTGTGGAATGTCCCATTAGGGTTAGAAAAAGGTTTCTAATTATATGTTTTGTCAGGGTACGGTATGTGAATTCTGTGGTTTTGTGTGGTTTTCAGGATTTTTGTGGTGACGTGCACGAGTACTTGTCGGGTGGGGGGGATTCTGCTGTATATGCATCTACACAGTTTTCTACACTCTCTTCCTTGCTGAAGGTCTCACAAGTGTCCAATGATCCTTTTTATCCACACCTCAATCAGCTGCTTTCTCCACCAGGATGCTGCGCCTCAGCTCGCTGTCCACGCTCCTCGTCTTGCTTCTGGTCTGTCCCCCCCTGCTGCCCGCACAGGAAGGGCGGGTACGTCTTGCAGGGGTAGGCCGGCGCGGGGAAAACGAGGGGCGCGTGGAGGTTTTCTACAACGGGGCATGGGGCACAGTGTGCGACGACGAGGTGGATCTTAACCTGGCGAATGTAGTGTGCCGACAGTTGGGTTATCAACGGAGCTTCACCTGGGCACACAGTGCCAGGTTTGGCCAGGGGGAAGGTATGTCCAGTTCACCTGAGGTCCTCCATCAGGATCCCTTTCACTTGATTCTTTCACATTCAATAAGTGAATCCCTTTCCTTGTGCTAGGTCTGATCTGGCTGGACAATGTCCGCTGCCATGGCTCAGAGCGCTCCATTGCAGAGTGTCGCTCCAATGGCTGGGGAATCAACGACTGCACCCATACCGAGGACCTGGGGGTCATTTGCAGTCCCGAGAGAAGACCTGATGTTCAAGAAATCGGAGAAAGCCCTCCTTCTCCAAGGAATCATCAAAGTCAACCGAGACAGAGAAACTCATCACCGCAGGCTCCACCTGCACCGCCGGGCCTCTCGTCCTCCTCTTCTGCAAGAGGCCACGAGATCGCCCTCCACCGCAACCCAACGTCTACCCGTCGCAGCAACATCTCCCCTCAAGAAAACGGCCACGAGATCCAGATAGTTCGACGGAATCGAGGCGGTTCGAGGGTAAGCCAGCCCAGCGGCCCCGCTTTGCCGCAGGGGCACCAGCTGCCGTCACGTCTGGGGAACGGCGCCGCCTACAGGCAGAGGCAAGAGGCGATGAGGAGCAGCACCAACAGGCAGCAGCAGTCTGAGAGGAGGAGCGAGAGGCATCAGCAGTACAGTGGGAACCATGTTGAACCAGATCCAGCTTATCCACATGTGGGCCCGGAGACTGATTCACACAACACGCAGGTAAACACACACAAAAACACACACACACACACACACACACACACACACACACACACACACACACACACACACACACACACACACACAGAGATACAAACAACCTCCTGTGCACACTAAAAAAGAAACCAAATGTAGTATTATACTGACTCGTACAAAAATCCACAAGCCAGCGGGCATCTTTAATTAGAGACAACCCTAAAACCAGATCTTCTCAGGATCCAATTTTTTATCCACCAGTGGGCCTTGAATTTACCTCAGTCACTGGTAGCACTTTCCTCAAACAAACACCCTCAGATTTAAGAAAGTGGGGACATTTATCACTTTTCTCTTTTCCTTTGAGCTTGCGGTTTATGCTTTCTTTACCATTTTGTAATCTCAATAACACGGCTCCTTGCACATTAAACAATCCCTGTGTTTTCACTCGGTTTCCTTCCTGCTGTCGACAGTATGCAATGTGGATGATTAGAGCGCCTGATGATTAGAGAACAGAGCATGGGACCTCTCCGAGTTATTCCCCTCGCAGTTGCGTGCAAGCTGCAGCTGTTTATTTAATCAAAGTGACAATGTGCTGTTTGAGAAAAGATGAAGTTGAGTTCATTAAGTCAAATTAATCCTGTTTTACGGGCTTTGGCTGGTGGAGGTAGAGGTTGAAGACTTAAAAGTCCTCTGCTGGTGGAAACATAAAAACATTAATGAAAGCCTCGCTTGAAGGAGTGTCATTTATTGTTCTCTGTTCTTGAACAGTGGTCTGAGCGGGTTCAGCTGGAGGAGGCCCGTCTACGGCCCGTGCTCTCCGGCAGCAACAGGGGACTGGTGACAGAAGGAGTGCTGGAAGTGAAGCATGCTGGGAGGTGGCGTCACGTTTGCTCCCACGGCTGGGACCTGAGCAGCAGCCGTGTTGCGTGTGGCATGTTAGGATTCCCCGCTGCAGAAGCGTTTGACCAAAACGCCTACAGGTACGTATGCGAGGGTGGACGGAGCAGAGTGACAGAGGAGGAAACACACTGGAGAAGCATTGTGAATGTGTGTGCGTGTGTGTGTGTGTGCGTGTGCTTATGAAAAGGATGGAAATGCGGTCGACTACACATCCCTCCATGGATTAGTCGGCCCCATGCCCGGGCTGCTCCTCCAACCCCCCTGTAGTAAAGGTTAACCACAACTGCTGTCATTAGTAAAACCACATTTGGCAAAACATGTTGAACGGTGGCATTAGCTGAGCCAGCCCTGTCTGTGCCACTGGCTGACTGGGTCTAAAGACAGGCCTCTGAAATAGTCCTGGAGAGTATGTCATTAATGTCAGATCCAGACTACAAGATTATCATCATCCTCTCATCCTCCTGCACATGCTTTCTAATCTCATATAATTTGGAAACATCCAGAAGAGACTGTGTGCATCAAAAAATTCAGCAAAGAATTAGGAAAACATTACTTTCAAATGTTTGTTTTTTTAGATTCTTTGTTGAGGCAGAAAGTTTTTTTTTTTCTGTGTGCATCTCTCTCAGGACAGTAGTCTGTAGTTAATGTTTCACCTAATTAATCAAGTATTTGGTCAGATTACCCATAACATTCATCTCTGAGTTCACATAAAATAGTAGAGAAACATGTAGAAATTAAAATCCAACAAACACAGTCAACAGCTGCTGGTGAATTATATCAGACTATCGCCATGTTGCTTCATTCATTTGCAGAGTTGCTTTGTTTTCTGTCACATTGTGTGTCTACAGAGATTTTAAAGGTAAGCTAAATATGTCTGTTTGGTTTTATATCTTTATATCTTCGTCCTGCAGTGGCAAAGTTAAAAGAGTACTCTGAAACTATAGTGTGTTTCTATCAGTTTGCTGGTAAAAGCTGCTTTAGGACAGCTGAATTGCTGGAATATAATCAGGCTGCTCAGTATTTGACATTACTCTCACCTGAAACTCACTTGCAATTGATGCAAATGTTCTGTAACACAAATAAGATCCTAAAACGGTAGCACAAAGCTATTTTCTCCAATTATGTTTTGATAGCTAATACTGTCAGGATGTCTTGTTGACTCCATCCTGCTCGCTTGAACATTTAGCATAAATACCCACAGAAGCATCGGGCGCGAACCTTCAAAGCGTCCACACACGTACCGTCAACAAGCCGATGTCTCATGCAAACACCGCCGCTGTTACATCTCTCGGCCTCATCACTCGCAGACTTTGCATAAACTGAAATCCTCGTGCACGCAGAAACTTAAACATGCAAACACAACCCTCCGTGTGTCCCTCTGTCTGCCCGCAGGCTTCTTTTTACGGCCTGGCTAGCAGGGCGACGGTACTGACCGCTGCACTGCACCATCTGTCTCTCCATGTCGCCAATAATTACCCCTTATGTCCTCTTCTGCCCCGCACCAGGACACAGGCTGCTTCTCCTCTGCTGCTCACCGTGGTGGCCTCAGTCTCGCAGTGGAAAACTCTCTTTTGTCAAGCTGGATCTCTCAGGTCCTCCTCAGAGCTCTGAGGGTCCAGTGAAACAGAAGCTAGACCTTTATCCAGTCTTCGCTTCTCTTTTACGTCTTTAATCCTTCTGGTCAGGAGAGGGTAAATATTTTGGGGCAGGGGATCCAAAATATGGCCAAGCGAAGCTGACCTTCGTGTAAAGGTTTATGTAAATGTGGACAACATAACAGAAAAAAAACACCTCAGAGGAGCCTTGAGAAACATCACATTCCTCTGAAAACGATCCAGCCAGCAGCTTTTATAAAGACTGAACCAGGCAGTGAATGTTGGTTTGTCAACCTCACCCAGCTACGTGGGAGATGAATGAAGCAGACATTTTTAACCATCGGTAAACAGCCGAGGGGGGTAGGAGGATCTTTGGACAAACACGGACATGTAGCATCAGGTTGGTCTCTCTCATGTGGCACTCCTTGTGTATTCTGAAGCAGCAGACGTTTAGTTGTTTTGAAATGAGTCCGAAGTTATTTTTGTTTTGCACTATAGACATTTCTTTAGTTAATGCCAGTGCTGGCAGATGATTTGAGTTCTGAATGAATTATTTCACCAGGCGAAATATGATGGGGAATTTCTACAGTTTCTTTGAGGTCAACAGTTAAAAATTTCAGTGATGTATTGCAACTGAAATTGAAATTTGATCTAAATAAACATAATAATCTTGTGAGTTTTATCCTTCATCAGTGTTAATTTGAGGTTCTAAAGCATTGAGTGTTGTGACTTTTGTCACATTCTAGCAGTGATGCTTCAGCTTCTTTCATCCTGCAAAATAGAGGCTCTTGAATAGATCACCAAATAAAATAATCTGAAGGAGATTCCAACCTACTGTTTCTAAAGAATCAAAACTTTTAAGCTTCTTCGCTAAGATATGGCTTCAAAGCATGTTGTCCTTCTTAATCTGCTCCGTTATTACCATTATCTGGTTCACTTGCTGCTGTAAACGTGTGTTCAGTCAGCTGGGAACCAGTAGGAAAAGTCCCATTTCTCAACTGGGAATGTTCCCAAAGCAGCCCCACGGAATCAGCACACACGTTTCAAACAAACACTACGTTCACAAGACATGCCCGTAATTATTTTGGGAAAATCAATCACGTTTATCGACTTTGCTGTTAGACACCTGAAACAATAGTGACAACAAAATGATTTCAAACTGGTAAAAATACTTAAAGGAGACAAGATTAGGGATAGGATTAGAAGTTTATCTTTCCAAGTTGTCCACAAAATATTCTGCCTATCATATTTAAAAAGCACATTTGTCGATCATCAGTTCAGTCACTGGTCCAGGTACATTTTGTACCTTGTATTTACCATTTTATATCAGTTATACATTGAATGCTCATATGAATATATTCATGGCTGCATACAGTAGTTTTCTTGAGCCATTTTGAATTGTTTTTCTCCATCAGTGGTGATGAAGAACAGCGCAACAAGTCAAAATAAGTTCTGCCTGAAAATCGCAAACGAGCCTATTTTCAGAGAAGTGATGGCCGCAGCACTGGACTGTCGGGTATGGAACTTGTTAAAAAAAAAAAAGAAAAAGAAAGAAATAAGTAAAGGACGTGCTCAAGATCACCCTCCATAATTTGCCTTCAAAGCGTTTCTTCTTCATTTTACCATCTGGTCATTCGGAGCATCTTCGGCGACAAGTCAAGTGACTGATGTAGACATGACAGTTTGCACATAACATCTTCCCCACTTTGCTGGCAGGGCTCCATGCCTGCTATTTTTTGGGGTTTGTCTCCACTCGAAGGGCTGTAATTATGGTCTCAGAGCTCCTCTAATCTACAATATTCTCTCAGCCGAACCTGCTGCACACCCTTTGCTGTGTCAGCTCTCCGCTCTCTGGTCATGTGGTTGTTTTCTTGGTGTGACTCTCTTTGTCTTTGCCTGTTAAGTTGCTCAGCGCATTTTTACAGATGCTTAAATACTCCCCCACTTTGCTGCGCTTACAAAAGGCAAGTGTTAAACTCATTTTCCCTTGTTTCATCACAGTCGCTCTCCCTTTGAGGCAGAAACTTCTTCTAATTGACTTTCACCCCATTCTCCTTGTTTCTACCCTCCTCGGCACTCTTCTGTTTTAAAGCCGACATTTAATTCCTTTGTGGTGCTTCGACTTCAATCAGTTTTTGGTGGAAAGTACATCGCCATGACCCCATTGACTTCTCTGTCAGTGGCGGCTGATGCCACTGTCCAGGGGGCTGTTTTGGATTCAGTGTGGCAACCTGCTGTCTCCTCAGCAGGCAGACTGTTCCAGCCAGGCAGTTTAGCATTCATATAATGACAGGTTATCTCGGCTTTACTGACAGTCAGCTCCTTTTCTCCTCCGTGCCGTGGCCTATCCTGTTGTGCAGTCAGAGTTGCATAAAAGCCCTCGGCTCCAGAGAAGTTAGAAATTCTTTTCTTGGTTAAAGGATCTAAGTCGCCGTGCTGGGATCACGATGCCTTTGTTGTGTTGAGGCTGTGAGCCACTTCAATTCCTCCAAATACCCTCATAAGATAGAACCAGTCTTAATCCTTCCCCAACATGCTCGTGGGTCAACTGGACTGATTCAACAAACCAAGAGAATTCGCGTTTCCTCTTCCCGTGAAGACACGATGGTCATAAAAGTTGTTCCCAGTCCACAGAGATCTGAGCCTGACGTCACCCGCTCCGTGTTACGCGGCGAGCAGTCGTAACGCCGGCCAGCGACGCCGCGGCTTTAACGGCCTTTGTTTTTACAGAGGAAAGGAAAGTTGATATCTACGTGCATATTTCCATGTCTGCTGTGTGTGAACCAACATGCTCCTGCTCGACCGCAAAGCAGACACTGCTCAGCACAGCAGGCAATTATACGGGGAGCACTTTCACCCCCTCAACCGTCCTCCTCCTCCTCCTCCCCCTCCTCCTCCTCCTCTTCCACCGCAGCCTTCCCCCTCCTCCTCCTACAAATCATGAACTGACACCATCACACAGACTGTCCCTCAGATTTGGAATGAGTTATGAAACATTTCAAACAATGAAGACAAAAACAGATAGTATTTCACACACAAACCATAACTCCGTGTTTCTTTTTTTAGTTTTTCTTCATGACATCTAATCTGTGTTTGCCATGAACACTGGGTGTGATCTACTCTACAATGAAGCAAACTCAGTTTTCTTCCTTCATTTGGGAGCTTCAATCTGTGCTTCTCTTTTCATCGCCATCCCTGAATGAGCTAATTTTTTTTTATCACTGGTCAAAACAGGAAGAACATGCACACTCCACACAGAATCCCCGACTCTAACTGAGAACATAGAATTAAAGGTGCTGTAGGCAGGATTCAGCATCTCTGCCATCTTGCTTAGGTTTCCCTAAGCAAGATGGCGATTTGACCCATCTAAGATGGCGGTTTTAAACCCAGCACAGCCAATCCTGTCATGTTTTCTCTGAAATCCCGCCCTTACGCAAGTTAAGCCCCTCCCACAAGAACATGTGACGAATGCCCCTCGACCAATCACGGTTAGAGCCTCAGGGGCTCTTCTGATTGGTCAAAGATACCTGGAGCTGTCGAGATTCCTTTTCAGCTCAGAACAGAGACAGATGGAAACGCTGCTCCCTCGCGGTAGTGCAATTATGCTACACTCCTAAAGGATTATCAGTGGATACTCTAACATTTAATCCAAAGAAAACACAGAAAAATTAGCATTGACTAGCAGAATCCTGCCTACAGCACCTTTAAGTGTGTAGTAATTTATTTAGCAGCGCAGAGCAGTCGCCGTGACCGCACAGGCTGTTTAAATCATAATTCCTTCACTGCTGGACTGCAGCGGGAATCAGAAAATAATAACAGTGCACGCTTATCTGGGAGCGGAAATTTCTTTGTGCAGTAAAATAAGCCATGCATGCACAGTTTGCCTTCATGGTCTGGCCAGTCGTTGAGCTGTAAAAGACTTGTGGTGCACATGTTCCATCCAGTGCTTTCTCAGGCTCACTATTTCTATTCTTCTCTTATTATAAGCTTCTTCTTGCCCGAAAGAAATGTCTCTTCTGACGTTGGGAATGTGCAAAGCAACAGAAGGGAAACATCTTTTTAAGTTTGCCAAATATTTAATTGCATCATGAATCTGGTTGAGTGGTAAACTCTCTTGTCTAAATCTGCTGTTCTGACTCATTTAGTGGACACACGCTCATAAAGGGCGTTTGTCACACTGCACCTGTCTGTGGTCCAGTGTGTGTGTGTGTGAGTGTGTGTGTGTGGAAACTCCTCAGTGGGCTCATTCTTCTGTATACATACTATTTCCCCTCTGGATTTGACTCCGGTTTAAGGTAATATCCATGAAACTAGACACAGTTTGGAAAAGCCTGTTGCCGTTGGCAGACCTCTGGAAGGTTTCCTGCGGGGATTAATGTATGGTGGTCTATTCATATTTTTAGTTTTTTTTTCCACTTGGATGCCTCAAACCAGACATGTGAACAAACACCGACAGAAATATCCAGGCAGGGAGAAATGGAAGAGCTAAAAAAGATGGGGCAAGAAAGAGGTTGGTGTTGAAGGGAGAAAGAGAGAGAAGAGGAAGGAAGGAGATTTGAGACAAGTTGTTGTAAATCTTCCCTCTTTTTTTTTGCCCTTCCTCCAACATTCATCCAGAGACAAAGATGTGCAGTGTTTCTTTTTTATGACAGGTTTCCGTTTATTTAACTTTGGACAGTTAGAATTGAAGAGAAGGGATGTCGAGGAACAAATAAGCGGTTGATTGAGTAGGAAAACGCAGCGGACTGAAGGAGGGCAGAAGACGCCTGCCTGTTTAGTCTGCTCAATATAAAGATGCTCAAAAATCCAAAGTGTGATGTTTTCTGTCTTTCAGGAAACTCTGGGACTCCAAGGTAGCTGATCCCTCCTCCAGGTAAAACAAACATCAACCTGAGTTCCTCTTGTGGACCAGCCCGAGGCATCCAGTCCACAGGTCAACCTCCTGCCTCTGCTTCCTCCAACACTCCGCAGGCTGAGAGCGCAGATCGGGAAGAAGGCTTACTGGGTGGAGAAGGTGCAGTGCAAGGGTGTGGAGGCGTCTTTGTCCAAGTGCCAGGTCCAGCTGTCCCTCCCGAGGAACGATGTCCCGTGCAGGGGGGGCATGCACGCCGTGGTCCGCTGTGTCCCCGGGTCCCAGTTCGCCCGCTACGGCAGCGCGCCTGCACCGCCCGCCGTGCCGGTTAGTGCGCCAGTGGAAATCAGTGTGTGTTAAATGCATAGGAGACGGCATGAAAGCAACATGAGAAGCTTCTGGACAGAACTGTGAGACAGCCATCCAGGAGTCTATATTCTGTACAGCAGGGGGTTTGAAAGTTTTCCCTCTCTAAGAGCATCACATCAGCCTCCAGCCAGACTCTCCATGGGACTCCACTGTAAAGCAAGAAGGCCTGAAGCCTCTTCTCCAAGGAGAAGAAAGTCTTTAATGGATAGATAAGAAAGGCTTTATGACAGTTCTTATGATTTCTTGCCAGATAAGAAGTTAAAAGGACGTGACAGTGATAGAAAATCTGAACTGAAGTGGTGTTTCAGGGATGAGGCAACAGCTTCTCATCTTAGCAGCTTTTTTTTTTTTTTTTTGGCCTGATTCAGAGAAAAAAAAAAATCATGTGACGCTCAATAATTACTTCAGTATGTTTTATGTTGTTTGTTTAGTCCACACAACGAGTTTACATCTGACACAGCAGTGACTTATAGACTCATGTGAGGCTGGGTTTTTCACTGTAAACACAGTCAGTTTAGTCTTTCTGCTCAGTTTTTTTTGCCACGTGTGAAACTACATCCACGGCTGATACACAAGCAAACAGTTTCCAGATCCCTTCACCAGCTTCCAGCCAACGTCTCCCTTTCTTCCTCCAGTCCGCCGTGCGCCTGAAGGCCGGGCCCCGGCTCGGGGAGGGCCGCGTGGAGGTCCTCCGAGAGGGAAAGTGGGGCACCGTGTGTGACCACCTGTGGGACGTGCCCGCCGCCAGCGTGGTGTGCAGAGAGCTGGGCTTTGGAACGGCCAAGGAGGCCCTGACCAGGGCTCATCTGGGACAAGGTAAGATAGGACACACACATCGTCTTCATCATCCTGCACTTTAAAGGCCTGCTGCTGCTTGCCAAAGATGAATTTAGCTCTACTCCCCATGACTGGGTATGTCACTGTGGGAGACGCTTGTGTGTTTTAACAAAGCTGGCTCTGCGCTTGTCTTGCTGTTAGAAAGCACAGAATGTCATATGCAAAATCCTTAAGTGTATAAAAAAGCGTTGATCTGATAAATAGTTGTGTCTGAAATGACACAGATGCCCCAGTTCCTCATGTATGATCAGTGTAGTTGAGAGATTCCTTCAGACTAAACACTTTGCTCGGTTGCTAAATGCAGTGTTTCCAGAACCGAGGACCTGAGCACACAAATAAACGCTGGGAAAATGTTTACAACTTGTCTTCTGCTTCTATCAGGGATGCTGATTGTTGGGGAACTCTACCCATGACCAATTATACGAGTTCAAAACTGCGCCGGGACGTTTGAGCGGCCAAAACAGTGGCTGCGTTGTTGTGAAAATAAACCTGTCGTATGTGAAAAGTCTGCACGCCTTTGAAAGCAGGATGTCAGGCAATCAGCACCAAACATTCACATGTAATTGTTTTGGCAAAGCTTCTGTTGCAGATGTAAAAATATAGCCAGTGAAGTGTCTAGCAACAACAGAGTTGAACATTGTGTGAGGAAATGGCATCGACCTTGCGTTCTCACACTCAATTATTGTCCTCTATTCCCGCCATACCCCTGCACTAACTCTGTAATCACGTTCATTTCCTCCCATTATCTTTCTGCACAAATGAGCACATAGCACGTTCAGTAATAGCGGGTGAGTTTCCGCCTCTCTATTTTTCTTAATTGAGTAATTCATGGAAAGAGCTTGAGTGTAACTTTTAGGGCTCTAATAAACCAGGTGCTACGATGCAGGGATGTCTGGATAACGAACACACCATTAAGTGCCAGAAATGAGCATTGTGGCTTAAAAGATATCTCTGACGGGTTTATAGGTTGTTTGAACATGTCGCATATAAGACATGTGCAGCCGAGCAGCGTGTCTAGATGACATCAATAGTTATTTAAAGCCAAATTACAGGGCTTTATTGGGCTTCGGCCTGGGCCTCATACACCTACACAAATACAGAAGTGCTCAACGTTTCAGCTCCATCTTGCCATGTTGGTATCTATTTTGGTTCGTGAAGCATAGCCCCGGAGCGCTACGTGCAGCACACAGCTCCCGTAATTTAAACAGACGGCTTTCTGGCTGGGCTGAGCTTCAAAGCCACATCAGAGGTCCCGATCCTGTCTGGACTTTTAATCCCTCTGCATGGACATCTGTGCCTGCAGAGCCACCAGGTTTTACAGGCTTTCATGTGTGTGTGTGTGTGTGTGAGAGAGCATCTCTCTGCATGTGGCCTTCATGTGGCACTCAGTCGGCTCCACGCCCTCGTCCCGCAGGTACCGGCCCCATCCACATGAACAGCGTCCAGTGCACCGGCCGAGAGCGCTCCATCACCGAGTGCAACCACAGGCCGGTGCCGCTGTACAGCTGCAAACACAACCAGGACGTCGCCGTGCGCTGCAACGTCCCCAACACCGGCCTGCAGGCCACGGTAAGGAAATCACAACGAAATGTGCATTCTTCCTCCATGACAAAAAGAATGAATAGCGGTCACATTGAGGAAGAGAAGAAAAAAAAAGATTTATTTATTTCTCAAGGCTGAATAAACTGAAAGAAAGACAAGCACAGTTTTTCCTTTCCATTGCCACCGATGCTTGCTCATGTGGTAACGTGGAGTGTTTCTTTGTATTGTATTGGAACAGAACGCGCCAGGAGGTGACCATGTTGAGATTCCTGCTCTGTAAATAAAACTGAAGAGTTGATGAGAAACATAGACGTTTGAGAAAAGAAGTTGATATTAAATTTTGAGAGAAACAGTTGAAAATAATGTATTAAAATTTCTGTCATCTTGTGGATTGATGCCAATGTTTCCACTTTTTCATTGTATTTTCTATATTTATTAATCAGATTTATTCAATTTGTCCAGTTATTTCTGTCTTTCTGATTTAGTCTTGATACTTTTAATGTAAACTCGATATTCCACTGAAAAGTCACCTGATCCCGGTCCTCAGGTGCGTCTGGCCGGAGGCCGGGAGCCGGCTGAAGGCCGTGTGGAGGTGCTGATGGAGGTCGGCGGGGTGAAGCGCTGGGGCTCCGTCTGCAGTGAGAACTGGGGCCTGAACGAGGCCATGGTGGTCTGTCGGCAGCTGGGTCTGGGCTTCGCTGCTCGGGCTCATCAGGTAAAACAAACCCTCGTCATTTTCTCTTAGCCTCCTTACAGTTCTGCCCGTTTTTTTTCTGCCTCTGAGCTCTTTGCTCCTTTATTTCCTCCTCTCTCTCCCCGCTGCACGGTTTGTGTGCCTGTGCTGTGTTATTACCGAGCCCTGAGGTAATTACAGGCTTCTCCAAACGTCCACTTCCAGCGTGCCGAAAATAAAAGAGGGAAAGTGAGGCAAAGAAAGATCAGGAGAAATTCACAGAGCAAACAGACTGAAAATAGACGTGTGCATGGAAAGGAGCAGCGTCGGGGGGGCTGCTGGGAACACTTAACAGGCACTTTTAAAACCGTGAAAAAGAGTGGAAAATGTGATAATGTATACTGATAGTGCCTATAAAGAGTGTAGCTTGCCATTTGTTTTCACGTCGACAGCTTTCGCATGTCTTCGCATTGTTATTCCACAAGTGTTTACGACAGAAAAAAAAAAAAACCAAGCTCTCGTGACTTTATGTACAAAAAAGTCTGTACGTCGCTCCACAGGAAACCTGGTACTGGCCCGGGTCGTCGGACGCCGCCGAGGTGGTGCTCAGCGGGACTCACTGCACCGGCACCGAGATGTCCGTCCAGCAGTGTCGCAGGAACACAAACGTCTACTGTCCCAGAGGGGGGGACGGCCGGGCTGCAGGAGTCACGTGTGTGGAGAGTGAGTCCAAAGCCGGCAGACACAAAGACGCAGTTGTGTTTACTGGGCAGTGACTTTTTTCTCTTTTTTTAATGAAGCTTTTTTTGTTGTTAATTTTCAACATAAAACATTGACTCATTGTTTCAGCAGGGGTGACAAGGTGCTCTAGTGTTTCTTGTTGTTGCTCCACAGCAAGAAAACCTCAGTTCAATTGTGCACCAGAGCATTTAATTTACATTTTAATCTAATTAACACCCATACATTCAGGTAATTGTCTATAAGGTTGGGCAGAAGGGTGGTACTACCTGGAATACCCTCCAGCCCCAACAATAGACCCTCAGAACAGCAGTACTGACAGATCGACATAACAGAAGGGTTACAGGAGCTGTTTTCATGGTGAATGCATGGCTAACGAAGTGATCGTGGTTTCATAAATTATATAAAGCATCGAAACTCCCCTCTGGTTTCTCAATTGCGAGCTGAGAAAAGATTTAAAATAAACACGAAATTATGTCATTTGATGTTATCAGCCAGGTTCAAAGAGAATATATTTTCCAAAGCTTCACAGAGCTCGTATGTTTGGGTGTGTTTGAGTCTTATTTAAAGATGAACTCTGCGCAAAGTTTAAAGAGGCTTTCTTTCATCAGGGATTTGGAGGTTTATGGAAGGAATGTTAAATTTTTAGGTCGTTACAATCCAGTGCGCAGCAATTAAAAGTGACTGTGCTGTAATTTTGCATGATGTGGTTTTAATTGCAAATTTAATGCTATATTGTTACTATGAAATTTGACTCGTCGGGCACCAGCAAGAGATCAGAGCTGAGGATCACTGATTGTTACATAAAAACTGTTTTCCAGACTCCGGCTCACCTCTGAACTAAAGACAATGTTGAAAATGTGTTTCTTGTCATCAGCTCTGCGTCCATCCTGTCCGCGTGGAACACACACTGTCGAAGACAATGACGTTAAAATCACCTAATGCCATAATGTCGACCCAGAGAGATGACTTGTTGATAAATTAGTCTCGACGACACCTCCTGTTCAGAGCACCATGCTGACGAGTCTAATCCGTCCTCCTGACCCCTGCAGCTGCTCCCGACCTTGTGCTGGACGCCCAGCTGGTCCAGGAGACGGCCTACCTGGAGGATCGACCTCTCCACCTGCTGACCTGCGCCAATGAGGAGAACTGTCTGTCGTCCTCCGCTGCCAGGATGAACTGGCCCTACGGACACCGCCGCCTGCTGCGATTCTCCTCCCGCATCATGAACATGGGCCGCGCCGATTTCCGTCCCCGGGCCACCAGAGAAAGCTGGGTATGGCACCAGTGTCACAGGTGAGACTGCACGAAAGATCTGAATCATGTTCCTGTGAGCCATTGCGCTACGTCGAGGTCTCCATTTGAGCGTCGTCAAAGATGAGGAGAAACTATAGCTGCTGGAAAGTGCGGCCAATAAAACAAAAACTGGAGGTGACACGAACAAAAGAAGTGTTTTAAAGAATAACTGTCGTTACTGAATGTAGGAAAAAAAAATTACATGTCTCCCACCAAAGATAAATCAAAAGTCTAGATTTGCTGAGTGAATTGGGATCGCTGGCTGCAGCAGCACAGCAGTGATATTTTGGAAATTTGGATTAAAATAGCCGACGACGTCTGTTATTTAGTGCAATAAACACAATTGCTTATCCTCTAACATTATGTTTACAATAAACATCCTTCTGGCTGCTCAGCCAGCCGCTCCATTCAGAGCCGTGACGGCTTTCGGAGCAGCTTGGCGTCTTATCTCTGCGGTTGCGGTTCGGTGTCTTGAAGCGGGAGCCACTGGTCTTTAAGCCACAACTCAATCACCACTTCCACACAGTCCACTCTCAAATTTGGAAGGCTTTATTCTGAGAGTCACTTTGTTTGGAGAAAAGGACCAACAAGAAAGCTGATACCTGCAAATTTCTTATTTGTTTTTGTTTTTTTTTTTTTTTTTTAGCTTTTGGGGTTTAACAGCTTGATAATCAAATGAGGCATTTTTCTCAGTTAATGCATGCAGCATCTTTGTTTTTCTCCATTAATATTCCTTTCTCGTGTCGTTCCAGGCACTATCACAGCATTGAGGTGTTCACCCACTACGACCTGCTCACCCTCAACGGGACGAAGATCGCTGAAGGTCACAAAGCCAGCTTCTGTCTGGAGGACACCTACTGCCCCGAAGGTACGAAGCCCATCAATCACTCAAACGTCTGCATTGCTCCTTTCATGCACATTAGGAAAACAAATAACGCACATTATTGAAATAACGTTAAAAACGACACAAATCTTTGAAACCATTTGCTGTGTTTTTGAGGGAAATCTGTAAACAGGTCAATTAAAATTAAACACCAGAATCAGGAATACTAAAGTGCAAAGCTGAGATCCCATAATAAGCAGTTAAAGACAGAAGCAGGCTGTTAAGGTCAGAGGCTGCACCCAAATTGACCTGAGCTTTATGTAACAGATCCTCACTCTGCGTTTAAAAGGAAAAGAGAGCCTACTTTTGAATCTTTCTGCTGCGATTTTAGGTTTTCAAACAATGTTTTTTTATTTTATTTTTTTTCCTCTAGGTCTCCATAAGCGGTACGCCTGCTACAACATGGGGCAACAGGGCATCTCCGTTGGCTGCTGGGACACCTACCGCCACGACATAGACTGTCAGTGGATCGATATCACAGACGTACGGCCCGGTGAATACATCTTTCAGGTCAGTTCACACAAAATGTTCTACCTCCACAAAAAGGAGAAATAAAACGGAGTGTGTTTTAACAGTGTGTGCAGCTGTTTATAGCAGCCCTGGCAGAAATATTAATACAGGGAAAACAAAGCACAACAAGAGAAAAAGAATGCAATCTATACTTTATCTTCATGGTGAAACAGCATCAATAATCTTGGAAGTTTAGACAAGATTAAAAAAAAAAAACAGAACAAACACAGGGCTTCATGTTTCAACATTTGAGGTCTCGAGCGAGATAAAAACCTGTGATAAAGGACTGTAATTTGAGCTAAATGGCTCCTAGCTTTTCCCAGCCTTTCAGGTATACAGTTCATATGTAGTTTTAAGGGTGTGTGTGTATTTACGGAAAGTGAATTTAGTCTGGATTTATATAGAAAGTAGACCTGCTATTAGTCCGTGCTTGCAGGGACGACAGGACCGATTGGCGGTGGAAAAAGTCCGTCAGCGCTTCGCATGTGTATGAACTTTATGTTTGAAATCTTGGCTCATTCGTGTTTCTTCTTTGGAGACATTCGATCTCCTGCGGTGACCTCTCTGTCATTTTTCTTCCTGACAGATTAGTGGCAGAAAAGCAATGATGTGAACAGTTTGTAATTATTTCCTGAGTGTTTACTCGAAATCAAGATGTTTAAGTTAAACTCACGTGTCCATACATGGACGTAAAGTCACGTGACCTGCCTCCCGTCGAGAGATCAAACCACACGTGTGGCCTTAAACGGCGGTCCTGTGCTGCCACGACGCCATGTTCCCAGCAGCGCTTTGTGGTCGTGACTGTGGCGCAACAGCAGTTGAGCTGCTCATAAATTTGTGTAAGAAGTGAGAGACGGAGGGAGGGCGGCTGGGTGTTTCATCGAGGCTTCGCCGAGAATCGTTGGGTGGCAGCCATTTTTAGGATCCTACATTTAAAAGCTGATGAGTCACGTTCACCTCAGCTTGATTGCTCCTGATTGCGTCGTCATTTTAAAATCAGCTGCGCAACCTCATAGTATTTTACAGGACGGTGGCGGCCTTTCATTGTTCTGTAAAACTGGCTGTGGCCCCTTTCTTTTACATCATTACAAGAGATTTTAATGGGGCATCGACTGCCACCAGCTTAATATGGTGTTTTACACCGAGTCCATAAAGAAGGCACTGAAATCATGCAACACTGAGAGATAAATGAAGTCCTTGATACCAAACTTGGCCATAAATGCAACGAGAAAAGAATCATGATTATGAATATTTTACTATTTTAAAGGCCTGCTTATAAATATGACTATAAATGAAACCACAATATATATAGTACGTAAAAAAAAATGAAACTAGGACACTTTATTGAAAATGTGGTCGGCTTATCTGTTTGAAGTTTGCGTCAGGAAAATTCATTTGTGTGCTTTTCTTATATACGGCAGGCAGACAGACAGGGTGGAAAACAACAAACCATGGCAACCAACCATAGTCACAGTCTAATGATAGGCTGCAACCGAAATCCAAACCCAAAACTGTCATCTGCATCTCGGAGCCTTTTCCCCTGCATCCAGATAACAGTGGAAAGTGATGTAATGCATCACTTGAACCCTGGACTTACACAACGTGGGTCATATAGAAAAGGAGAAAACAATAATCCTGTGGCTTCCCAGTCACGTCTTGTGGAAAGAAAAAGTTATTCCCTAACAGTCTGAACAAAGAGAAGTGTTTCTGTCTTATTTGCTCATTCAAAAGAAAGTAACTTTTCCAGAGGAAACTTGAGGAGGCTCCAGCTTGAAAATAGTCCCTACCATGCATCCACACCTCTGTCTGAAGGCCGGGCGCTAATGGTTTAGCTAGCTCTACTTTCATATTTGATATGCTGTAAATACAAAGCACCCCAGGTGCACATGGTGGCGAGGAGGCAGGAACTCAGGGGGGTCATGATCGTAATGACCTATACTGCAGAGTCCAGCTGAAAGCCACAAATTCAGGAGTCCTTTTGACTCCCCAAGAAGTGTTCTGTAGTTGAAATATAGTCTGCCTAGTCATTCGTTATAATACAAATCCAGAAGTGAAATAAACACTGAAGTGTGGAAGACTTTATGCCTCTTCTTCATGGGTTTTGGAAGAGTTGCGAGATGATTTTTCAGGCCTGATCAGCGCTGCAGCCTTAACTACTGTGATGTCCACTGATGCAATACATTCATGCTTTGAAATGCTTTTATTTTGCCAAGTTAAATCGTAGAACTAAATCTTAAGAGTTTAATGACATTTCCAGACTACTGTTGAAAATTTTGAATGAAAGAAATTCACTTTATTGTTGTTTGAGCCCTAATTATATCAGTAACCAAACCACACTAAAGTACAGTCTTGAAGAGCACTTGACAAATATAACAGGACATCATCAGCATATGGTGAAATATGTCTCAGTCTTTTACAGAAATATTTTACGATACTCTGATGTTTGCATGAGAGGGTCAATACTTGAGCAGGCGCCAATCTGCTTTTCCCGTAACACCATTGAAATAAAACTGAGGAAGACAATGTGGTGCCTGTAATTACAAAGGCGCTTATAGGATATTAAGGTTTTGACTAAAGGGAGTCAAATCATCTCAGATTCCAGTCTACCCTCGTGTGCTATTTTTATACGTTGTCTGTTCTTTGATGTGTCTTTTTGGTTCACAGAAGTTAAAATCCAGTATCTCTTCAATCTCTTCCTGCTCAGGTGGAGGTCAACCCGTCCTTGGACATGGCTGAATCCGACTTCCAGAACAATGTGATGCGCTGTCGGTGCAAGTACGACGGAGCGCGGGTTTACATGTTCGGGTGCCACGCCAGTACGTACTTCCTCTCAGCACATGTGTTCTAACAGTCTACATCTGCCTGCCACTGATCATCTTTCTGTTTTTGCCAGGTGATGCTTACAGCGCGGAGGTGGAGGACTTGTTCGACCACCAACGTCAGATTTCCAACAATTTCCTGTGAATTAGGGAACACGCAGATTTAGGAACAGAACAACTGTACAACTCCTGACTACACCTCGACATGTCGGAGGGAGGAGAGCAAATGACAATGACATGCCAATAAATAGTGAGACGAGAGCCAGCGAGAGCAGGGAGGAAAATGGGAAGTGTTTTGGGAGGGAATGGAGGGACTGGATGCATAAATGTCTAATCCCTTAACTGACTGATTGGCATCAGTAGTTTTTGTGGCGGTTAGAAAGTCAAAGTGAGAAAAGGAAAAAAAATGTCAAAAAGGAACAAAACAATGTCACCATGAAAAGAAGAAAATTTTGATTAGTTCACACCTTTCAAATACTTGATTTTTTTTTTTTTTTTTAAGAAATTAAATTACCTAGATTGAAACATGACCACAGTTGTAAAAGTAACGATATGAAGGCACACGAGAACAACTTTTTAAGTACATCGCCCGGCTTTCACTCATGTACTGTCAACACAGGCAACAGATGATCCGAAATAAACTCTGTATGTGCTTCCTGTGCTTTCACTGTTCACGTTACAACCTGCAGTATTTACTGTTGTAGCTGTATGGTTTTTGCTTCTGAATGAGATTTTTTTTTTTTTTTTTTTAAATTCATGGTGCTATTTTTGCCTTTTTTGAATAAATATTGTAATGTATTGCAAATGTATTGTCATGTACAGTTTTATATTACCTCTCTGGAATATTGTTCTTTAGGTCTCTAATTTATGCAGAATTTCAATGTACTTTTGAGTTGACACTTGTTTGTATTGTTAATTTTATTATGACAACTATTTCCACCCTGTTTGTTCTTTACATGTTTAACATTGGTACCAACAGATGAAATCTGGTTGCACCACGGTATTGCGCTTAACAGCACTTGGTAACGGTAGTGAAAGAATAAATGTCAGATTGACAAACTGTATGGTCATTTGAGGTATGATTATTTGACTGCAGACATTTTGAATGCAGATCCAAACAAAGTGTAATGTTACAGCTTCTGCAGGAGATTTGAGGAATCTGCTAAAAGAGATTCTTGTATTTAAGTGGGCTGTCTCAAAACAAAAATAAACCGACCCCAAAACAGCTGTTCAGTTTACGCATCGCCTCCTGAGTCAGTTCGTGGAAAATCAGCCAAGGCCTCCGACTGATGCTGTTTACTTTAAAATAAAAATGAAGAAATAACCAACACTCTGTGTGCAAAGTTTTGATCACTCAAGACTAAGAAAGACGCTTGTTAGGTGCATTTGCTGAAGGTTGCTTGCACAATGCAGATTTCAAAAAGTTTTCCACACTTTAATTTAAGACTTAAAGTTTGACTGTAATTCTTAGAAGTTTTTGATTTCCTGATAATGACGGAGTTTTAATGTTTAATGTGCAAGTTGTTGCAGGTCAGTTTGATGTACCAACTTCCTATTTGAGTAAATTTAACTCAAGAAGTGGCTCTTTGTGGTGGTCTGACTGTTTTGTGGGTAGAATTTCTGACTCATGAAAAATAAACACTTCAAATTTAGCTCTGATTTGAAATGAAATGTGTCTAGTTATTGATGAAATAGAAATCCCTGATTCAGTAGTTAACTGGGATTTTGTGTAATTTAATAGGGAAAATGGAAGAAAGATAATCTTATTGACACATTTTTCTGTAGGCTATCTCTTCATAAACACTGCAGACAAAGTATCAACACGTCACAGTGTCGAACATAACCTGAGTATTTTGAGCAGGTTTTTGTAGCACCGGCCATTTTCTAATTATCCTTAATCATATGAAACACCAAAACAAAATGTGTGGCACAAGGGAACACATAAGCACAAACTTCACCGACAGTTTAAAACAAGCCAACCATACAACACAATAAACTTGATCTACTCTAAATATTGTTGTTCGCTGACAGCCAAAGTACATCTTGAGAAGTTGGAGCTAATCTCAGTTGAAATTGGACAAAACAGGCATGGAAAAAAAAAAAAAACACTGGAAGACAAACAAGAAATAATCACTCACACACACAATGAATTTAAGCAGAATCTGGTTGGATTATGTGAGAAAACTGAAGAACCCAGAGATGGTCAGGCTCAGTAAACAGATCAAAGCTCCACACAGAAACATCCAACATCCAGGAATCAAACCTCTTGGACAGCTAGCAGAGCAGACCACTGCACCAAGTGACCATTTTCTGTGAATTCAGGTCTCATCACACTTAAGTGAAAATGAAAATGAATGAAATTATCACTTGTTCTACTGGATTAGCAACAGATGAATGTGAAACAGGCCAAACATGGTTCTTGTTTTGGATGTTATAAAAGTGGTTTTCATTCCAATCTCAACTTGAACAACTCTTTACAACCTCACAAACTAAAATACACAAAAGCTTTAAATACCCCATAGTGGTTGATGGTATTATTTTATTTGGCATATCCAGCGAGCTGAAGAGCTTGATGGGACATTGCTTTAAAATCTGCAGAGTAGATGGTGAATGACTGCAATGTGACCGTCACATCAGTCTCAATCCTTCAAGGTTCGTAAATTAAAGAAAATATTGGGATGTGTTACATAAACATTAAGGCAGTGTTCAGAATCCAGAGCACATCTGGAAAGGACAAGTTTTCAAGTGAAAACGTATTTTTTTTGTGTTTTTATTTCACGGCTAAGTCTTGAAAACAATGTATATTAACATGGAAAGAGCTGGAATGCTGAGAGCGATGTGGTCATGTCAGGACACAAGTTGTTCCTGTTGGTTGTTTTTGTTATGAAACCACACACATGCACAGACAACACTATTCCATAAACAGTGGCAATGGCGAGTACATGGACGGACTTTCCCATGGACAGACGACAGAATGGTGATGAAGAAAGTTTGTCTGGCTTCACTCCGGTGGTTCAACCTTTCTTCCAGGTCAACTCAGGGAACTGCCGAGATGAAATTTTGGGGACCGCTCGCGTTTGGCGACGGCGTTTTGTGACCCAGCGTCACACTTGGTCCATGACATAACTTTTCAAGTCTCCGTGCTGCGGAGTTACGACCACGGCGTTCTCTGTTGTGGTTTGAGTTTGTGTAGCTGATCTAATGTGTGCGAGGCACCGAGCAGCCGGCTCTGTGGCGCGTCGGCCCCTCGAGAAGCCGCAGCAAAAGCATAAGATTATGGGCCGGGCTTCAGATCTCACACGATGATGGGAAAGAGCAGCTCCAGCGCTCTATATGTAATCCAGCTGGAAACCAGGCCGCATTGACGTTCTGTGATTCACGTTTAGAGGCGGGTTATAAAAGTTACAAGGACAACGAGACCAGCAGAGACCTGGACGAGTCATTCAAGGAAAACAATGAATGACAAAAAAGACAAAAGCTTTATGGTGATCAAATAATGTTTAAAAAAATCTGCATTATCAAAGGAAAATATTCAAATTCATCACATTTTTTGAGGGAAGGGAAAGGTTAGGTTAGTCAAAAAATTAAGGCGAACAAAAACATAAATTTTGAGTTGATTAAAACTGAATTCTCCCACTGAGTCTTCTTCATGCTTTTTAGCTGTTGTGATTTGTTGTGATTTAAAACAACTTTGAATCTGCAGTTGAAAAATGAAAAAAGAAAGAAAGAAAGTTAACAGTTGCATTCACTCTGGAAACATTTCTCAATGCATCTCCTAGTATTTGCCGACTTAAAAAGAAATTGAAAGGTAATGATGCCTCCTCCGAGGCTGCTGCGCTTCAATCAGGCCTCCAGGAGCGACGTGGCAGCGTGACAGCCGTCCTCAACCACATGAGCCGAGCCGCTACCAAGGCACATGTGGACCCAGCAGATCTGGATATTCAGCAGTGATATGGTTAAACTGCAGGCTGCGCAATACCGCATTGACTGTCCTTTACCACGACAGAGTCACTAATCTGCAGGGCGACTGGCTCAACATTCCCACGCGCAGGTAGCATTAAAACCCAGTGTGATGTAAAGTTTATCAGCCGACAAGGAGCGACAAATTTACAGCTCTTTTCGAGAGTTGGCTGAAAACGGTGTAATTATTGGCCGAGGAGCCGAAGGAGCCGCAGCGCCACGCGGTCTGTGGTCAGCCGGGGTGAAGCCGCGATGGAGGCGAACGCCTGCAGCTGTCAGAAAAGTCTCCGGAGGCCGTGATGTGTTCCCCTGTGGAGGAACCGAATGAGAAACCCTGCCTGCAAACCGAGGGAACGTGTCGGAGAATGAGATGAAAATTTAACAAACAACGCCTCTCACTTCAGAACTTGTTAAACAAGTGCAAATCCCAACTTTCCACAAATTAAAAAAAAACACACACACACACACACTTTCTCTGGTTTGAAGCAGGTTGAAGGATACAGACCATTATACAACTGCATATTGCACATTTTAATAAGATATACTGTATTGGATGTTGCGCATTTCAATGTTTTGACTTCTGTTTCAAACTTTTGTTGCAGTATTTTTCTTGTCTGTATTTCTATTTTCTAATTCTATTTTGGGAGATATGTTTTGTCTATTTTCATTTTGGGTGCATGTCTACACCTGGAGAGCCAGGGAGACCAAATTTCAGTTCCGCTGTGTCTTGCATGTACAGCAGAATTGAAAATAAAACTCACTTTGACTTGACTAAACATCTGTGGTGAAGCTTGTCCTGTCGGTCACTTGTGTTTTCTGATCATATGGATATGAACTGGCTCCAGCCCCGTTTGACTATTTGGGGCTATTAATTCTATTTCTAGAATAAAACTCTTGGTGTAATGTGTATGTGAAAATGTATATATATTATGTGAGAGAGAAAATATATTCCAAAGATAAAGTTTTTGCATCATTTATTTAGCAACAGATTTCATTCAAATACATCAGTGTGACAAATAAAACAGAACCGAAATCCATCTCACTGGATTAAGTCACATTAATCTGAGCTGTGATGCTGAACAACCCTGACGAGCAACAACTGTTTGCCCAACATGTATAAACAATGCAAACAGGAAGAAGTCATTTTTTTGGTGTTTAAAACAAAAGGATTTAAGAGCAAACTGGCCGTTTCGTTAATCCCTGACAGCATGCACTGAACGGTAAATTATACAGTTTGGGATTAAAACAATGAACAATCAGAGAGAAGGTGATGAGCACTGGAAACTTGTGTCGTGGAACATTTTTGCCATGCAGAGTAAGACAGACATATCCTCACCAGCTCTGTCTCAACTAAATCACACTGTGTGGTTTTCGATGTTTTATATAGCCAGTTAATTACCATGGTTCCTCTCGTTTTGATGCAGCGCAGCACACTGGGTGTCAGTTCAAACGCTGCAAGCTACCAAAACGTCACATTTAACGGTAAAAGTAAAATCTTTATTAGAGCCAAGGCTTCATGAAAACATAAAATGCAGTGGAGAAAATAAGCATTCGGCACACACTGAAAATTGGTCTGCCAGTCTTAAGGTACTGTATCCGAGGTAAATGGCATTCTGTAGAGGCTTGAAGCAGCTCCAGGCGGATCTCATCCACTCCTGGAACCTTTGCCACCAAGCAGCAGCTTTTAGACTTCACTGCTGACTTCCACCATGAAGACCAAGTGCTGCCGGAGGCTGAGACGACCACATCCAAAGCTCACCCAAGCCAATGAAACGCAGCCCAACCAGAGAGCCGGGACCACAGTCTCACAGATTACCATTCAGAACACACTCTGCCGTCACAGATCAGAACCCTCCGCCTGCTGAAGCCGGGACGTCCAGGCCCGTCTCAAGTCTGCCAGCGGTCATCTGGATGATCCAGAGGAACCATTGGGAGAAGGTCATGGGGTCAGATGAGATCAAAATGCAGTTTTTTGCTATGAACTTCACTCATAAAGGATGACTACAATCTAAAGAACACCATCCCAGCCGAGGGGTGGGGACATCATACTTTGAGGATGCTTTTCTTCAAACGGGATAAGACGACTGCACCGTACTGAGTGGAGGATGGACGGAGCCTTCCCTTATTAAGAGGACTGATGATGGGCCGTAGTTGCGTCTTTCAGCATGACAATGACCCAAAACACACAGCATGGCAACCAAGGAGTGGCTTCAGACCTGAACCCTACAGAAAATCATTACAGGGAGCTGAAACCTGGAAGATCTGCATGGAGGAGTGAGTTAAAAGCCCCACTGCAGTGTGTGCCAACTTGATCCACAACTACAGGAAACATCTGACGAACAAAGGTTTCCATACCAAATATTACCTTCTGTTATTCATGTCATGGAATAAATAGCAAATTATTCATTTAAAAAAAAAATTAAACTGAGACCTACGATAAAAATCATAACAGTGACAGACCTCTCTGTTCTTTGTAAGTTGTGAAAACATGCAAAGTCGGCAGTGTATCAAATATTTATTTCCTCCACTGGTCAGTCAATTATGTGACACAAACAAGCTCGGATTTATTTCATAATCGAAGTTCAAACCACGACAGACCCACATTAAAACACATCACAACGCTTTGAAAACTCATGCCGGCTCACCGGGTGTTTCTTCACAGGCCCCCGCGCACACAAACAGCAGGCGATACAATGAGGCTGGGGTCAAATTACATATGCTGAGGGCCGTTATAACAAAAATCTCCTGAAAACAGTTTTAGACAGAAGATGGTCGAATAAATTAAATAGTGGGTCAGTATTTTCAAATGTTATGTCAATGATTACCAGCTTTGATAAAACTGTGAAAACGAGCATTATCGGTCCTCACTGGCTTCTGCTGTCATGATACATAAATGAGAATTTAAAGATTCCAGGTGTATCTTAAATATATTGGAAGTTCTGCATGATTTTACTGAATTTTAACAATCACTTTAAAAAAAACACCTTTTCATCGAACACTTTCTAAAATTCATGAGCTAATGGAGACGAGGTTTTGGATTTATATACAGGGCATACCGTCATGATTCACTCTTTAAACTGGGTTCAGTGTTCTACAATAGATCAGAATAAAACCTGCAGCCCGGGGCAGGCAGGGTCCTTTTAAAAACACAAAAGGTGAGAGGACGACAGCGTGACGCATTCAACTGATGTAACACTCGCTCTATCGGAGGGCGAAGGACGAGAGGTCCGGCTGCAGCGAAGGATTTTTGCAGGAGGAAAAAAAAAGATGGTGGGAATCCATTTCTGGGAAGTGTGGTGGTAGGAAGGAGTGGCCGGTTAAAAAAAAAAAAAAAAAAAAAAAAAAAAAGAACTGGAGAAACAGAAGTTTTAAGCTTCTGCTGAATGAGGAAATAAGAAAAAAGAAACAAACACCAATTCCCAGTCACTTCCCCTCCCAAGCATCTTCCCTCTGTTTGGCTGCCAAACGCTTCTGTTCTGAAAGATAAAAACCAAGAGGTTCAACTTTACATCGCCGTCTTCAACATATGGAAGGAGGTGAAGACCCGAGTCAGACTGAACATCAGACTGCAAACTAATCTTTGCATAAGACCGTACGTGGCGTCGTCTCCGAGGACACAGTGTTTAGCACATGATGCACACACACACACACACACACACTGACATTTACTGAGCGTAAATAGAGCTCGGCAGTGCAGCCGTGCTCAGAACAAAGGGACTTTTTTTAAGGCTGCTCCACTCCTGGACTGACTGTTCAGTGGACAGCCAGCTGTGGTTTTCTGCGCCTATATACTTATGTTCCATCTGTGAGGGGAAATGACGCTGTGCTGATTATAGACCTGCTGTGAACTGCACAGTAAAGGATGAGCTCTGGCCGCCGCTGGTAAAGTAAGGAAACGGCCCCCACTTGTGGAGGAAACCCTGTGTTACAATTTCTGAAGATGGTCGAGGTTTTGTGCTTCAGAAAATCTGCCTGGACTTCTTGTCGGCAATATTTGACTCGACCTGCTCTGCCTCCGACTGGCTTGTCAGAACTCATGCTGCACGGTAAACAACCACTCGGCAACAGCTGAACCGACCTGAAGACGGACCTCTGCTTGTTTCTGCTTGGAAATGTTGACGTAATAACAATGACGAGGTTCAGCTGACCCTGACTCTAAGACTGACGTACCTCTGGCCTCCTGCAGTTTCTTCCTCTCTGCTTCGCGCTGCTCCTTCGTCAGGTTACTTTTTACACCGAGGGCACCGATCACCAGCTTCCGAGCCAGCGCCGCACTCGTCTGAGGTCTCTCTTTGGCAGGCAGGAGGTAATCTGCAGGCCAGGCGTCAAAGGAAGGAACACAGGAGACCAATCAATCACAGACACGATCGTCAACAGAAACATTCAGAACTTGAACCCATCTGGAGGAGCCAGTTGTCCTAACAAGCACGTCGAAGTCTTAAAATAATTGATTTTAACTTTCTGTGCTGCACAGAGCCATCTGTACCTGAGCAGCTCCGGGCTTTTGCTTTGGTGGCCGAGGAGGATTTGGAGAGCGGACGCAGCTTCATCAGAGGATGTTTGGATCGTAGAGCTTCACGGGCTGAAAATGTTCAACGCAGAAAAGAAGTCACCGATATCAGCTGGTGGCAGCAAAAAGTCCATTTGCAAGATGAAGTTCAGAAGATGTTTGTGGTGAGAAAACGTGTCCCACTGCTGTCCTGACTGCAGAGGATGAAGTGTTATGCTCAACATGAGAGTGAGGCAGAGCTGCACCGACCTGCTACAGGACTAGAGAACAGTCCCAGGGCGTGTGTGTCGTCGACCCACTTAATATCAAAGTCTCTCTTCCTAGAAAAAACAAAAAAGAACATACTCAAGGTGTATTTTGCAAACTTGCCACTGTTTCAGAGGCTGCTTCTCGAAAACAAATAAACGATGGAATGTATTTTCTGCAGTCATATTACCATAATCAGCCACACCGGATGCCAAAGATCATTTGAAGTAGCTATAAAATGCCTCTACACCTCTCACACGGCTTTAATTTGGCATGTGAAACACACCTCTACAAAAAATATTTCTGCCTTGGAAGACGAAAATTTTAAAAAGTGTTGCATTTTCTCTCTCTTCATCTGCACAAATAATAATTCCACCATAAAATCACACTGCATACAATGACATTGTGATTAAGCAAAAGAAAAAACCATGTATCCCCACACAGAACACATCATGGAGTAATTCTGACATATTTCTCAGGTTGACAGATGAACAGTATACATACTGGTAGCACTGAAATAACTTGAGGAGGTCTTCTGTCTTGAAGTCTGTAGGAAAGTCGTAGATCTCCACAATGTGAGCGAGTTCATCCTCCCTGAGGTCAATGTCATCGTCGTCGTCTCCGTCCATGTTGTAGTAATCGAATCTGGGCTCCTGGATTGACGCTTTCTTTTTACCTTCCCTAACAGCGAGCTGGAGGAGGGAAAAGGGAGAGCACACAACACAATGTAGGAACAATGCATCTGAAAGAGGCATCAAGCCTAAAAGATCGGCATCAGTGTTGAGACTGTTGTGGCTCTGCTGTTGAGCTCTCACCTCTTCAAGAAGATGTGGATCCAAACAGTCTCCATCATCGTTGAACAAGGTGTCCCAGCTCTCCTCTTCCTCCTTTTCTTCCTCAAGAGACATCGTTTCCAGTTGAGCCTCCACCTCTACATGAGTTGAAACGGACCCGTTAACCCCCGCCTCCGCATCTTGTAACCGCTCCTCCTTCGCCTCAGGCTTGTCGACGTCGTTTGGTAGCTCTCCTCCATCTCCTCCAGCAAGTGCTGCCTTATCTGCTCCTCCTGCCTTGTCCTTCCTGTTTTTTGCATTTTTTCGAGCCTTGTCTGTGTACCGAGGTCTGGGTCTTGGTTTGCTTTCTCCCTGAGTCTGAGTTTTGTCTTTGGATGCAGGAAGACGTTGCTTGGGGACATACAGGGCTTGATTTGGCTTCTTGGTCTGCTTTGTGGGTGTGGGTGCTGCCTGGGCTTCAGCACAGCCCTCCACTGGGGATGGTACCTCCATGGTCAGGAGATTTCAACAAAACATCTGTGAATGAACAGGAAATAAAATGGTCACTTTTCATGATTCTTACAGAAAAAAACTTAAATAAAATTTACATGTAATAAAAGTGACAGATTATCAATGAAATTCAATTCAATGCTACAAACAATAAGAGAGGTCACTAAACACAGGTAGAGACCACAAAGAAAACCGACGACAGAAAGATGTTGGCAGCTTTCTAAACACGTTTATAGAAGAAGATAGATAAAATAAATGGCACTTTCTTGTACTTGACTCTGCAAACAGAGACATTATAGAGGATTTGTTTCCACGGCTCGCTGCTGTTAGCCGCACAAAGCTAACTCCGCCTCCTCTTAAAAGCCGCAAATGTTTCAATCAGAACCCGGTCACAGCAACAAGACACAGCTGCACAAAGCATAACAATGTGCATTAATTTTCATTCACACATTTTAAAATACAAAAACATTTACTCCGTTCTTTCGGCTCACCCGTGTTCCGTTTGTTTAACAACAGATGATGACGTAACTTGAAACGGCGCAAAGCACTCTGGGAGATATAGTCCATAGAGTGATTTCTCTGCTGACTCATTCTCGTTAAAAAGAAAAGTTTTTTTCGAGAAAAGTCAGTTTGTGCTTTAGATCTTCAATATAAAAGATCTGTTTGTGTATGTTTAAATCACATCAGCTTTAATACATTATATCTTAAGCTTGCGACGAAACAACTACAAATCCCGACGCTTCAAATATACGTAATAGCTAATCCAGCTCAACGATTGGTCAAAATCCTGACAATCCAGACAGCGCTTCGCTGATTGGCTGATGTCCTTTCGCGTTACACAAGCTGTTTCATAAATATTAGAAACACGAGTTATGTAAGGATACACCTTTTTTTTTTGCAAAGGGATGTGATTACAGAGGTGCATAATCTCAGTTTAACCGAGCAGAGAGGCGAATAATCCCAGTTTCAGGATCAGATCTGCACACTGACACGGTAAGAGCTCAGACACACTGGAGGAATGAGCAGCCTGCTCATGCATGTCTTATTTAATTATACTTAGTATTATACCGTCCATCAATTAATTATATGTATCATAAATGCACTAATATTGGTAGCAACCATGAGTCGCTCTTCCTGTTTAATTGTTTTTGGAAGGTATCGCAACAAAATAATGTGCAGTTACTTTCTTTAAAAAAAGGGGAAAAGAGAAATTATAATTTGAGATTAAAAGAAATGTCTACATAGATGGACTATCACAGTTTTTCTACAAAAGAGTGATTGAAAAATCCCCCGGTTTAAGCAATAACCTACACAGTATGCATGAATAAGGAGATTTTTTTTTCTTTTTTTAATTAATTATCGAGATTTTCCCCTGAAACTTGAGATCTTTCGTTTTTATTTGAAGAAACTGTGGTCTATAATTACCCTCTTGTTTCAAATTGACAAGATCCCTTCAATTCCCACCAACCCTCTATAATGGTTTCCATTCCTATTTCATTTAAGTTTTCATTTTTTTCCTTTTATTAGCACCGAATAAGCATAGAATTTCAATAAAATACAACTAATGAAATCAAGCTGTGAAGAAGAGGATTGGCTCAGGGGCCTTATATGAAACTCTCAACATGAAAAAAAATAGCTGTAATGAAAGTAAATATGGCAAATAATTATTGAATAGCAAACAGAGGAAGGAGTTAATAAAAACAATCACCTAAACCGCATAACACTTCAGTTTAGAATGTGTGAGATCCTATTGACACAGCAGACAGTTTATTTAGCCTTAGAGAGGGCCAGCCACCTATTTACTTGATGATCCTTGCCTTGACGCCTTTTTCAGATGTGCTGCTGTTTAAAGCTTTTGTTTCTGTGTGTTTTACAGTTTTGTGTTCCACATCTTGAGCCAGGGCTTATGAACTGCTCTTGCTGTGTGTCTCATCAGGTTTGCAGCCATGTGGGCTTCAGGTCTGTTGCTCTCCCTGCTCTCACTCTGGCCCCCGTCCCGCGCCCAGAGCCCTGCGCCCCTGTTTCAGGTTGTGACACAGACCATGCTTCCCCCTGACCCCGTGCACAATCCCACACAGCTCAACTACGGGATGGCGGTGACAGATGTGGATGGAGACGGGGACCTGGATGTGGTGGTGGCAGGGTGAGGGAGGAACTCATCACAGACAGGAGGGAGGAAACGGCTCATGTTACCACGTGTGATGATTCCAGTTTATAATATGTGCACAGGTACAACGGACCGAACCTGGTGCTGAAGTACGACCGCGCTCAAGGCCGGCTGGTGAACATTGCTGTCGCTGACTCCGACTCTCCTTACTATGCACTGAGGGACGTAGCAGGAAACGCCATCGGGGTCACTGCCTGCGATGTGGATGGAGACGGCCGAGAGGAGATCTACTTCCTCAATACAAACAACGCCTACTCCGGTAAACTCTGCTCCCAAAACCTTTCCCCACCAAAAATAGAAGCAGTACTGATATCATCCACAGCGAGATTGATGTGTCTGTCATTAAAAAAAGTGTTTATTTATTTTCACAGGAACTGCAACGTATTCAGACAAGCTGTTCAAGTGGCGTAACGGCCGCTTTGAGGACCTGCTGAGTGACAAGCTAAATGTGGATCGTGGTGTAGCAAATCAAATGGCGGGACGTTCGGTCGCATGTGTCGACAGAAAGGTTCGCGAAGCCAGGTCATTTATAAAATCTCACAGTTTCATTCTTCTTCTGTGTTCTGTGAGTGGGTCAACGTTCCTTCTGCTGTTCCTCTGCAGGGAACGGGCCGCTACTCGATCTATGTGGCCAACTACGCCAGAGGAAATGTCGGCCCCCACGCCCTCCTGGAAATGGACGAGGCTGCCAGCAACCTGGCCGAGGGCGTCGTCGCGCTGTCCAACGTTGCCGCGGAAGCCGGGGTCAACAGATTAACGGGTGAGGGGTCACGCTGGGAGGCTTGAAGGGGGGAGCAGCAGAGGCGCTCACTCTGGGCTTGTCCTGCAGGCGGCCGCGGTGTGGTGGTCGGACCCATCCTGAGCGAGTCCAGGTCCGACGTGTTCTGCGACAACGAGCACGGCCCCAACTTCCTGTTCAAGAACAGCGGCAACGGAGACGGGACGTTTGTCGACGTGGCCAGACAGGCAGGTGAGAAGGAAACATCCAGCCGCTACAGCCTGGACGGGTCGACCGGAATCCCAGGAAGTCAGACACATTCGGACGCACAGTGAGAACATGCAAACTCCACACAGATATTCCAGCAAGCACAAACTGAACTGGGAATATTCTTGCTAAGCTCTGCACTACTGGCCAGGATGAAACAGAACTCATCAACGCCTGGCTGCGCTCAAGGTGTCAGGCTTTAACAAAGTGTTTATTTTCTGTTGTAAACAACAGAAAAGAGGCTAAAAACTGAAAATATTTACTGTTTTTCATCTTATTTCTAACCAGTGACAAAGTAGTAAAACTATTTATGAGGTTAAAGTCTTTTAATGTGACATCTAAAATTTGGTTCTTGTTTGTTTGATTATAATTTTAGTTTTTCTGTTGCAAAATTCGTATTTTCATATATATTTGTGGGAAAAGCTTTGTCTTGAAATCATTTTGTGACATGAGACGTGGTCACTGTAAAACACTGAACAAACTACTGAAGATTATCAACAAGAAATCTTCTTTTTTTTTCAGAGATGCATCAAATTGCATTTTGTACAAAAATGATCGCTGAATGAAAATATTTCAATCTTGCTGTTACAGAGGTGTGCACTTAGAGCGTCTTTTTGTTTTCTTGAATTCACTGCATGAAGAGTTACGCCTCTTTTTAAAAATGTTTCATAAGGCCGCGTTTCATAATGTCCTGCCTTTAATTATGCAAGATTGTTATTTGTCGGCTAATTGTCAGCACATTATGCAAAGATGACAGCCTGGTAGAGTTAAGGAAGTAACTGGAGATGAACAGAATGAACTGAAGCTGTCGTCACTTTCCAAGGCGTGGGGGACTCGTACCAGCACGGCAGAGGAGTGGCGCTTGCTGACTTTAATGGCGATGGGAAGACGGACATTGTGTACGGGAACTGGAACGGCCCGCACAGGCTTTACCTGCAGACCGGTGACTCTAAATTCAGGGTGAGAACAAGAAACTGGAGCACAGAGAGAAGGAAGCGAGCAGGATTCTGACTTTAACGCGTTGCTCTGTACAGAATATTGCAACAGGAGGATTTGCGGCGCCGTCGCCGATCCGGACCGTCATCGCCGCTGACTTTGACAACGACAAGGAGCTGGAGGTGTTCTTCAACAACATCGCCTACAGAGAACAGGCGCCCAACAGGGTGTTCAGGTAACAGATCCAGCAGCCAAGGAGTGTCACATGCTGACAGCAGGATCGTTGTTTCAGCTGTTTATGGATGCTGCTGCGTGTTCTCAGGGTGTCCAGGAGAGTCGGTGCGGATCCTCTGATCCAGGAGCTCAACGTGGGAGATGCTAAAGAGCCACAAGGCCGGGGAACAGGTCAGAGGTCACCACGCTCAGAAGATTAGTATTAGAATGATGGAAGGTGAACTACTTTCATGGTTTTGTTTCCATTGTGGTATTAGGAGATGAGCACTGAAGCATTTATAATGATGAGAGTAATGGGAATGATTCCTGAAGCTCTTCAGACTTCAGTGCTGTAAAAGGAAGAGGAATATCGATTATTATCGCTATTATATGACCAGTATGATGGCTTCTTTTTATTGATCTTTGAAAGACCTAGAATATGTTGAACTAATGTAAAGCAATAAACAATATATGTAATGTTTAGACAAGAGTATGTCATTTGATTTAACAAAAAAAAAACCCTGACAGTATTTGCAGTCTTGTCTTTTTTATATTTTGATAGAAGTCGCCCACAGAAATATGTTTAGATAAAATGTTTGTGAATGTTGTATTTAGATGAAAATAGAGATAATTTATCACCATCAGACATGAAAACATTGTAAAATGTGCATGTTTTCATCGATCTGCAGCATCAGGGCAGATGTGAGGTCCAGGTGAAGTGGAGATGTTTTGTTCTCTCGTGAGACGAGTTGCGGTTACGGAGCTTGTCTGTTCCGTGCAGGGATGTGTGTTACCTCGGCTGCTTGTGTTTGATGTTCAGAGATGAAACAGCCGAATACGCTGGATGACCCCTTTGTGTGTTTCCACCAGGCGGCACAGTCACAGACCTGGACGGAGACGGACGGCTGGAGCTGCTGCTGGCGCACGGGGAGAGCCTCCGGCAGCCCATCTCAGTCTTCAAGGTCACACAGGTACACACAGATACTGCGCGTGTGTGTGTTTGTGAGTGTGCGTTACTGTGTTGTCTTAACTACTCATAAGCTGACCATTGACGTCTCTCGTCAGGGCTCCTCCAATAACTTCCTGCGAGTGATTCCTCGCACCCAGTTCGGCTCCTTCGCCCGCGGTGCGAAGGTCACAGCCTTCACCGGTCAGAGCGGGGCGCTCACGCGCATCATCGACGGAGGGTCCGGGTACCTGTGTGAGATGGAGCCTGTCGCACACTTTGGTTTAGGTCAGTCCCCGAATGCGCTTCGTTTTATCAGAAAAATTTTTTAGAAAAGATCGAAATTGAAAGAAAAGCAGTATTTTTTAGCTCACAGCAACATTTGAAACTGTAACACACGTTGATGTGACGTTTTCTCATTTTATACAGTTTTTTTTCTAACAATATTTACCACACTGCACATGAAAACAAGCCTGTTGTGTGACTGTGGCTGATTTGACAGGAAGCGACGAGGTGAAGGTGCTGCAGGTGTCCTGGCCGGACGGCTCCACCTCCACCCGGCCGCTGCGGCCGGAGGAGATGAACTCGGTGGTGGAGGTGCCGTACCCCGCCGAGGGAGAGGTGTCTGTGCTTTCCAATGACACGCAGGTACACAGTGTGGATCCGCCCGACGAGTTATGAATGTGTGTATGACCGCGGTCGCTCTCTGTGAGGAGACTCATGAACTCACAACAACACAAATTTCACTCCATTTTTCAATATTTTCTACTTTTTCCACCTATCATATTGAAGGGTTTATTCTCTGTCTGGGAGAGGATGAAATCAGTCGGAGGCGAAGTCCAGCAGAAATGATGTCTTTTATTACAAGATGCGCAATCAGGGAGCAGATTCACACAGTTCAGAGTCTGTAAGTGAAAAAGCCGAAGCGGTTCTCATCCATCACTGTCTTATACCTTCTCTGAGGTGTGGTCACTATTACATCAGTTACTAAGAATCTTCTGAAGAGCAGCATTAAGCAAAACAAATCCTTAATAAGCAGCCTGTGCAGGGGTCATAATGACCTGTACCATTATGACCCGTACCAGGCCGTGCAGGCACTGCCATCCCAGCAGGACACATCAGCAAGCAAAAGCTTCTTTTAACAGTACAGAGTATCACCAGTGTATTTTCACCCTTCAGTCCCCCTTTGAACTTTGTAAAAAGTTCACAAAGCATGTTAAAAAAACCCATACAAAATGCATTGTTATAAAATCCATATAAATGTCACAAAAGCGTTATAAAAATCCATATAAAATGTTGCAAAAGCGTAGCCTTCTCGATCCGGGTTATCTCACATATGTACTGGATGGAAAACCTTTCCTCCAGGAACTTGAAACCTTCACAATACCACAGATCACAACTCCAGCAATGAGCATAAGATTATATATTTTCCAGTAGAAAACAGCAAATGAGCAGAAATTTTGATTTTGTGAGTCCCCCTTTGAGGTTCACTAGAACCTCACACCACCAATCAAAATTTAGAGAGCAGGACCATCCTGATCCTGTAAAGGGATATGTACGTATGGCGGATTACCACAGTCATCAGTGAGCAGCAGGGTGTACATCCCAGAGCTGACTCCATTAGACACCGTTTTGTCAATGAAGCGTACGCAAAGGGAGCGCATGCATGGTACACCGCAGCATCCACATACTATGAGGACTGATAAGAATATTGCGGCAGACATAAAGAAAGCCACAGCGAAAGCACGCCATTTACCGAAGGTCTTGTCTAGCCATTTATTAAACCAATCATCTACACCAGAGTGTGCTTTCATTTCTGCCGAGAGAGCTCGCAGGCCTTGCAAAGCTCTAGTAAGGGAACCATCCGGGGCAGTATTATTAGGAATGAAGGTACAACAGGTGTCTTGGAACATGGAGCACACGCCACCTTTTTCTGCTAGCAAGAAATCCAGGGCCACTCTATTCTGGTACGCCATGAGAGAAGTAGCAGAGAGTTGTTCATGAGTTGCATCCACTGCATCCCTAGTAAAATTAGCCAATCGCTGGACATTATAGTGAATGTAGTTAATTCTCTCTGCATTCTTGGGGGCCTGTACTGCCGCACCTGACCAGCCGTCGGCTACCTCATCCAATAGTTTAAACTCAGGGGGAATATTTCTCGGTTGGCCAATTGCATCAAAATAAACGGGAGAGGCGCCTAAAATGGAGTCCATGTTAGATCTAACGTCCCGTTTCTGGAGACGGTCGCGAGCATGAGCAGATGGGAAAATCAGAGAAATGTCCTCCAATTGATGGGCCGAAATAGGGGTAATAGAAATTGGCATGATGAAGGACATGAGGATGCAGACTCCAGTCCAGTTGGATGGAAGGGTGCCGAGAGCTGTTCTATGACCACGATACCACCAAACATCGGACCGAGCCACAGCCAAGTTCACCGCAGAGCTAACCGAGATATTGGTGTGGCAAAAAGTACCTACGTCAACAGTGCCAACCTGGGGTCCCCCTCCTGGGCCATGGAAGCAGGTAAATCGGAAAGCTGAGACAGGTGTAAACTGTGGAGCGACATCCAGAGCGTTAGTAACTGGATACACATGATCCAACCATGTGCAATTCTCCGAAGGTACATCCTTGGACATAATGTCAAGCATACAATGTGTGGCGTTGGTGGAATTGTCCATTATCGTGGGCGTCATCACCAGGGTGGGTCTAGCTCCCATACACACCAGGCAATCCCCTTTGTCTGCAGCCTGAGCAGCCTGTTGGGCTGTATGCAGCCACTCATTGTCCATGATTCTACCTGTTTCAAATGCAAACAGGTCGTTAATGTCCCACTTGGTGAACGAATCCTTGCCTGCATCAGATGCAGCCACAAGGCCCTTTGGGTGGTAATTTCCTGTTGTTGGTGTGGAAGCGTTCGTCGCGCAAATTATCAAATACCAATGAGCGTCGGTCCTGGCATAGGGTGCTAATGTAAAGGAGAAACAAGTATGACTGATTCCGGCCAAAATATTTGCCTTCTGAGTAGGGACAGGACTCCAGTCAGAGACTTTCTTAAACGAGGTCAGATCTACCGTGAGAAACATAGTGTGCTCGGTACGAGACATCAACATGATTTTCTGGAAATGTTGGGAGTAAGGAGACAACCCCCAATATGGTGTCCAACCTGACTCATCTACTACCAGATTATTCCAAGAACGGTCATTTTTCTGACCCCAAGTGACAAACCATTGTGTCCCCAAGTACGGCGAGGAAGAAAATCTCGTATCATCTAATTTTGAAAGATCTATTTTAATTACTGATTTGCTACCTACAGGGATGCAGACATGAACTAGACCAACAATTTGGTACATGTCACAAGTTCCCTGAGGTGGTCGTCTAGGATTAGGTGGTGCGGCTCTTCTCCTTCTAACCCTAGGAAGGGCTGTTATGTTTGAATCAGTGGCAAGTTCCGAACCATTGATTGTAGTTGGGGTTGGACTCAGGGAAGGTGCGGTATCAGTAGACTGATACCTTTCCCAGGGACGTTCCAGACAGATCAAAGCTATAGCCACACACAGAGATACAAAGAATACAAACCACATTGTCCTTCGCGTGAGCCACGGGTCACCCCAAGGTGCCCACCTAGGTCGGGATCTGCTCGTTAATGCAGTGTACCGGTTCATAGTTTCCTGCAAAAATGAACACACACAACAAAATACAAAGTAGGAGGGTCTTCCACCCTTGCCCTACTTAATTCTTGCGTTGGTAGCTTGGCACGCTACTTGGAGGAGGGTGAGCGCTCCGGTATCCTCACCCCCTTTCACCTCTCGATGTTCCTGGAATCTTGTCTTCTGAGGCTAAGGGTGGACTACCTTGCCTCTCTCTCGTGGGGAGCGTTATTCTGGCTCCTTGTTGTCCGGTTGAAGCGTAGTCGGGACGGTGTGACTTAGATGGTACCACGTGTCACCCTTTCCTTTGAGCCGGACCGCGTGGGAGGTACGTTCCGTCACCTCGTATGGTCCAGTCCAACGGGGTTCAGACCACTTCCTCTTGTAGGCCTTCAGCAGAACGTGAGTCGCACCACCGTCTTCAGTCACATGGGGCGTTGATTGTGACTCTTCAGGACCTCTGGCGTTCTGGAACCTGGAATTATAAGCACTCACAACATCAGCCATGTCATGCTTACCTTCACCAGTCTTTGTGGGCAACGGTCCTGTCGGTCCTGGGAAACTCCGCTGAGTGTTAAGTTCATACGGAGACATTCCTCTCCTAGAACTTAAAGACATTCTGACAGACATCAGTGCAAGAGGGAGCGCCTTTAACCACGTCAGTCCTGTTGAAGTCATAATTTTAGCCAGTTTTTCTTTCAAAGTTCTGTTCATTCTCTCCACCAGTCCTTGGGACTGAGGATGGTACACTGAACCGAATTTGTGCCTGAGCCCAAGCATCTTTTCCACCTCTTGGAGGTGTGTGTTTTTGAAATGTGTACCATTGTCAGATCTTATTAGTTTGGGGAACCCATGGGTTGGAATATAATGGTTTACCAAGGCTTTTACCACATTCTGTGCTGTTTCTCTCCTGCATGGATATGCTTCTGGCCAGCCTGAATAGCTGTCCACAATTACCAGTAGGTACCTGTACCCATTGCAAGTGGTGATCATGTCAGTGAAGTCCATTATCACCTCAAGTCCAGGTCTCGTCAGATGTGGTCTCGCATTGTTCTCAGTAGGTTTTGTTGCAGGTCTGGAGTTGTGACACTTACATATAGTACAGTTGGACAGTTCTTCATGAACCACATGGGTCATGAAAGGGTGCCACCAATGTTGTAGCCTGCGCAGGACTTCCTTTTGACCACAGTGATCTGGTAGATGTGCCTCCTGGATCATGGAGATCAGTCGGCTTTGTGGTATTGCTGGCTTGTCGTGACCTGTCCACAGTCCTTCGTCACTCACCTTTGCTCCTCTCCGCAACCACATCGACTTCTCCTCAGGAGACGCCTCTTTCTGCCAGTCCTGTAATGCTTCTGGTGTATGTGGGAATGATGTGGGTCCTTCTGTGTGTGGACCTGCTTGGATCATCTGGTTAGCGTCGGCTGGGCTGTAGCCTGCAGTCCGCTTTGCCACTCTGTCGGCTTCTTCGTTACCTTGAGAGACCTTGTCTCGGGATTTGGAATGTCCCTTACATTTTACAATTGCCACCTTTGAGGGGAGCAGCAATGCCTGATGTAACTGCAACACTTCCTCCTGGTACTTGATAGGCATTCCTGTTGCTGTAAGAAACCCTGCCCTCAGCCATTCACTCAGTGCCACATGTACTACGGTGCATGCATACGCCAAATCTGTGTAAATGTTCACTGTTTTTCTTTCTGCCAATTGGAGTGCTTTAGTTACAGCCAGAATTTCTGCTCTCTGAGCTGATTGTTTACCCTCAACGAGTTGTGTGTGTAATGTCCTGTATTGTCCTGTTCTGTCTGCTGATGGGGAAATGTCCTGGACGACTGCATAAGACGAGATTAGACCATCTGGTCCTTTATAGCAGCATCCATCTGTATAGATGTCCATGTCTGCGTGTAGTATGGCATCTGCAAACAGTCCTTCTCTGATTGTTTGTTGTTTTGCAGCTACATCCACGCAGTTATGTGGATGGCCTTCCTCCTCATCCAGTATCAGATCAGCCATGTTGACAATGGATGACGAGAAGAAAATGTGTGGTTGATGCAGTGTCGCTTCAATCTTCCTTTGTCTTCCTGAGGTCATGGAGAACAGTTTGCTTGTGACATAATGCATAACACTATGTTCTGTGTGAATGTGTAGTGGGTGTTTCAGCACTACATGCGATGTTTTTTCCACCAATCTCGCCAGAGCTGATGCAAAGGCTGCACAAGTAGGATGTCGTTTCTCATAGGGTTGTAATGCTGTAGACGCATACAAACAGACTATTCTATTCTCCCCCTTCTTCTGATATAAAATAGCAGAAGCAGAGGATGCCTTGGCAGAGACATCAAGATGAAATGGGATTGAATAGTCGGGGATAGCTAGGTCAGCAGCAGTGGACAATTTCTGTTTTAAGGCAGTAAAACAATGTTGAGCATCAATAGACCACTGAAGAGGGGCTGAGAGGTTACGCATACCAGCCTCATTGACCATTTGGCGCAATGGCAATGTCAAAGAAACAAAATCTGGGACGTGGTACCTGGAAAAATTTGCAAGACCCAGGAAACTCAACATCTGTTTAACAGTGACTGGCTGAGGATGAGAAAGAATGGATGAGCGATGGGAGGACGAGAGGCCAGTCCCAGCAGCAGAAATGAGACGGCCAAGAAAAGATACCTGTGCTCTGGCACATTGAACCTTTCCTCGGGAGCATTTGAAACCTTTGGAATGTAGCCACAGGAGGAGAGATTTTGTGGCCTCCAAACAAGTTGATTCAGTTGGGGCGGCCAGCAGGAGGTCATCGACATACTGGACCAGAAGAACACCATCCGGTAAAACCAGACCCGTGAGGAGAGATTTCAGAATGGCGTTGAAAATGCCTGGGGAGAGTTCAAAACCTTGAGGGAGACGCGAGTAGGAGTACTGACGTCCCTTCCAGGTAAACGCAAAAATGGGGGCGACTGTCGGAGAGAGCGGGAGACAGAAAAAAGCGTTAGCCAAGTCAATGCAGGTAAAGAATTTATGAGAGGGGGTCAAATCTCCGAGAGCAGAGAATGGGTTAGGTACAGGAAGTTGGGGAGTAGTAACCGCAGCATTGATGGCCCGGAGGTCATGAACCATGCGGTACTTACCCTCTTTCTTCTGTACGGGGAGGATGGGAGTGTTCCACGGAGAGGGCTCCGAAAGTGGAACGAGAACACCGGCTTCTAGGAGACCGTCAATAGTCTCCGATATCCCTTCCTCGCCAGCCGGAGAGGTGGGATACTGCTTCTGATAGACTGGTTCTGGGTTGAAAGAAAAGGTGACAGGTTCTATATTACAGAATCCAACGTCCGTTGGAGAAGATGACCAAACCGAAGGTGGGAGGGAGTCCAACATGGACTGAGCTCCATCTGCATCGGTGGTTTCACGACCATGAGATCTGTCCATGGTCACATGTTCTGGAACAGCATCAACATTATGAAAGGTACAACAAACACAGTAGGCATCAAGAGAGGAGCTGTACAGGAGGTTAGGAATTGGTGTGCGTCGCCAATCGGGAGCTTCCACACAGGACTTAGTGAACGGCCCTAAGTCTTTCGCGGTGTGTGTGGCGGCAACGAGGAGTGAGATGTGTGGGTGACAGGGAAGTACCCCTGGGTCCTGGGGCGCCTCCATCTGGTACCACTTTCTTTGGGTAGGTGTAAGCGTCACTCCTAATGCCACACCTGGTTTTCCAATATACATTTGATGTACCGATAGAGGCCAAACACGACCCGCGACCTTGTAGAATTCATCTGCATAGACTGGATCCTCATTCCTGTCATAAAACAATGTACAGTGATATGGGTCAACCAACGGAAGGTAAGGTCTGAGCGAGCGAATCCACGGGCGCCACAGGTCGAGCAGCTCCACACATGAACCCCAGGAGGGCGTGGCAGAGTCGATCAGAGCCCAGTAAACATCAGCCAAAGGTCTCATTGGCTCAGGAAGTTCTTCATTTGCTTCCATCATCAGCATGCTGTCCGTTTGCTGACTACAGTGAAGGGTGGAGCCATCAGGGAAGATCAATATCATCCCATCAGCTGTGCACTTGATCATGGGGCACAGACGAATGAGCAGATCACGGCCGAGGAGGTTAATGGGACACTGTGGAGCAAAAATGAAGCTGTGGCGAGCTATTTGGGAGGCAATCGTGACAGTCACAGGGGAAAGAAAGTGCAGGTCGTTAGGCTTTCCTTCAAAACCAGTGAGAGAGACAGTCTTCGGGGTGATGCTGGCACCTGGTGGTAGGAGATGAATAGAAGAATACCTCGCACCGGTGTCCACCATAAAGTCAATGTCCTTCCCTTCTATCCTCAACGTCAGACAGGGGTCCTGCAAAGCCTCTGTCCGCACTGGTTCAGGATCGCGTCACTGTGGATATTGTCCCGCTGATCCCTGTGGGCCGGGCTGCTGCTGAGGAACAAGGTGCATTTGGGGAACCTGGGGTTGTTGGTTACCTGTCACACCAGGCTGTTGGAACCCCTGTGGCTTGGGTCCTCCGTAGCCTCCTCTACCTCGTGGAGATCCTCTTCCTCTCGGCCTGTTGTTCATAGGCTGACGGCAGACACGTGAGATGTGTCCGGGCATGCCACACCTCCAGCAGTACACGGTGTCACCACCCTGACTCGGGATACCACGTGGACCCGCCGCCCCCCACGTCTCCGGTGGCCCCATATACATTTGTGTTGTCATTGCCCCTCCAACATATGGTGTGGGATCAGGAACCAGAATTGGTGCTGACTGTGGGGGTGTCTGTGTGTTATCAGTGCAGGGCATCTGTTTATTTTTACTGCCCGCTGCTTTAATATTCATGTCAAGCAATTTGAGCTCTAAATTGCCTTTGTGTGTGGCTTTGGCCTGTTGTTCCTCCTGCCAGGTTCTCAGATGATGCGTAGTGTGCGTTACCCATCGAGCATGTTCCGCTCCAGGCAGATCCGGGTTGTCCTTCAGCTTGGACACCACAGGGGCCGGCAGTCCCTTCATCACCGCTCCCCTAAAAATCTGAGAGTGCAGAGGTGAGGCGGTGGGATGCTGTCCGGTCCTCAGCGTGAAGTCCTCAGAGGCCTGGGTCATAAATTCATTCGGAGTCTGTCCTGCTTTGGGGGAAAACACCAAATCAGCATAGACACACGCCGGAAGAGGGAAATACCCCTTCAGACAGTCAGACAGCTGGGTGGTGGAGCGGGTTGCCAAAGGTTCAGCCGGGTCATCTCTGTCCCAGCCAAGCTGGGCCAACACCTGCTGACGGTCCGCGGCACTACAGCATCGGGTCAGAAGTCCCGTGATGTCACCTTTGGACAGTTGCTGTCCTGCCGTTGCCTTGGTCAGGGCCTGCAGCCAAGCACCACCACCGTCCTTAATACTTGGGAGAGAAGAAGCAATAGTGGAGAGGTCAGTTACAGAGAAAGGAGTGTATTTAACTTTTACTCTTCCCCCATGTCCTACTGTTGACATTAGTGGCATGGCAAAGTTCAGTTCATCATCCTCAGCCCCACCATCATCCTGTTTTGGCGTCCCTTTGATCTGGGCCTCAAGTCATATTTGATCTTAGGCGGTCCGAGGTCTGGCGGTCCGCTGGCTGTAAGGCGGCTCATGGTCTCGTCGACCTCTTTTAACATCCGATCCACCTTGTACATCTGTTCCTGTTCCCAGCGCTTGACGTCGTGTTGTTCCCTGAGGCGCTGCATCTCTCTCTGGATCTCTGCTTCATTGGCATCCTCCTCCTCTGGTGGAGGATTGTTTACAGTATCGGCGCGCAGTCGCTGTTTTACCTCCTTCTTCTGTTGTCGCCATTGTTGTAGAAGAGCCTCGCTGCCCAGTAAATGTGTTGCGTCCACGCCGGGGTTACCCTGTTGCATGGACAATGTTGTGGAAGTAGGCTTGGGTGTGGATTGTTGTTTGTCTGTGCGTGAGGTTACTGTTACTTCACATAATCCCTCATCATTAGTCCAATGACCCTCTAATATTCCTTTTTTTATGTGCAGGACTGGAAGCTGCAGAGTGGGTTCTGGTGTGGAAACAAATGGATTATGTGGTGAGAATGGAGCTGTCACAGGAATATAGGGTGGTGGCTGCATCTTACCACCAGGTGGAGTCAGATAGTCTCCAGGAGGAGTTGTCAGTGGGAGGAGTGGATACAAAGTAGGCGTCGTGGGCTGGTTCTCAGTCACAGGTGAAGGCACGCCCTCAGTCTTAGTCTCCGTCAGAGGAAGAGTCGCTTCCTGTCTCTCGCCAGCGCTCGAAGAGGAAACTTCCTCCCCACTGGACGGGCGGGCACCGCCCTTCGCTCGCTGCGCGGCGCAATGTCCCATTGCCATGCATCGTGAAGCTTCCAGCCACTCATCAATCTTCCGCAGCGCACTATCTGTTTTACGAGCATTCCCCAGCAATCCTGTCTTTCTGCCGTCTCCCAAAGCCTTTTTCTTCTTCAAACACGACTCCTCCACCTTACGCATTAAATCATACAAGTCAACAGCTTTCCACAGCGGTGGAAGAAACCCAGACTTCACACTCCCCTCCACCCACTCTCTCAGCTTCCTCTCCCTCTTTTCTCTGTCCTTCGGATGTCCATTCACTACGCCTATCTTACAAATCGCAGCCTCCACTTGCTGACCAAACGAGGCATTGTTTTCCGATTTCCCAACATCATTCAGATCAAACCAATCTATCTCACGATCAAATTCTCCGTCCATTATTTAATTATTTAATTATTTAATACACAACACAACTCTTGGATCCAAATATCACCCACACTGGTCGGTTTTTATCTTGAACCGCCGAAACAGGAAACAGCAAGTTTTTCTCTCGAACTGCAAGAAACGGAATACACAGTTTTTCTCCCGTTAACTGTCAAACGGCACACGGACCAGTTTTCATCCCGAACTGACAAACGGCAATCACACTAGGGTTTATTCTTTAAAACCCTCACACCAAAATACAGACCAGTTTCTCTCCCGAACTGACAAACGGCTAACAGACTGATTTTTTCTCGAATCAACAAACGGTATCCCAGTGGCCACAATTTTTTTCATCAGTTCTGCTGGATTACCACACGAAAATAAATTCTCAGGTTACTCGGCATCTTACGCCAAGACAACGGTCCTCAAAATTCTGAAGGAAAAATCCTTCTTACCTTTAAGGTTCACCCGGGTGATTTTGCAGACCGTCGTCGGGGCTCCGTCGCCGAGTACCGAAAGTCCTTCCTCCCAGTATCCACTTCTTTTCCAATCAGTTCAATGAAAATCACGTCGGGGTCACCAATTGAAGGGTTTATTCTCTGTCTGGGAGAGGATGAAATCAGTCGGAGGCGAAGTCCAGCAGAAATGATGTCTTTTATTACAAGATGCGCAATCAGGGAGCAGATTCACACAGTTCAGAGTCTGTAAGTGAAAAAGCCGAAGCGGTTCTCATCCATCACTGTCTTATACCTTCTCTGAGGTGTGGTCACTATTACATCAGTTACTAAGAATCTTCTGAAGAGCAGCATTAAGCAAAACAAATCCTTAATAAGCAGCCTGTGCAGGGGTCATAATGACCTGTACCATTATGACCCGTACCAGGCCGTGCAGGCACTGCCATCCCAGCAGGACACATCAGCAAGCAAAAGCTTCTTTTAACAGTACAGAGTATCACCAGTGTATTTTCACCCTTCAATATCTAATCAACCCGACTGTGTTCACAGTGTGGAACTGGCTTTACTGTGAGGGACGGCCGCTGTGCAGGTAAGGAGTGACTTTGTTAGGTCATTATCAGTTTTAAAATATATTTATTTTATGATTGATTTCTCTTTTTTTTTATTTATTGTGTCATGTTTCTGCAGGTCTTTGAGGATAATCGCATGACATGCAGTACAGAGTCAGCTGTTACAGAGAACATGTCTTTACATTTCATTTGGTCTGTGCTTGAAGAAAGGGGCCTTGTTTTTTCTTTACTCCATGAGTAGGTTTATCTATTTGTTACTTTTCACAAACTTTTTTCCTTTTTCCCGCTTTGAATAAACTTCTTGTCATCAGTCTGCTGATGGAGTGGAATTATGATTCGTTTAAGGCTTACATCAATGCACTGGTCTCCAGGAGGAGAAACTGTTTTTCCTGCTTCCGAAACACCAAGTATTCACACACAACCTGTGTGTCTTCGGTTTGCTCTGAAATTTGTTGACACAACAGCACAAATAAGAATAAAACAAACTCTGCGCGAAATGAGTGAAGCAAGCAGCAGGTTGTGTGGGTGAGGATGAAACGTGGAAAGTTGTGTGTGACTGGACATTTCGGGAATAATCGAACTATATGTAAGAACTTGTCTGATCTCTTCTGCTTGTTCTTACCTAAAACAAAAAAAAAATGATGACCAGTATGTTCTCAGATCAAATGTGATGGAATAAGAATCGGGTTCATGTTTGTGGAATGTATTAGAAATACTCCCAGTACTCCACTTTAATATTTTGATTACTTTCCAGTTGCAATGCGGTTTACACCATGTAATACTTTTTAAATCATGAATTGAATTTTGATTAATACTAGAATCTTTATACCTGCATTTTTTTGGGGCATGCAAGTTTATTATTTAACTGAATTTTTAAACATTTTACAAATTTGTTTGTGCTGAATTCCATTGTTTATTATGGTAAACTGAGTCAAAAGTGAACAATGTAGCAACTAATGCTAGTTTTTCATGAAGTTGTTCATAATGACAGCACTTTTTATTTAGTATAAGTTAGAAAACGGAACAACACTTGTTCTACCATACTGTCACCCTTTTAATAAAAATAAATGACCACTACGGTTTTGAGGAAGATACTGTGCTGCTTTCTTCTTCTTCATTTCCTGTGCTCATGCTTAAACTCTCTTCATAATGCTGTGTCTGAATCTTGTGTGTTTCTTTGTGTCTTCTTCCACCATTCTTCTGTTGTTCTCCACTCCCATGTCCCTGCAGCGCTGGATCCATTTTTTTACGGTCTCCGCTCTGCTGCATCCCCGAGCGAAGCCTCCAGCTTCAGGATGGCAGACCTGAGGTGAGAACAAGCCGCGGTGCGAGCGAGCGTCCTGCTTGGCAGGCAGCAGCGGTGCCTCTGTTTATCACAGGAAGGTGTTGGGACATTTCTCAGACTGGACTCTGTATGCATGCTGGAAAGGATGAATGAAAAACTGGGGTTGTTGCCGAGGCCTGCTGGCACGCACACGTGGAGAGAGAATTTTGTGCAATACAAGCAAAAATTAAATCAAAATGTACTGTTTGTAAATACTTTGCACGCGGCAATGAAAAATGAACATGCATAAATACTAGGGATGCACGATATTATCAGCACAATATCGGTATCGGCAGATATGAAAATTTCACAGCCGATAAGTTGACGTAGTAATTGGGCGCGTGCGGTGACATCCATAGTGCGCCAAAAAATTTAAATTTGATCAACTTGTGAAATTACAAGCTTACCTGGATGAGCTGCAATGTAGTGTTTCTGAACTCATAAAAAAGAAGTTACTCTCTCTGGTACAAACCTCTTGAGACATTTGATCCAAACGCAAAGTCAGACTGGATATTACTACTTTGATCCGCCACACTACCATGAAAAAAGTGCTTTGTTTTTGACCGGGACTTATTCTTTGACTCCCATTTTAAACAAGTCTGCAAAGCTGTGTCTCTAAAATCAGGAACACGTTGGCTCACAGTGACGCCACCAAATGAACTCCTGCATTTGTTACTTCCGCAGTGGACTATGTTAATCCACTAATACCAGTGTGCCTGAATAACTTCTTGATATAACCAATCCATAGGTTAAGGTACGTGGAGACCTTAAGAGTTTCTTGTCGCTCTGAACTAAACTATACTGCACTTGCATTGGACTAACTTTGTGTCTCTCCTGCAGCCTGTTTGACTGTCGAATGGAAGCTTGTGATCACTACCTCTTGCATGTTTGTTTATTCTCACTTATTCTTTTACTCCAATTAGTCTGAATGCAAAGAAATCAGTCTTTTCCAGGTAAAAACACCTTTTTTAAAAACATTATACTGTTGCAGCTTTATTTTCTCTCTCTGTCTTTTCTTTTTTATGTAGATTGCATGTGACGGCTTTGTTATAATCAACATTATATGAATAAAATCACATCATAACGCTTTGGCTGCTAATGTACTTTATAGAAGAGGAAATGAAGCTGACCTCAAAGGCAACAAAACGAGCCAAGAAGCAGAGGTTGTAGAAGTTTCTGACCCGACAGTTCTGTGAAACATTGAAAACCGTTAATGAAGGGTTTATGTGTGTCTATAAGTGGATTTTTAATTTACGTCTGAAGACAGCTGACCGGCATCTTAGTCTGATGTATTTCCAAGCCAGTGAAGCAGCTGGCCATGAAGGCTCCTGTTGGTTCTTTCTTTGGGCCGAGACGTTTCTTTGGGGTTTTCTTCTCCTTCACTGGGGGATCTGGAGGGGCTTCATCTTTGGCTTTGCCGTGGTCTTTTTTCTCACCATCGTCTTTGGATGGATGGAGCGTCGCCCACCACCTCCTCCACGCTGGTCTCAGTCCCTGCTTTCCCTCCTCACTGAGCTGTATGTTGAGGAGGTCGGCCTCCGCTGCCGCTCCCTGAGCCATCTGACCCATCTCCGCCAATGCCAACGCCTCGCTGGCGTCCATCTTCTCCGTGTCCAGCATGTCTCCCTGAATCCCAGTGCAGAGTCTGACCCAAATCACACAAAGCCAGGGAATCACATGCATTCTTTACATCTTGACCTTTGACCTGTTCCAGATAGACCACTGTGCCAGATGAAGGTCAGTCAGTGCAGTTAAAAAAATGGCTGCTCTCACTTTCAGGTCTATATGAACAATCAACTTTAGACTAGAGCAGAGGAGTCAAACACTTTTTTGACAAACTCAAGTTGAGTGGGCCGGTTAAATAGTGGTTCAGAGTAGAAGTGAAGAAAATGTCTATATTTTCAAAAAAAACAAACAACTACTTCAGGAAATTACAATAATTTCAACATTGAATGCGATTTTAATGAAATATTCTGTTAAAATATACTGTGAAATTTTGAAAAACTTCTCTCATAACTGCTGCATTATGCATGTTTTTAAAAACTCACAATGACAGCATGGCTTTCAGGCCATTGCTAGTTTGTTATCTTTCACAGCAGCATCACCGATATCTCAGCTCCGGTGTCAGTTCATGACTCTTAAGGAGTTTGTTTTTACAAATCAGTTTTCTTTGAAATTTCTGCAGCCATATTGGGTCCCTGCAGTCAATTCCCTCAAGTGAGTTTCATCATGTTATACTGGTACACAAGAACAGTGACAGCAACAGCTGCATGATACGTGAGAAATTGAGCCATAGAGAGTTCAAAACCTTTGACCTTTGCTCTTTGAAAGAGGAGACGTTTGAGGACATCTGGCTCTGTGCCAGGTGGATATTAGAAGCATGCTTTCTGCATATTTTCCAAAGAACAGATGAAAGAACAACGAGCTCTGTGTCGGTGCGATGAAACAGTTTATTTGACACCAGTCATATTTACTTCGTTGCAATGTGTATCAAACAAGAAGCATTACGAAAATTAGTTTTTGCACAAAATGTCACCAAAACAAAAGACACATTCACATTTGTGAGCCAGGTTTTTGGCAGTTCTGGTTCTTTGGAAGTTTGCTAATAAACCAAAGGAAGGGTTAGTGTAACACTACATGTAAGATTCAGGAAGACGTTTTGACCCATCCTTCTTCTGCTCGCTGCTGCATTTAATGCAGTGGCAAGATTTGCATAATCTAAATTTAGGAAGAGTTGGTCTCGCTCAGGGAAACCAAGAGGTTAAAGTTTCGATTTGTGCATGTGTGCGTGTGTGTATATGTGTGTCTCTTACAAACGAAATACAGGCTTCATGTGTGAAAGATGGTCGATCTGCTACATTATTTACATGAATGGATTGGCGGACATTCATGCACCAGGGAAGGAGATTTAAAGCAAAGCGCAGGGAGAGGAGCTGCTTTTGCAGGATTGATCTTGGCTCTGGGTCAATAAACTTCTATACTGCCTTCCTTGAACTATTATATATCCTTCTGATATTTGCTAAATGTAGGAAAGTAGATATAGGATTAAAAAGCTACTGTCTACACAGTTAATATTTAATTACTTCAGTCTTCTGATTGGTCCACGGTTCTTGGCAAACTGTTCTAACTGTGGTCTGGATGATAAAGTGAGTTAGAACTCTGGACTGTGAGGTGAGTTATGCTGGCTGAGGTATGAAGTTTAATGAGGTCTGTGTTCTCTTCTATCCGAGCGCTTTCTTTTGCTTGTTTTTCTTCTTTTACAGAGGAGAGGAATGGTACAATCACACAAAGCATGTCTAGCTGTATGATTTTCTGAGATATTGCTCTCTAAGATCACTAAACCAGTGTCTGCACAGTTCTTGGAAACAAACTGATAAAGTGCATGTTTCCAAAGTTTCCACGTGCGAGAAACAAGCTGGTAAATCCTTTGTGTGAGCGTTGTGTGGATGTAAGCGTCGTGTCGGCGTGCGGGGGAAGCGTCGGGGCACGGGGAAGCATCTGGTCATCGGGCAGTGCTGCCGGACACAGAGCTGCTGCCTGAGCTGGAACCACTGGAGCCTCGGTCTTCATAGATGGAGATTTCTATCTGGAGAGAGACCGTTAGGGAGCAACACGTTTCTGTTCAGACACGTATTAGTAACTGTAAACGTAACTGTTAGATTTCGCTAATGCTAAAGCTAACAACAGTCACATGGATCATGTAAGAGAAAATTCAGTAACTAGCACAAACAACCTCAGCAGTGATGACATGATTTTATGACAGTAATTACTTCCTTGCACATTACTTCCCAAAGCAGCAGTAATACAGTAATATCATCATTATTGTGATTATTCGCAGTGTCTAAGGATACAACACGCATCCCTCGTTCGATGGGATCTGTGATTAGGAGACCTCTGGGGGCGTAAATCTTCTCATTCTGCTCCTGAATGTATTTGGCAATCTTCTTCAACACCTGAAGCAGGAGACATGAGCAACAAGTCGGAGTCAGGATTCATCTGGAGCCGTCAAAGTGAATGAAGACGACCTGTCGGACCTTCTCGTAGCGCGTCTCCATGCAGAGGAAGATAAGATATGCAGTGGCGCAGGCCAGACAGCCCTCCAAGTACGACTGTCCCCCGATCTTTTCTGCCTCAGCGTAGTAATTATTCAGCGTCTTCACAGTGTCCTCAAACAGCGTCCTCTCAATCTGCACACGCACACAGCAGAGAATTGATGAGCAGCTACAGAAAACTTTCTTGAAATGCACCGCGCTCTGTGTAACTCACGCAAAAACACAACAAAAAATCATTTTTTTTTAACAAAAGTTAAGAAGATTCCATTAAATGACAAAAAAGTATAACATTCAGGAAAGTATAAGCATGGAGTTATTATCTATACGCTGTTCTTTATTATTTTAGTGAGATGATAGTATCCAAACATTTAACTTATTTCTAGTCATGTCTGTTTGGCAAAACATGACACCACGCTTCAATTTCTACAGATTCATTATAGTCCATAATTTCTATTTCCTCTTTTGAAACATGCGACTGCAACTAAAAGGCCACAAATTGTTTTGATTCATCTCATAAATGAAATTGAATTTTGTGTTTAATCCAAGCTCCAGCTGAAAATGCTGTAGTGAAAAACAAACCATGGAATTTGGCTATTTTGGGCATTTTATTTTGACAAATACATTTGATTAATGTTCAGATAAGAATCGGGCAAGTAGACACTGAATCACAGTGCTACTGACATTATAGCAATGACAATACATTCATTTTAGAATACTACTACTACTACTACTACTACTACCACAACTACAACGACAATAATGTTTATCACAAGGTTAAAAGCCCTCCAGTCGAGTCCAGACTGAATCAAGGGACATCAGAGAGGTGAGCAGAAGTGGTTGTCTCTATACCACTACACTGCTCATTATTACCATAAATATCATTTAAGTTTCATTATGAAACCTTTGAGTCGAATTCCTCTTCGGAACTTGAATACTACTGACATGCAGTACATGCAGTAAAACACACAATGATGGATAACTGCAGACAGATCATTGACAAACCAGCTTTGCTCTTGGTTTAGGATTTTTTTTTTCCAGGAAATAAACACTTCTTTAAATTCATATAATACTTCATGAATCATTTGCATGTAGTGATGAAACTGAAGATTTGATTTCTTTCTATGTGAACTTGGAAAGCAGTCAATACATTTACATAAGACGGTCACATTTCTTAAGTTGCATGCCTATTTTGAAGTACAGTGTGTTAAACTGAAGATGCTCTCTTTACCCTGCTCTCCAGCTCAGAGGGGAACTTGGTCTGAAACTTGCAGGTGGTTCCTTCACTGTAGTCTCTCTGGATGAAAACTTTGTTGGCCAGTGATGCGCTGTGCCTCAGCTCCTGCAGGTTATGAAACTGAGGACGACAAAAGCACATGGTGATCAGTCTTTATCCAATATGATGGAAGGAAATATTGACATGTACATGTTTCTGCACACATGAAATCACTCGTATATACAGCTATGTTACAAAGCACGACACAAAAATTCAATCTAGAATAGGTTTCAGCTTCAGGTGTAACCATATTCACTCGCAAATAGGAGGAAGTAATCCAGTTCATACAGTATCTGTTCAGCGTGTCTCCAGAGAGTGTCTGGGTTGGACCTCTCTGATCACCTGTTCACTCAAAATGTGTGTAAACACTGTTTGATGGAGCAGTAACAGATGGTGACAAGCAGACACAGTATGATCGATCACTCTGTGGACCAAAGCCCAGCGCTGGACATACTATCCCTCTGCCACACACACACACACACACACACACACACACACACACACACACACACACACACACACACACACACACACACAGCCTGTTCCTCTGTCTCTGTCTGGTCTTGTAGACGATGTAACATTTCACAACACATCAATGGCCTTGCTGTCTCCAGTGCTGAACGCATCACGGTGTATTGTTGGTACTGGACGGGTTGTGGGTGCTCTCCATGGTGCTGAACAGGTCAGTTCACTGAACGGGTCACAGCCGCCTGGTTGCTGTCCGTGGTGCTGAACAGGTCAGACTGCCGAACGGGTCATGCCGGTCTGGCTGTTGCCCACAGTCCTGAAGAGGTCCAGGTGGACTGGGTCTGGACGGGTCACGGTAGCTGTCCATGGTGCTGAACAGGTTATTCGACTGGACGGGTCACGCTGGTCCGGCTGCTGTCCACACTGAACATGTCTCCGGGTGTGTGCGCTCAGCGGTCACAGACAGCTGCTTGTCTCTGGATTAAAAAGCTTCTCCTCGAACAAAAACAGAGCTGCTTTTACCAAAACAGCTTAACATCGCGGGGCTGGGGAGGGGGGAGCTGGAGGAGGGGGGGGGGGGGGGGGGGGGGGGGGTTCTGCCTTATATTTCTCTGCATTTGTAGTACCAGTGACTTTTTTTTTAATTTCCCTGCTTTGCTTGGCTTTTTTTTTTTTTTCTGTAAATGCGCCAAGAGGGAGGCAGTTTGAGCGAAAACGACCGGGCATGGTAATGTAGGACACGGTCGTCGGTCCGGTGGATGGATCGGTGCGGCTCCGCTAAAGCGTGCGCAGCCTTCAAGCTCCGGAGCACCACGATCCGAACCCCCGAGCCCCCGAGCCCCACCCAAAAAACACGGCTAATCACGGCAGCCCCAAACCCGACAAACGCTCTTAAAGCTAGTCTTACCTCTGTCGCCATGTTGCCATCCGTGGCCGTAGGGACGAGTCCATGCACGAGCTCAAATCGCTTTACTGGGACACGGCGGGGGCGGGGCTAAAGGGGGAGGTGTTATGAGCCGGATGGGGCCGGGTAAAGGGGGGGGGGGGGGGGGGGGGGGGGGGGGGGGGGGTTAGCCTATGGAATGGGGCTTATGTCAAAGAACTATAACATTGAAATTACATTTCAGCTCATTGCAGTAGATCTTGCATGTCAGTGAAAAGGTGAAAAGGTCATGGGGTCAATACTGACGGGGCCTCTCTGTGTAGGGTTTGCATGTTCTCCCCATGAGTGTGCGGAATTCCTCCCTCCAGTTAAATGCTGATCTTATTGTTATGAGTGTGGATGTGGTTGTTCTGTGATGGACTGGAGGCTTCTCCAGGTGATCTCTGCCTTCCTCCACTCTGGAGAAGAAGGCAGGCCTGCAGCAAAGCCCCTGTTGTGTTGTTTTGGGCTTTTTTTTTTTTTTTTTTTACTCAGCATGATCAAGGCCTAATTTGACCCCCTTAATCACCCTGAAAAGAAGTAAAAAAAAAATTCTAAAATTGAAAAATTAACCCCTTCATTAGCTCTCTAGCGCCACCTACATCCCACCAAAATTTAGTAAAACGGCCCTCACGATTCATAGAGACATAAAACCAACACAAGATTGAACATAAGACTTCTAAATACTACCTTGTCAAAGGGCATATGTTGGCATATGTATGGCTGACATCTGCTTAAAGAAGTATCTGAAGCCTTGAGATAAAAACATCAGAATTTGTCAGCGTAAGACGATTTGCTTTGAAGGACTAAACTGTAATAATAGTATTCAGATTAGTTGTTTACAATCTAAATTTGAAAAGTATTAAATACCTTAAGACTTAAAAATTTTTCAACTGCTTACAAGGTTTTTTATTAACTATGTCAAAAGTTAAATCCATTCAAGAGTTTATTTGAAATGTTAAAGGGACAAGATACACAATAAAAACTCAGACAATAACTTTTTGAGTTTTAAATTAAATATATTAGATATACAACAATGTACAGAAAGAGTTTCTATATGATTACAATAAAAGCAAAGCAAACAGTTACAATCATCTGTGTCTGAATTTATGATTAAAACAACATCCTCAACAATTCTTCAAGTCAAGTCCTGCTTGGAAGAGTGTGAGGTTCTGATACATCAGCTGGTTTAATCCAGTCATGTTGACTTTGATCCAGTTACAGAAAAAACAACAACATGGACTCCTGGGACTTCTGGCTACGGTAATACTCCAAAACAGCTTATTTGACAGGTCTACACAAAAAAACAAAACAAAAAAAAACAAAACAAAACAAAACACGACAAACAATGAAGCAGCAATTTGTTACAAGAGCAAAGCGGGTCTGCAAAACGCATCGTTTCAAAAATCCTCAGTTCTCACCTTTGTCAAAAGCGTCATGTGACTCACGGGAAGACGCCCATCCTCAGTGAGGAGTCTGCTTCCTGTGTGGTTTGAGCCGTTTTAACTGGTGGGCGCGTCAATAAAAACTCTTCAGGTATCACCGAAAATAAAAATAGCTTACACAAACTGCTCGTGTGAGCGGAGACTCGCCTGCTCCTGGAGGTGGTGGTCTTTGTCGTCACATGACACGTCTGACGCCGGCGGCGGAAAGTGCACAAACCATCCTGTGCAAATGTTTTAACAGTTTTAGCTCTCCAAGGGGAAAAAGCATGATTTACTTTGTCCGTACATCCATTATTTTGTTCACTTGAACACAGTTAAAATTCATGGGCACTTCCAGCCATTTTCCCCGCACCGTTACTTAAATGAATCTAAAAACTGTGCCTTAGTTTTGTTCATGAAGTCCTCTCAGCATTACAGTACAGACAATCTGCTACACAGTGCCGAAGACATCACCATTCAAGTGAATCCGTCTTTGTGGTTGGGCAAAAGAAAAAGAAAAAAAAACCAAGAAGAATCATTAAAAACCATCAACATCCATGAAGCCTTTTTGTGTCTCCCTACACCACAGACTCCGTCCGAGCCTCCGACACTGAGAGGGAAGGAAGTCGGTCCTGTGATCATAGAGTCATTGTGCTCTGTACAAAATCTCATTGATTAATAAGGTCCAGTCCTTTTGAACAAGTGAAACCAAAAACACCAAACACATTACAGAAAGAATCCCATCAACATTAGAAGAGGCTGGGCAGGAAAGGCAGAGGGGCTCTGGAATTGCACATGGGAGGTGTTTGGATAGATCTAAGAGCCTGGCATGTTGGTTGGGGTTCGGTGATAACGACGAACCGTCTCCTGCTGGTTGTGTACGCGCCGCCTCATTGTAACTTGATGAGAGCAGAATTGCAGGCAGCGCAAACAAAGACGGTCTCTCTCTGCGCCTCTGGAGCTGAGGAGCAAACAATCAATCACATCAGCTGAGACGAAACTACGAGATGAGATGCGACACCGTGGAGCCGTTTTGATTTTATCATCGTTTACTATTTAAGTTCTGAGTCTCACCTGTTGCTCCCATGCAAGATCTGGGCACCTTGAAGGAACAGCATCGAGAGCAGAAGCTGTTGCCACAGTTACTGCAGTTCCTCTGCAAAACAAAGAGACAAAAGGCTTGAGCTGAGCCCAGAGAGAGAAAACAAGATCACAATAATAAATGTTGTTTATGACGAGATGATGCCTAAATATAACCAGGACTCGATGGTCTCACCCTTTTCTTCAAAACAGAGAAGACAGCAGTGCAGCTTGAGCAATTTCCTTTGGAGACAGAAGAAAACAACAATGAGTATTAATGTGACACTTCCTTCATCACTGAGGTACATCAACCCTTTATCAGTCAAGATAAATCTGGAAAGATCTGCTTTTCTGTTTCTTCAAAAATAGTAAATACAAACCAACAAGGGTCCGAAAGCTCATGGTTTGACCATCAGGGCTCTGGATATCAACACACACACCCCAAGTCACACTGTCTAATGTCCAACATCAGCTCAATACTGCTAGTTCCAGGGGTTTGGATGTTAAACAGTGAGAGGGTTGAACTCGGTAGATGAAGCGGAACACACGGACCTGTGCTGGTGGTGGGGTAGCGTTTACGCAGCTTCTCCGTCAGTTTGGACACTTTGCTGCGTATCGGTTCGTTGCGGCTCAAAAGGCCGTTTTCGGAGATGGTGTCAAACTCGGGCGGGACGAGAGGCCCTTCATCGTCCTCCTGGGGAAGAGAGGGGCAGACAGAGGGGGACGCAGTTACAGGCTGTACGAGGACAGTGAATACAGCTTGTCTTTTGGGGGCGTGAAGACTCAAACTGGAAGGAGTTCAGCCAGTTTGGGGGGAGAGAAAAAAAAAAAAAAATCACGCTTGCTGACTAGAGGTTCCGGCCAGTGATGAGAGTGGAAATGGAAATGCATGTATTTGCAAGCATTAGGCTGTGCTTCTCCGTCTGCCAAGAGCAAAGAGAGCATCTCCCATTAAGAGTGACGACGATTTCACAAACAACTCCCTGACTGAAGTGAAATGCATCCATTAAAAAAAAGACCTGTTCAAGTATGTTGAAAGAATTTTGAAGAAAAAAAAACCTTCGACAAAAATATCTGAAGGGTTTTTTTTGTCTGCAGCTTTTTCTTTCCTCTATTTTCTCACCTCATATGAATGCATCACACTTTTGTACATTTTTAGAAGCTCCCTGTTAGAACAACGGAATCATCTGAGAGGTAAGTTTACTCCCACACTCAGCAGCAATTGTTGTTAGTGGAAGAGAAGCAGACTGGTAAATACAACCACACCACCCATTTGTAAAAACAGTGATTTGCAGTGACTGGATACTTAAAAAGCAGTGATATGAGGCAACAGAAGTCCATCCACTTTGTTTTTATTAGGTAGACTAGAACTATTTGCGCATTTTCAAAAATCTGCTCTCTACCGTAGGATGGATAATCAGCATTGGTCGGTTCATCACAGCTGTGCTGGTTGTTCATGACCAAGTCAGAGCATAAATGCATCCATGCACATAAATAAACGCCTGAGTTAAAACAAACAACATGCAAACTAGCTCAGACATGACACTGCTCAGGACACTACGGGGTTTCACCAACGCAGGATGTTACATGAATGACGACAGTCATGCAGCTGTACGGTTATGAGGAGTAACAGGAACTATCAATCGGTGTTTCTTACTACTGCTCCCCATCACTGCTACAATACTCGTAGAATAAGCCATAACATTATGACCACCTGCCTGATGTTATGCTCATCTGCATACACAATAAACTGAGATGCACTTTGTGTTGGGACGCCTTTCGAGTATCATCATTAAAATCAGCAGGTATTTCAGTTACAGAGGCTTCTCTCTTGGATTTACCACACGGACCAGTCTTTGCTCCCCAACAACTCCACTGAGCATGTTGGCAGTACACTGCTTCTCCTTCCTGGTGCAACTGTTGAGAGATACTCGCCCACTTTAAAGAGGAAAAGATTTTATTTCAAATCAAAACTCATTCAAAAAGTCAGACTTGCCCATTTTTATTAATAACTATGAGTAAAACATATTTACTTGGGGCTTAATATATCCCACCTTTAAACAGGTGCCCATCTGAAAGAGTTTTTTTCTTTCATTTCACTGGTCAGTAGTCATAATATTATGGCTGATCTGTATCGTACATGTGAATGGGATGACTAATGGAAGGGACGAGAGACACTGGGAAATCCACTTACCACTAAGACCAAGGGGGTTTCCTTGTAAGGAAACAGAACAACGTTACCCTAAGGCAGGGATATTCAGTGGAGCAGAGTGTGTGTTTTTCCCAAAACCATGCGAGAAGTACAGCACAAGGCACCTCACACCAGGAACGACACATGAGCCTGCTGTTCATGTGTTCACGCTGTTATACTGAGAGAGCTGACAGGGCGACAGGACTCTAGCCTCTTCTGAACAGAGGGATTTAACGCTTACCTGGAGGGAAACTGAATGTTCCTGAGTTCAGAGAACAGCAGAGACAAAAAAAAAAAAAAAAACAGACACACGCCATCAAACTAAAAATCAGGGAAATCTAATAACTGGAGGAGCAAAGGAATGAATGAAGTCACCTCAATGGCATCCTTGAATTCATCATCAGGCTCCGCCTCCTCAGCTTCCTCCACACTGCCAGGGGAAAGGTCCTGCCATCAAGCAACACACATGAAAATATCAGCACTGAACTCAAACGAGCAGTCCAAGGTGGCTCGCCGTTCCCTGATGGTTTATGGGACGTTTCAGCTCTAGCGACTCCCCCCCCCCCCCCCCCCCTCTGGCAGAGAGTAAAACTACAACACACACAGCTGACGAAAGAACAAATCCACAGAAGGATTTACATTGTGGTAAAAGCACTAAGAACCTGGGATAAGAAGCTTATAGTTGCGGTCGCTTTTAATGTAAATCACAACAACTGAGTCCTCGTTTCAGACAGCAGGCGCCCATTTCTCCACCGCGATGCTTCCTCTCACCTCCAGGCTTGTTGGCGTAGGGGTCCGGTCCAACACACCGCCGAGTTCCTGCTCCTCACACACGCCCTCCGAGGCCTGGACGGGGCCTATGTGGAACAGCTTTCTGATGTCCAGTAAAACTGCAGCAGGAGACGAGGGACACGAGAGGCCGTTAACACCTGGATGAGTTCATTTTTAACCTTCTGAGGACGGAAAAGACCGACCTCTGCAGAAGTCTCGGTTCCACAGGAAGATGGCGCTGTTGAGTCCGGCCAGCACCCAACCCACAGGAGCAAAATAGAGCAGGCACACCACCATTATAATGCCACCATAGAACCTGGAAGGAGTATATTCGAAATACAGGACTCAAGTCACTGATTATCCAAATATTAAAGGGCTGTAATGTATCTGTCACCACAATAAAACAGCACTTAAAAAAATACATTCAAATGTAGTGTGCAATCGCATCAAACATGCAGCTTATAGATGTGAATATACTCTCTGGTACAGTCAGACCTTGATGACTTGGTGTGGTTGTCCCAGTACAGGACTTTATATACAGCTTCTGCTGACTGACAGGCAGAGGACAGCATGTCATCCAAGTGCTTCAGCCTGGTGGAGACAGAGCAGAACGCACAAAGTCAAGATTATTCGTCCATGGACATAATATGCAACACATGGAAAACAAATCCAGTAACCAGACCTTAGTGGATCAGGAAGCAGCTACATTTAGGGTTCAGAATCAGATGAGATTACAGGCATCAGGAGGACTGTTATATGGACTTGAGGGTGATTAATTATTTACTGTGTAGAAACAGATCTAAAAATGGAAATGGACTAGACTTATTGATGGTTAAAAATATCAGCCATCAGTGCTTTATAATCATTATCTTTTCAACTTTCAGTGTCTGATATTAATTTCAGAATCTCAGATATGTTGTTCTGAAAGGATCTTGCAACATTCAGTTAGTGTGGACAAATGTCTGTCTCAGATACAGCATTGAGACTAGAGTTAGAAAAATCAGCAAAAAAATAAAAACAGACGTGGTGAAATGTGAGGCTTTAGGCTGATGAAGGATGAAAAACTATTCTAAACAGAGTCAGAACAAAGCTTGACGACAGGAAACATTTAGGTGTGAAAAACATGCAAAAAATTAACAAATCAAGAAGCGGAAACACTTTTTCACACCACCGTATGCTAATATGTACCCTTCACTGACAATGTGTCGTCAGCACTGATTGGCAGTAATGTCCTAAGTAACGTGCTACTGGAATCTGATTACTTTTTTCAAGTAACGAGTGAAGGAAGGGATTATAACTGCATATACAGTAATTCAATTATTGTAACTTTCCTGTACCCTTGCATGGATCGTATGAAGAAAAGTGTGACAGGAATTGTTAAAAAGTTTACATCCATCCATCCATCCATCCATTTTCTACCGCTTATCCGGGGCCGGGTCGCGGGGGCAGCAGTCTCAGCAGGGATGCCCAGACTTCCCTGTCCCCAGACACTTCCTCCAGCTCCTCTGGGAGGATCCCAAGGCGTTCCCAGGCCAGCCGAGAGACATAGTCTCTCCAGCGTGTCCTGGGTCTTCCCCGGGGTCTCCTCCCAGTGGGACATGCCCGGAACACCTCCCTAGGGAGGCGTCCAGGAGGCATCCTAAACAGATGTCCGAGCCACCTCAGCTGGTTCCTCTCGATGTGGAGGAGTAGCGGCTCTACTCCGAGCTCCTCCCTGGTGACTGAGCTCCTCACCCTATCTCTAAGGGAGCGCCCAGCCACCCTACGGAGGAAGCTCATTTCGGCCGCTTGTATCCGGGATCTTGTCCTTTCGGTCATGACCCAAAGCTCATGACCATAGGTGAGGGTGGGAACGTAGATTGACCGGTAAATCGAGAGCTTCGCCTTTCGGCTCAGCTCCTTCTTCACCACGACGGACCGATACAACGACCGCATCACTGCAGCCGCTGCACCGATCCGCCTGTCAATCTCACGCTTGTTTACATGGACTCTTTAAATTTTACATGACCTAATATGCAGAAAGAATAGAATCAGGCTGAAAGGTTTATTGATTTAAAGTGTATTCAGGTTCTGCATCATATTGATGAAAAGGAAGTAAAGTAATAAAGTAACTAGCTACTTTTGAAAATAATCAGTCAAGTAGCTGGTTTCCTTCTTGGAGATGTAATTAGCAACCAGTAACTAATTACTATTTCCAAGTAACTTGACCAACACTGGTTAGCAGTAAGTATAAAACAGAGCAGCACAGAAAGTTTTCTCTTTCTTTCACCCGAGACAAAAGCCGACAACGTCTTATTAACTACGAGCTGAAAGTGAAACTGTATTTACTAAAAACATCATTAAAACTGATCAGAAAGGCTTTATGTGGACAAAGTTTTACAGCAGGTGTGTCAAACACATCTTAGCTGAGGAGCCGAATGAAGCCCAGTTTCATCTTGAGCAGGCCGGGCCAGGAAAATAGTGCCATGATAATCTTTAAGTTCAAATTTTAAAGACTTTCTTTGTTGTGGCACAAAGTATAAGTGATTTAAAAATTCTAGATTTTCACAAAACCAAACAGTTACTGCAAAAAATGACTACAAGCTAATTTTAATAAAATTTTTTTTAAAGAAATTTCTTTTTACAATTTGCTTGGCGATTTGCGGGACTGGAGCTTCTTGCGGGCCGGTTTTGGCCCACGGGCCATATGTCTGACATCTCTGCTCTACGCAAAGAATATCAGCTTGAAATTTAGCCTCCTACTAATAATGCTCATTCCATGATGTGTTGACTATACATCAAACAAGTTCAAAAAAATGATGGAGAGCATTGATGTGTGTATTCAACATCCTGACGACGCCTGCCTGTCACATGGCAAATGGAGAGAGTCGCATTCATTCCCAGGGTAATTTCTGCAGTCAAATCGCCTCAGACGCACTGAAAGGCCCCCAAGCCTCAAGTGAAAGAAGCCGTGAGCCGAGAGTGCAAACCACTAAACCACCATCTGATTAGAACAGGCAGACTGCCTGGTGTGGGACCGTCGGTCAGATACAATAAGAGCACTACCAGAATACTTTACAGCTTTAAAGACTTTTTGATGAACCGTCAATAAATCATGAAAATAGCAGCCAGTTAATCATTAATGAGGACATTCACTGACTTACAGGTCTTTGACTTCCAACATGGCCTCCTGTTTGGTGAGGTGCACCGTCTGCAGATCCCGGCGGTGCACGGCGTGATGGTGCCTCCTCTGGAGCTCAGACTCGGAGGCTCTGCCCCCACACCTGTCCTGCAGGTAACCCAGGGCAGCAGGCACTGCTAATGCCACCAGCGTCACGGTGAACCACCCCACTGACACCAGAGAGGACAATCAGCTCATCAATTATTCAGGCGTGTTTCAAACCACACACAATAAACCGAGATCAATAGTAATTCTTTATTCCTCCTCCTACCTTCATTGATGGTGCAGAAGAAGACATTGAGGAATATGCAGACAAGCAGAGAGCAGAGAGGCATCCTCCATCTGAAACGTGAAAAAAAAAAACAATGTGCACAGTGTTGGAAATGAGTGCAGCTGTGTCACATAAAGCTCACACAGGCTGAAAACACACACACACACACACACACGCGCGCATACACACCCGAGCAGGAGGCGCGCCAGCTCCACCGCATCAGAAACTGGTTCTAGAAACAATGCCATTCTTTTATAGGACACGACCATGTTAAGGAGGTCAAAGTTCGGCGTGCAGCGAGGGCTCCCCAACTCGGAGACGTCGGGAGACCCGGCGGTGTCTTTAGACGACGAGTGCACCAGCTCGGCTCGCTCCCCAGGAGCCTGAGACGGGTCGGGGAACGCTCCGGCGCCATGTGTCGCCATTCCTGGACAGGAGGAGGCAGTGAGGTCAGGACAGGAGCACACTTCATACACCATCCACCACAACACCCCACAGGAAAGCATGAGTGACAGATTTTTGGGGACTATTACTATGTTTTTTAAAGGGAGGACTTTCAGTTTATATGACATATAATCTATTGCATTATTCAAAAAAATCTGGTGCCAGTGATTGTTTTCTTTTAACAATTAACATAATATTTAATTTTGTTTACTAAAGATATCTGATAAAATATTTATGTTATATGTTCTTTAAGTGTGACAAAAATGCTTTAAAGTGCTTATTTTACACAGATCTTAACAACAGCACTTTCACTGTAACCGAGTAGGATTACAGTACTTTATTTAACTGTTACAGTGCTGTATGTATTGTGTTACAAGTAAAAGTACTGTCATTACTGCTGAAATTGTACTCAGTTCCTTTAAATTTAAATCCCTGTCTGTGCTAAACAGCTGGATCTTGTTTTAATTTTACACTTCGTCCTACTCTTTTTGGAAGCGGCTAAGAACTGAAGTTTGGTTTGAGCCAGACCTGTCCCTAAACCAGGATCTCTGTGATTAGAAGGTAATTATTTGATGTTGACGAGAGAACGGCTCCTCCTGAAATCTGTGGCCTGTCTGACTGGAAAGTTGACTCCTGTCTCCCGACAGAACGAGTCCCGGACAGAAGAACCGGACCTGCTAAGACAAGCTGTGCGCTGAGAGAGAGAGAGGATTTACCCCGAGCTGAGAGACCGACCCCCGGCCGGAGGGCGAAGCCGCGGAGGGAGGCAGGAGAGAGGCGAGAGGGGGGCAGAGAGAGAGGCGCTCAGGCGGAACAACCGGAGAGCCGCGCCGACGCCATCATCCCGGAGGAAGGAAGAGCCTCCAAATCCGCCCAGCCGGGTCTACATGTCAGCGGCCAGCCGTCCTGCGGGAGCAGCGGCCCGTCGAAACGCGTCTGCGGGAAAACCCGCAGAGAAATCCCGCAGCTGTTGTTTGCGAAGCCGTCCTCGTCAGCTCCGGCGCTTCCGCTTCCTGCTTTAATCCAGGTCCAACAGCAGAGCGCAGAACGCAGGAGAAGCTGTCGATACCAGAGTGTGACGATCAAAAACAGCATGTATATATATTGTATGAGAGAACAAAGAAAAGTTAAGAGAAAAATAAAATAAGCTTTAACTATAAATAAAATAACTTTAAAGAAACAAGCTTTAAAGAATAGGTTTATTCTTTAAACACAGTAAAATGTAACTTTATGTCTAGTACAGTTTTATCATGATTATAATGGTGAATAAATAATGCTAATAGCAGTGGAACACTAGATACAATTTTATAATGATTTTTGAAAATACATTCAAACAAAAAATATGGACAACCGTTTTTAAAATAAAGAAAGGTTGGTGCTCATACAAAAATTTAAAAAAAGAAAAACATTCAGTAAAAATAGTCTTAATACCATAAATAAAGATTTAAAGTCAAGCCAAAATGATTGGATTTAAGGACTGTGGTGCTGTTTTTAAAGAATGCACAAATGCCTTACTTTTCTGATTTCAATTTTCATCTCTCTAGTTTTCCATTAATTTTAAATGCTTTTTTTCAATGCCAATTTCAGTGGAACAATATATCTGCCTTCCACGGACATTGTACATACTAAGATTATTCAGATATAGGTAGCAGGCAAACCTGGTGTTGGGAGTTCTTTACAAAAATAAACACGTTAAAAGGTTTTATAGGAATAGCAAATGCCTACACACCTTCACAACTTGCCACACTTTGCAGCCTTCCTGTGATTGAACTCAGGACTCCTATATTTATGATGACCATTTAACCCAAACCTGAACATTTGAATATGAATAAGCTGCTTTATTTCAACTTCCCATGTGTACAGCACACCAGAGAAACAAAGCAGTTAGTCCACCTACCCAGTGATTTATTGATTCGGTTTTGCTTAGTGTATTTGGATATGGTAAACACACCAATAACGACAAAAACACCACTGAATATGAAACACGCAGGAGTTCATCCGTATGTGAAGAACTATTAAAATTCCATAAAAAGCTTTTTCCAACAAGATGAACAGTGTACATGAAGCATTATTCATGTAGTGTTCAGCAGAATGATAAAGTCACTAGTCACACAGCTTCAATACTTCTATTAAAAAAAAAATCTAAGTCTATTTGAGTTTGACTTGTTTTTTGATAGAAAAAGCCTTGAACTTTATGAAATGCTGCTGTGTGTGTGATCCCATCAACAAAGGTTTGCTCTCGTCTAGGGGTTGATAACACAGAACACTTTATTAGAATGTGGGAGATTAACATCTTAAGCCATCTAGCTTAAGTTGATAATGCTTTTTCAAAAGGATGTTTGTGCTCAAACCCATTTATCAGGGATGTTTCAGTCTTTATAGCCCTGCTATATAGAAAGTCACACAGACAAAATAATCTACTGATAGTGAGCGCTGCAAAAAAGAAAAAAGTCAGTTTCTGAATAGCATCAAAAGTCCAGAATGTGCAGCCGCTTACGACTGCAGCTGCTTGGCGTGAGAGCGCTGGTGAAACTTGAGCCCTCCCCAGTTTCTGAAGGATTTTCCACACTGTCCGCAGACGTACGGTTTCTCCCCGGTGTGGATGCGTATATGCCTTTTTAAAGCTCCCGAGTGACGGAAGCACTTGCCGCAGACTGAGCAGGTGTACGGCCGCTCTCCTGTGTGGATGCGGAGGTGAGTTTTCAGGTTCTCCAGACGGTTGAACTCCCGGTTGCACACCGTGCAGCGGAAGGGGCTGCAGCCCGGGGGGAAGAGCTGCAGCCGGGTCCTGGTGCCTCCGGCCGCCGGCTGCTGGCAGCGCTGCTGCTGCCTCTGCTGGCACTGGCTGTTGTGCCGCCGCAGCAGGCTGGGCAGCTGAAAGGCCTGCCCGCAGGTCTTACAGGCGTACAGGGTGCTGCTGAGGCTGCGGCTGGTCCGGACACGCACGCCATAGACCTGCGGAGGAGGGGCTTCGGACGGGGGACCCGGATCGGCCACCTGGAAGAGGCTTGGGAACTCCGAGGAGAGGGCTAAGAGATCTGTGACAGGAGGGATGCTGGTGGTTGGGTTTGGAGAATCAGCTGGAAAAAAAGAATAAAACATGCGCAAATAATTTTTAATACAAAAATCGTTTTTTTCCATTTTCAGGGTTGATTCTCAAAGTAAAATATCAATGTAAAACATGTTTGATCTTCAGAGTTAAGACGCAATTTAATCTTTATTATGGCCACTTGTGATGCTAAAACTGCTTGATCAACACCAGGACGTTCATGTCAGAATCAGATTTGTCTAACATCAGCATGTTTGGAGCTGAGATAAAGAATAACGCTTTTTAACAAGGCATTTCTTTTAATGTGCAGGAGAAAAAAAAATTAAGCACTAAATGAATGCACACAGTGAATGATGTAAACATGAGTGCAGACATTTATTTCTACAGTATTAATTGTAGCTGCTGTTCTGCTTTGATGACTGGGATTGCTCTGAAGGCTGAATAAATGATTATGTGAATCATTGACAGACACGCTGTTGTCGATCTTACCCCGGTCCGGCCCAGCGCTGGACAGCTGGAAGTGTAGGTCCTGGCTCTCACCATCTGCCACCAGCAGTTTTTGTTCCTCCAACATTCTGGACTGGACCTCAGACATACAATCCAAGCCGTAATCTTCCATTTTAATGGAGTCCAAACAGGAAGGTGAACCTTCTCTCAAGTCATCCAGCATCTCCTGCTTTACAGTCACCTGCTCCAAGGTGGACTTGCTGGGATGTGGAGGGAGGGGACGGTCTTGACTGAGTATTTTTTTACATGATGCTTTCATATTTTCAGCCTTCATTACAGATGAACAAGTGCTCTCTTCAGCGATTTCTGCAAAAGAAAAACAGTCCACAAGCAATGAGAAGTCATCTAAAGAGGGAAACCCTAGAAACATTGTTTAATTTTTTTTAAAGAAATTGCTAGAACAAATAAAACTCTGCATGTGGAGGAAGAAACTAAATCCGATGCAGAACTTCACCCACTCAACAAGCAAAGCTCTCAAACTACAATTATTTACAGACACACAGCCTTTAAAAATCAACAATACCTCAATGTGCTTTGACATCAACAGTTTAAGACAGCAGTACATTTCAGCACATTATAGCTGCTTCAAATACTCACCCCAAATTTTAACACAGGTGTTGATCAAACAGTGTCTAAGCTTTCAATTTAAAAAAAATTGTCTCCATGAAAAACCACATCGAAGTAAGTGTGGGGTTTTTCTAATTTTATGGATGAGAGAAACATTCAGTATTGAAATTGCAAAATTTTAGAAGTAACGTAATTCAATTTTGTTCAAGCACTGGAATTGCATGTCGAGTTCAAAGTACGAAGAAAATAAGGTTGGGAGAGTGAAGTGAAGGTTTGGGACCATCTCTGGGATAGAGTTAGCCTGAGTGAAGTCAGGGACTCACAATACACATCTATAAACACTTTTTGAAAATGCACCCATCAGGAATGAGCTTTGTGTCGACAATGGGTTTCTGCTGAGGGAGACAAGGAGGCAGGGAGAGAAATGTTTCTGTGTATGAAGTTTAATTGATCAAATTCCTTTTGAAACTGAGAAGACAAGTCTGAATGTTCACAAATTCTACTGTGGGCTGGAATAAAGCCGAAAGGCCAGGGGACTGTTGAAATCTGTAAACTGATCTGTATACATCCTCACCAGGTCATTGGCCCTCATCATGAAAATATGGTTTGAAAGTTAGATTGTGCTGACTTAGACACACACACACACACACACACCTTGAGAAAGACAGCGGATGTGTTGGTGAGCCTCACTCTCACAGTCCTGGTCATCTGAGCTCAGTGGTTCATCTCGGGGGTCTGGAGACTGTTTGTACCCGGGGTGCCCTGCAGGAGAGCCCCCACCTCTGCCCCCACTGCAGCCGGACTCCCACGGGGGGCTGACCGGATGATGCGCGTGCTTTGTGGGGATGGAGAGTCTCTCCTCGGGGGTGAAGCGCCCGGCCTCTCTCCGCCGACAGTCCAGCTCCGCCTCGGCTCTCTGGAGCCTCTCCTTCAGGGACTCGTTCTCCCGCCGCAGGTCCGCGTAACTCCCTCTTGTTCCCAGGAGGCTCTTCACCTCTCGGACCGCGATCTCCACAGCCACCTCAAACGCTCCGTGGATGGCCGCGACGAGCTCCTCCTGGAGGGAGAGAGCCGCCTCGGCCGCCGGGAGGTGAGCCCCGCGTAGGGCCTGCTCGGTCCCGGTCACCTGCTGCTTCATGGCGCATTCAGGAGCTCCGTGAAGTCTTTTAATTTAGGTAAAAACCCCTCTCCCGGTACCGGACTGCTGCTCCGCGAACCCAGAGAGACAGCCTGACAGCACCGGAAGTGACGTGTGGAGGGGGAGGGGTCACTTCCGGGTGACATCTAGCGGTGGGAAACGTGAACTACAGGCGGATGAATAGTGCGCCCTCTTGTGGTAGGAGGCGAAAAACAGTTTAAGCATAAAGTGTCTACTTTATTACAAAGTCTGCGCCTAGCTTACTTTCTATCAAAGAATTCAGTTGCTTTTCTGGTTTTAAGGTTAACTGGACCAAGGCCACACTACTCCCCCTCAACGCTTCAGACGGAAAATTGCAATTTCCCACAAATATCCCAGTTACTCAAAGCTTCAAGTACCTGGGACTGCAAATATTTCCATCACTGAAATGCATTGTGAGGCATAACAAAGTTCATGCAGACTTAGACAGGTGGGTTAATCTTCCCAACTCTCTGAGAGCCCATTTCTCTGTTGTTAAAATGAAGATTCTTACCAGAATATATTCCTTCAGTTAAATGATCTGCTTCGCCCCTCTTATTGACAGTTGGAGCAAAATGTACAGTGTTGTTGCGCAATTCATTCGGAACAGAAAACGGCCTTGGTTTGAGCTGTCCACCACACAAAGAGGAATGACGAGTGGTGGTTCATCAGTTCCTAATTTTAAGTTTTATTTCTGGCCACTTGTGCTCTGACCTTTTCTTGTGTGACACAACAGTCGCATCTGCTTCCTGTCGGGAGCCAGAAGAAGACTGAGTGACACCCTGCGATCTCTTTTCCAATATATTAAACAATGCCAATTATGTTTTGGTCCAGTAGTCTCACAACTAATTCAAACATGGCGTGTTGCTGAGTGACAGTGTAAGATCTTCTATAAGAAACACACATCGAGACCAATTTTCAAAAAGCTGGGCCTCAGTTGAAGAAAGACCCACCTCATGCCCTGCTTGGAGTCATGTTTGCACTTTAGATCATACGTCTAGAGATGTTGGACAGCACTCCTTCCAGGACATCAAAGACAATTTTAATCTGTCTGCAGCCACAACTTTTTCATACTCGCAACTTCAATCAGCTCTCCAGGTCCATGGTACCTTGTGCCAACAACTTACCAATCCAGCCCTTATACAAGCTATTTCCTTCAAATCCTGTTTTCACTAAACTGCATGAACTCAGTTTGGAAGACAAATTATCAAATGGTCACTTGCCTGATGAAAGGTTAAATCAAGGTCTCCAGTGAAGAGGCGCTACAGCAACACATGTGCAAACATTCAAAAACAGACAACACACAGAGACGCTGAGTTTTTTTTTTTGTTGTTTTTTTTAATGCAAAACTGACTCATTGCATTCCCTTTATAAAGATGAAGAATTACAGGTCCATCAGAGCTTCAGCCATCAGTCACTGCGGGATTTATAGTCTTCTAAATGAGACAGGATCCATCCAGAGGGTCCAAGGATGGAAAGAGTCATTACAGTCAGGACAAACATGGATTCCTACGGAAAAAAAAAAAACATTACAATTCAAAGAAATTAAATTCCTAGCATTTTCCAACCTCCAGTGTAGTTTTAAATAACACCAAACATGTGTTTCTCCTACCAGAGCCCCTATTTTATCTTTGGGCGGTTTTCCTCGGATGTACTGGGCTGATTGTTGAGCCCCAGTCCCTGAGGGAGGACGGAGCCGTCCAGCCTTCAGCAGTCGAGCAAAAAGCCAACTCATGCCTTTATCTTGAGGAACAATACCAAGAAGTGCAGGAGGAGCTGCTCCCCTTTCAAAGTTACAAAGCAGAAACACCTGAAGCTCATCAGGCCATCAGAGGCTGCAGGGAAAAAAAGGAGGCTGATACTTTTTCTTGCTTGCTGGAAGTAAGACGCTATTTTCAAGATCATGCATCGACTTATTTTCAGCCCATTTATGAACATCAACTAAATTATTCTGTTATTGGGATAGTTGTTTACACTTTTATACCCGAAACAGAAAGGCCCTGATCAGACCAAAACCCATCTCTGGATTGAATAAACAGCTGATGTGTGTAACATTCTTATTGATCCTGATGTTTTTGAAGAATGCAAAATGGCTTTCAGAACCTTTCTATGTGTTTTCAGAAATTTCTGAGCAGTAATTTAAAGAAGGTAGTCTCCTGGAGGGAGGGTGGCTTTCCAGATAGATAATGCAGTGAGAAGGTCCTCTTTGACATCAGATTGGGCTCTGGGGCCTTTCAGTATGGATTTGCATACTCTTCGTGTGGATGCATGATAGGTTTTGTCCTGCAATCCCAAAAACATGTTAAGGCAGAGGTGAATGTCAGTGTGTGTGATTGTCTCCCTCTGAGTGCCTGGCGATGGCCTGCAGACATGAGCTGCCTTCACTCAGCTGGGATTGGCTCCAGCACTCCAGAGGATGGATAATTTACACGAAAGACAAACGACTGAGACGATTCCGGGAGACTCTGTGCAGAGGGTTTCTGACGTGAGCTTCTTGGATGTGCACATCAAGGACGCCCTGAACAACAGCCTGCCGCAAACACATTAGACATGAAATCATTTAATTCAATACATTCAATTCAGTTCAGTCACAGGCAGATTAAGAAGCTCTATACTCAATTAGGCAAGTTTACCCCATCATGGCCAATAATAGTACAGAAATATGTTTATCTTTAACAAGCAGTGGTAGCAGCAGAGTGTATTACTTTTAGATCTACAGCAGCAGTTCTCTGTTTTGCTTATCTGACGCTGAATTCAGAGGTTTAAATAGCTGCTTTGTGAAGCTTAGTGACACTACTAGTTTTATTTATATCCACTGACATGTCTCTGCTTATAGTATCCTGTCAAAGACACTGTTTTGTAGATTAAACAGAGTTGACGCTTCACTGTAAAGAATGTGTTTAATAGGCTACCATCCAAAAGAATATTTCCAGAAAGCTCAAGTCAAGTCAAAAAAAATGTTGCTGCTTACTTCTTTAGATCTGGACCACTATACAGTTACTGGCAGTGTGCCAATAGACATATTTTAGAAGTTATGCAGACAAGCTCTGAGTATGTTTCATGGTGTATTTCAAAGTTTGTGCAAAATGTGAAAACAAATCAAAGTTTCAATCAGAGTTTTTTGCATCATAAGTTGTTTAGTTGTTAATTTCAAATTTAAATAACTAACTAAAGGCAATTAGAGCAGAGCAAACATGAAGTGTTCTTTCATTCCTCTCATTCTATGTACAGACTGGAGCTCTTGTTTTCAGATTAACACCTTGGCCAGGGCTTCATTCATGGATTACTCTTTGATTAGGTCGTTGCCTGTGTGAGCTCTGCAGGAGGGTGCGCGCTGACGCACTGGCTGGAAGTGGGTCGGCCTGGTATTAGTGGGAGTGAGGGCTGGAGTCTGGAGGCTGGATCAATAATCAGGTTGACTTGTCTGCCTGTGGTGAAGGACGGTCACATTCTGTCTCAGTCGGAGTTGGACTACAAACACCAAGGTGAGTCCTCTCGTTATATCTCCTTCCTACAAATGATCTGATGTTTCTCCAGCTGAAAGCCAGTGAGGTTGGGGCCAGGATATGATCTGAAGGATTGAATGAGGAAACATGAGCTGCGGCCGGTGCTGATTTAGTTCTGAAGGATCAGGACTTTGATTTTCTGAGGAGAGAATGTCTTTTCAGTCATTGCTGATCAATCCAACACGTCCATCTGCTGATTGATCAGGGAGGTGTGTGAACACTTCTGAGCTTCTGATGGGCTTTTATTAAGTATCTGTGTGAAAGAATTGATACTGAGACTTAATATGGACTTCATAAAGTAACAAATTTTTCTGCAAAGTGATACATCAATGTGAAACATGGATTGATTAATTGATTTTCAGACCTCAAAGTGTAAAAAGTACAGTTTTTACTTCACAAATTCCCATTGTTAGAAGTTATGATACGATCAACTGTATTCAGATTTTCGACTGTTCATCGACATGCTGACATTATATGCTAAACTGGTTCATTAAATTGTTTCTCCAAATATTGCGTCTGTGATTTCCATGAGATTTTTCTCTCTTAACACGATCAGCACAGGGAGGGGTATCTGAGGTAACTGGGCTTTTTGGCTGCAGTCATGGAAATGTGTCTCCTGACTGCAGAATTGGCTGGTGGCAGTGATCTTGTTATCTTTGGTTTGACCACACTGACCTCTTCCTGTCAATGCTCTCTCTTTTCAGCTTACCCTCCCTCAGAGATTCTCTTCTTTGAATTGTCCTACTTGATCAGAAAAAGGAGAAAATAACCCAGAAAACCATTTAAGATGTCTGAAGTCCTGGCTTCCAGCTCTGCTGAGGTTGAGGATACTCAGCCTACTCAAAAGCTTTTCAGTCGACGCAGCAGGAAGTCTGGGTGCTCCAACATCTTTACAGGAGTGAACCTGCACCAGCTCCATAAACTGTTCAGATCAGCGGGGGAACGAGACGCCGAGCACCGGGCCAAGCTGGTGTGGCGAGGGATGGACGCAGACATGGACGGAGCGGCGGAGGAGAAGGAGGAAGAAGAGGCAGAAGAGGAGGCCATGCTGGCTCAGGCTTTGGTCGGGCTGAGAGTCCGAGCGAGGAATAAGGCAGGAATCAGAGCGGAGGGACACAAAGAGCACAAATGGCTCAAAGCATCCGGGTATCTCAGGTGAGCGCAGTGACTGCAGAAAACACTGTCCAAGTCAGGCTCCTTCTAGTTTGGAGCTGAATACACACACTGAGCACACATTTTTTTTCTTTAACCTCTAACCTCTAACCACACCGAACAAGTTTACATGGGGTAATTCTCTTGAAAATTCAGAACATTCCATTCTCTTCATGTGTATTAAATCGTGCCTTAAAAAAAATGACTGACATGCTTGTTATCTATGTCCTTATCACACCGGTCTAAAGCTGATATCACTCCTCACTAAGATACAAATAAGCATTAATGTCCATTTGTTTTACTTTTATTATAGTTTTCATAATCTTAACTAATGATAAGGTGAATTGACATCACTGAAATGTGTCCAGAGTCCTTCATCTGCTTTGCTTATCATTCCTCAAACGGTCCATTACATATAAAAAAAGCTTATTTTTGCATTGAAATGTATGTATTGATTATTAAAAGCAGCATAGAATATTGTTATTAATGTTTTGTAGCATTCTTTGGCCTGTAAAATCTGCATTGTGCCTTCAACCTGAGCAAAATCTCCCATGATGCATCACTCGAAACAGATTTGCCTTTTTTTTGTCCAAATATGAAAAAAAAAAGATAAAATTAGGTTGTATCTTTTTTGATGTTACTCGGACAACACTTGTGAGGATAATCCGTATACCTCCAGAAAATTTACACACGTTAACTCCACACAGAAAAGCACCTCAAGCCACGTTAAAACAGGGGATATTATCACGTCAACCCAAAGCTCCACACCAGGAGCCCAAATTAGTCAGTGTCCCTGTGTTGAAATGCGGTGTGTGAATCGTCATGTGCCGAACAAACTCACCCTGACCTCAGAGGACTCTCTTCTCTGCATACCAACACACTCATCGGTGTTATACCCAAACCTTAACGAACTCAGCTAAATGCTTACTCCCAACTCTGACCCTAATCCTGAACCGAAAGTCGAGATATCTTTGTTTAAATGTTCTCATCCCACTGGTGCAAAGCTAAAAGTAGTCCTCACAAAGATAGAACTTCACTCCCTCCACCGTCCTGGTTTTCTCCCCACATTCCTCAGTAGGATGATGTCAGTCTTGTTGGAGTCGTGTTAGAAGAGTAAAGAGCTTTGGTTCACTTCACCACTGCTTCTCTTTATCAGGGCAAACTGAAGACTGCGTTTGTTAAAATTGTTTCATCATTGAATGGATTCTCACCAGAGGCGGAGCGGGTTTCAGTGCAGAGGGGGCGGAGCATTCGGCCCGTATGATAGTAATTTTACCATTCAAACAATCCCTCATGCTGCCATCAAACAACACACTAATGCTCACTTTTATTGAGCCAAGCAAACCTATATGCCTCAGAAAGCAGATTAAAGTCACAAACCAGTTCACAAACTTTGTTCTGAAGAACAAATACACACGCACGCACGCACACACACACACACATACAACTGCAGCCTAACAGCTGTCAATCTCAGAGCGTCCGCTGTCCATGGTGCTGAAAGTTCAGATAAAAACTCACGGGCTAAATCTGTACCATCTTTGATACAGCTTAAATATAAAATGAACACAGCTGGTCTAAAATTACACAATCTATTCAGATAGATATAGACACAGCTATCTATATCTTTTGGAATTCACGTATATTAGAAAAAAATAGACTCGGCCGTCTCTTATAGTTGAGAGCAACACAAGACACATTCAAACAGGCAGGTGTTTAAGACCACAGCATTCTGATAAAGATAATATTTTTGAAGGTTTCACTGACTCACCAGTGGCTCCGATGTTAGGTTTTGGGTAGTACCGCTAGCGGCTAGCATAGTGTTTAGCATACCCACAATCATATGCTATACCTTCTCGCACACACTGCACACATTTTATTATATTAATTTATTTACGAGTAAATGTGAACACATCACATGAAACGGGGCCCTATGACCTTGGGGCCCTGGGGCGACCGCCCCCTTGCCCCCACTCTGGCTCCGCTATAGATTCTCACCAAACCTCACATATTCTGCAAAAAAAAATGCTTGTTTTCCCCCAAAATAAAGGATGAAAAAGGCCTTTTTTTCCCTTAAATAAAGCTGTGTGTTTTTGTCTTCAGGTTTGAGGAGTCATTGTCAGGCTGCTCTTTGGAAGATGAAGACGGTGACTCAGCTTCCAGTCCTGGAGAGTTTTTACTGAATTCTGAGGAAAACATCACAGAGTTCCAAAATCCCTTCAAGCCATCGGCCTGGAGGTTAGGAGTAGCAAAGCTGGATGGCGGGAGAGACTCTGAGCGCTACCTTCACCGCATCCTCCATTAAAAACCAACAACGTGCAATGAAATGAAGTCATTCAATAGCGAGTTTGAACCGTTTGGAGCTTCTGGTTTTGTATAATCAACCCTTGACCTTTGATAAAACTCATGTGAGTTATGTTTAATAGCAACTCTTGTTATTTCAAAATAGCATATGTATTGTATTGACAGAGAAAACTGATTTTAACCAAATTTTGACCAAAATCTACACACAATGAATGTAGGAATTGGAATATCAGTCAGAAAAAAGTAGTATTTCTGTAATTGAATCTAATTTTTACTATAAATGGGGCCAGACATGATCACACACACGAAAGCCTTCCTGCTTCATTTCTCTCCTGTTTTTATTGTGTCCAGAATATTTTTCATCGCATCAATAGCTTTGAGAATCTTGAGAACATTCCAGGGAAAAGAAAGGTTGTTGACTCTCAAAATGGACAAGATGCCAACAATCACATTTCTTTGAAAACTGGTATCAGCTGGTATTTCTTTATGTACTTTGCATCAACAGATTGATTTCCCTGTGAAGGTGGAATTGTTTGTTTGGGATTAAATTTGGATTTGCCTGCACTCGTGTTTCATGATTAGCACCAGTCCGTTTTATTTTTAAAGATATTATTGTATGATACTGGCTTTCTGTGCACCTGGTTACAATGTGGAGTAAAGTCTTACACTTCATAGCCATATGAGAAAAGATATGCAAGGAAAAATATATAATCTTGATGTTCTTTTTTAAATGCTTGAAAATAAAGAGTTACGGAAAAAAAACAACACATTTTAGCAGCTTTTTGAAGACTGTGAGGCATTTTTCTTTCAACACTGCTTAAAGGTGTGGCTACAAAACCAGAGTCAATACAGTCACCGATCATTTCTATTAATGGGAATATGTTTTTAATTATAATCTATCATTAAATATTACATACAAATTATACAGTGCATTGTCACAATTCATGTCAGTTCAGCACAGCAGGAAGTTACTTCTTTGTTTACGTAGGTCCACCCACGAGCCAGAGACTTAATAGAAATCAATATGGCCAAGACAAACAGAAGGTAGTTGAAGAGTAAACACTAGTCTCCTTCAGCCTTCCTCGCTGGCGATTCAACTCGTCAGCGGGAGAAGACGGTCGAGGCAGAGCCGCCATGCTTCTCACAGTTTAACTCAAAAGTACCTCTGCTGCCCATCACCTCCGCCTCCGGAGCAGTGAGTGAGGTGAAAGCAGTTCACACGGTGTCTGTCCGCACACGTCTCTCTGATCCTGAATCTGTAAGACTTGAACGAAATGAGCACTTTTCTTATTAGTTAAAAAATAAAATGCTGATCTAGTGACACCACTGCTGCTTCCAGCCCTGAGCGTTTGGCTGCAGGGGGAGGAAGATGCATGTAAATGTTAAAAGGCAGAGAGGTATGGGGGAAACAAAAGAAAAAAAAAAGCATACAAACATGGAATGCAACTCAGTCCATCCCAAAACAAACATGTGAGAGGCTTCTGACTGGCGTGCATGTATGTGTGGGCGAGTCCCATATCTCACTGAAATCTCTCCAGGAAGAATCTTCATCACTCACTGACATCCGCACAAGGCACAGGAGCGAACGGGGAAGGTACGTCGTGAAATACTTCCTCTTTCGCCCCTCGGCTGTACGCCCGCTGACTCGCTCTCCGTGAACCAAAAATATCCAGAAGGAGTGGACGGACGGTGAGAAATATTTCCATTTCCGGGACGAAAACCTGAGCTGCCGGACTCTGCCTCCTCGTCCATCTGCACACAGGCGCTCCTCACGCCGTCTCCTCCGTCCAGCTTCCTGCTGCTCTTCGTCCGTCGCGTGCTCCTCCTACCACCAGGTGAAGAAAGGTCTTCTGCTCTGGAAACTCTGCGTGTAGGACTCGCTGTTGGCTCTCTGGGGGGCTCTGGCTGTTTCAACAATGACGGGAGGCATCTGGACCAACTGAAGGGGGGTTTTGTTGTCTTTCAGGGCTTGGCACAGGTTCAGGATCTGAATGGTGAAAGACACAAGTGCATCAAATCAAAAAGGCTCAACAGGGAAAGGAGATATCTGCATGTCCAAAAGTGGAAAAAGATGTTTTAGTATAAACTCCTTATCTGGATTTTGTGAGAAGAGAGAGGAAAAACAAATCTCACCTGACCCCTCATGACTGCTACTTGTTTGTGAAACTGTCCCCTGTCAAAACCAGGATCTTTCTGCAAGAGGACATAGAGAACAGATCTGTTAGTACAGGTTCTCCACCACGTCTGAATTCCTCTCATTCAACCAAAGCCATACAAAACACAGATATACAAGCGGGATATGCAGTACACACTGTCTGGGGATTCCCAAAACCAGATTCATCCTGGAGAAGGTGAAAAGTATGTATTGTATCCTGTGATTAAAAACTGGAAACTTTGTATTTCTGTTTGAGTCTGAAACGGAGCTGCTACAACACAAACAGTTCACAAGAATACATATTCAGTCGAACCAGCTCCGCTCACTGTGGAACAATGAGAAGGAAAGAGTTACAGTTTACTGTATAACCCTACTGTGTGCACATTTTATCTGACTCCACAGTTTCAAGACTATCTTATGGCATTAACAGCTGACATTTCAGCTCTGTTGGTGTTCTTTGTCCCCTTTTCAAACCGGACCTAAAACCTCCCATGTGTAAAGAATAAATGAAGAAACATCCAGTTAATCATGTAATTTACTATTTCTGAGATGTTCATATGCGAGTTCTCCTTGCCTTAAACAGTTCGTAGAGGTCCTCCTCCAGGTCTTTGATGAAATTTGGGTCCGCAAGTTTGGGTAGGACGAGCTCTTTGATTTCTTGGGAGAACGGTACTTTGGCCTGGGACAGCCACGCCCAGTAGAACGGGTCTGGTGATTGGACAATGACAGTTAACACAGTACTCGTAAATAACAGTACTTTTTTCATAATGATCAATCAATGAAAAAACAAAACAAAACAGAAAAGTGTACATGGTAAATATAGACAGGCGAGTGCTTACAGGCTCTCCAGGAGTCGGGATGTTTGAGGGGGAAGGCCAGGCCGTTGTCGATAGCTGCCAACTTTATGATGGGATCCTTCACTACCACCCAGTCTGTCTCCTGCAGGGATAAAGGCGTTACAGAAACAAAAACTCAGATTTACAGCTCACTGCAGACAGTCTGACCTGACAGACACCAACAGTAAGGACGGTTTCTTAATACATTACTGTTCAGACTGTATCTGTCAGTGTGAATGTGTGTCTGAGACCTGTGACCCTTCACCTTCAGCCGGCTCAGACTGGCCTCCAGTTGGACAAAATGCCATGAAAAAGGATGGACTGTAAGGATTTACTCACCCGATTACCACCAGCGTCCATGGGACAGTCATACTTGAGCAGCCAGTTGTCGTTTCCCCTGTCTGACACGCAAACGCATTTAAATTCAGATAGTGAAAATCAACGTGCACCGTCTGAGAGGCGGCCTACAGAATCAAATCTCATGCCTGTGTTTCTGATGATGTAGTCGAGGACCACAAGCCGTTCGAACTGCAGCTGAAGTTGACGGTTGGTATTTTCAGGCAAAGGCTCCGCTTCAAACTTCCGCAACCAGAAATCTGCATCCTTGTACCCATCGACGAAAAGCTGGAAGGAGCCGACCTGGTGGGATTGAAACATGAAATATTAGGATATATTGTTTATTCTTTCAAGATCTCCTTCAATAGAGTGTTTAGATTTGGCAGGTTTGGCGCTGATTAAATAGATCCTGATGGGAAAGTGTGAAGCCTTTTCAACCGTTCAGACGACCAAACAAGCTCTCATGCAAACTCTGGTGGGATTGAAGTGGAGCGTCATTGAAGTATGACGGCTACTGAGCAGCTCTCAGCAAAACATGCATCGGACAGAACGAGTCCAAAGAGTCCTTCTGCAGGATCCTTCTCACACATTTTAGCTCAGGAGCCACATACAGGCCAGTTTCATCTCGAGTGGGCCGGACCGGTAAAATGTTTCCATAATAACCTTGAAATTGAAACTCTGAAGATTTCATTTTTTGTGGTGCAAAGTATACACTATGAAAATGTCTATATTTCTGCAAAACCAAACAGTTACAAAAATCTCAACATGAAGCCAATTTTAATGATGCTTTCTAGTGCAAATAACATTATATATATATATATATATATATATATATATATATATATATATATATATATAAAAAGAAGTCCTCTGTCGCTGTTGCATCATGTATATTTTATAAATTCACCCTGACCGCACGGCTTTGAGGCCAGTTTGCTTTCATAGCTGCATCACCGACATCTCAACTCGGGTCTCAGTGTCATTACTCCAAATATATATAATTTCTTTTTTTTTCTTTTTGTTAAAAATCAAAGTTCTGTTTAAAATGTTCACAAATAGCTCGGCGGTTTGACGGGATGGATTGGAGCCTGCTTGGGGACCGATAATGGCCCACGGGCCTTATGTCTGGCAGCCCCATTGTAACACATTGTTGATGATGCCTTAGTTCCTAGCTCGTGTTCCATCATAAAAATCCAACATACATGTTCAATTTACGTATTTTGGCTTTATTTTGGAGAAGTTTAGATCCAAATCTAACAGAAGCACAAGTTCAACTCAACCTCAACACTCTCACACAACTACCCATGATGTTTCTTTATCTTTTTTTTTTGTTTTGTTTGTTTATTCAGACTCACTTGAGAGTGTACAACAGCACAATTACGACAGTTTAAAGTCGGCATGCATTATTGGTAAATTTGGTCAAATGAAAAAAGAACTGGTATACATGTAACAGTTTCATTTTGCTCTGAAATTTAATTTAGGGTTAGTTTATTGCATTGGGTTTGTTAAAAAACAAACTAACATCATAGCACAAAATTGTCACTTAATAAAATATTTGGACAATTATCAATTGATCCGATTACCTTGGGCGGCAGTCCAATCCTGTGGAAGCGCTGTCCCACTTTCGGCACCTTCTCCAGGGCTAACTTTTTCCCTCGAGACTTGACCCTGTCTATGGCGCTGTAGTTGAACGTTTCACTTGCCAAATACACCACCTGAAGCGGGAGTTTCGGTTTAGAAAAGCAGAACCTCTACTGGTGTGACACTGTTGTGCTGGGCTGGTCTCTACCTTGGTCCTGGGGACGATATTGAGCTCCAGCTTCTGATCCACCAGACTGGCCCCGGCCTCGGAGAGGTAACCCTGATTCAGGACCAAGCAGTCCCGACCGAAGCAGCAGGGGCAGCACAGCTTCTGGAGCCACTTGGTCCACTTGGGATTCAGCTGGCCGTACGGTTCTTCATTTTTGGGTTTGAAAACGCCGATGATCTTCTGTATGTAAAAAAAAAAAAAAGAAAAAAACAGAAAACAGAAGTGAGAATAAAAGGCAGATAAAGATGTTCACAAAAAAAAAAAAAATTAATAAATAATAATTTCGGCACACAGTGTGAGAAACAAAGGTTTGGTTGTGTCTGGGATAAATATTTAAATCCAAGGACAATATCTTCCTTTGTGAACTTGAAAATACCACAGGATCTTATACTGCAGGAAGGAAACAGTAGAGAGCAAAACATAAGTGGTTTATATTCTACTTTTCACAGTGTGAAAATGTTTTATCAAAGATTCAAATTAAAAGTGTACACAAGCCAGATGTTCCAGAGGAGATTATCAATCTGAAACCTCCCTCAAAATCACAGCAAAGCCATAAGAAAAGAGTCTGAGTAAAACGCAAGAACTTGGGTGTGGCGATGCGATGACTTGATTATAGAAATCACATGTCACATTACGCCACACAGACACACACAACGACATGAAAACTGGTCATGGAGGAGAATTATATCCTCACAGGGAGCAAAGCACATGACCGCTAAGCATGGTGGTGGTGACTAACTGAAGAAAGGTGGGGGTCGGGGGAAGCAGGTCACTGGAGAAAAACCTCACACATTCAGCCGAGAATACGATTTCATACTATGTAATCCTGCGAGGGGTGAAGGACAGCACATTTTGAAAGACTTAATGTCAAGCAAAACAAGCTGAAGGGAAGATTTTTGGCTAAAAATCCACAGACTCATTTTACTTGGCATAAACAGGATTGAAGACTCAAGACTTTTTCAAGTTTGCTCCAGCTGGACCGATCAAAGTTTACTGTCACGCTTGGTCTGGGCTGAAAGATCGATCCTGTGATGACTCCCTAAGTTATCTCAACTGCACATCAGAGTGTGTCAATGTCACTGCAACAAATCAGGCATGTGTGGTCAGCATCTTCGGCTTGACTGAATAATTTGTTCCATATCGCAATAGGAGATAACATGATTATTATATGAGGGAGTTTATGCATCGCTGTTGACATTCCTGCAATGCGGCAGCTGGTCAGACAGACACGTGCTAACCAATCAGCAGCCTCAGCAGACGGACTTGGTAAAAAGTCACATTCACCTGAGCGAGGAAAGCATCTTAGATTGGAGTTCAGCAAATCAAAGTATTGAAAATCTGCCAGTTATGTTTCAGAAAAGTGCATAAAATGCATTTAGAGAATATATCACAGTCAGCGTCGATCTCTTGGCATTCACCTATTAGCTTAATGCTTTGTGGAGATGGAATCATTACATCCGGTTCTGCATCATCGTGAAGGCATCTATTTAGTACACAAGTTCTTTAAACTAACATTCCTCCTGTTCTGACCGATTTTATTTCAATTCAAAGTTGACGTCAGCTGACATAAATAATCACTTGATAACCTGTAGTCTCACTCAAGTTGCAGAGGTGAAGTAAAAAGCTTCTTTTCAAACAATCCCTCAAAAAAATCTGATGAGATGTACATGGATATGGATTCACCTCTAAAGTAAACTCTTCGTAAGGCCACCTTATCAACATTTACAGCTGTGAGTCTACTGATTTCTGTCCATGAGCTCGGTTAACACATCTAGACTTTGGAACTTTCAGATCCTATACAGCAGAGCTGCCTCAGTTCCTTAAAGCTGGTCAGAATCTGACTGTGTTCAGCAATCTGAAAGTATCAGACATATGGTCAGCACAGTACTTGAAGCTAAAAGACTTAGAATCAGAGCAAAAAGATGCAAACCTATTTTAGCACCCACCAGGCTCATTTACTCTAGTTTTCTGCATGTAGTCTTCTGAACTCCATGAATCACAAGCCGTGTTACCTGTACTGGATTCCAGCTGAAAACAAAAGTGGCCAAGAGGAATAATCTGATCACCAGATCCGTGACCTCTGCAGCTATTTTACTACAAATCTGTCCTGGTCGCAGTTCAGCTTTATTTATTCATTGATTAATTTAATTTGATTCTTAGTTTCTTAAGCTTGGTTTCATTATAGTCTTCTCTTTTCAAGCACTCTGTAATCCAAAACTTTAAAACTGGTATAAACGAAAGGAATAATAACATTAGTCTTAGTAATAGTAGTGGTGTTATGTCACAAATCACTGCAAAGGCTGATAAGTTTTTTATGATTTTCTGAAACCATCAATCTCTGGTCAGGATTGCTGAGAACGGTTTCTTTTATTTTATTTTTTTTGTCTTCCCAGAAAAGCCCTATATAACAATATGGTATTTCAACACTGGCTGCCTCCATATTGATACACTAACTGGGCCTACTAGTTCACCTGCACTGACAAAAAGGAGACAAGTGTGTAACTTTTGTCAGAGTTCTGCCTCGAGTCTCCTGTAATGGGAAGCGTAATGTCAGCTCATGTGGGTCTTCAGGATGCACGCTGGCATGTCTGGAGTCTATCTGCCAAGTCATCGCAGGCTAGTTAGAGGAGGCCTTTCCTGGAAGCTCCGACACTTCAGAATAAACCGCACTGGGGGTTTCAGGGGTCAGTCACAGGGACCTGTGTGTGGACTCAGCTGTGAGAAAGCAGCAGATGCGCCAGCTGCTGGTCGTCTTACCCCCTGGGAGTCTTTGACAAAGTAGCTCCCGCTGGAACCCTGGTAGATTCTCTCCGGGTAGATCCCCTCCTCTATGGCTCGCTCGGCCTTTCGGATGATCTCTCTGAACTCGGGATCCTCCGGGAACTCGTTCCTGTGAGGCTCCCGCGGCGGGTTTCCACGGTCCCGGTCCAGGAGCGGCTGTCTCTCTCGGTTGCGTCCCGGGCTGCCGGCCGGGATGCGCACCACAGAGCCCGGCGTGCCTCCAAACGCGCCTCGGGGGCTGGGGGGCTCCGTGGGGCAGTAGCCGAAATCTACGGAGTTCCGGAGCGGAGAGACAAGCGGACTTGTCTCGTCCATGGCCGCGGAGGTGGAGGGGGGAGTTAGTATAACTCCAGCAGGGAAGATAAAGTAGAGGAAATAAGGAGTAAATAGGAGAAGGAGGAGAAAAGTGGGACGCTGTTTTGTTGGTTAGCACTCGGAGCAGCTAACAAGGAAACAAGTCAGATGACTGTCAGCTTCCGGGAAGAGGCGGGACTACGTGACTATTTTCATTTGTGACCAATCAGCGTTCACATCTGACTGCCAACAAGCTAATCTCTAGCGCTGATTGGACACAATCAATCCGCCTCCGGGGAACACGTGAGAGCACGGTTAAGTGAATCAGTTAAATCCAGAAAAATCCTTCAGTAAACTTTATTTTAAGAACAGTACCAGGGGCACCTTATCAATCAATCAATCAATCAATCAATCAATCAATCAATCAATCAACACTGTATCTTTGATTCTTACTTTAAAGTCTGAAAATAAAGTCAGAATTCTGAGTACAGCGTGACAGAGTGTATTTATGAGTATTAGACTGTGTATGTACGAGGTTGTGAGGATTATTGACTATGGAAAAAGTTATTGCTTAAGATAACTGCATGAAAACACCTCAAACTAAAAAAAAAACAAAAACTTAAAACATGTCCACACCTTTGGTCCAATGGTATAGACTTTTCTCAGAATTCTAAAATGAAAGTCAGGATAGTTAAAAAAAAAAATACACTTTTTTAGGTGGGTCTCAACCTCTTCTGTGTGAATTAATGTTACTGAATATCAACTGTTTTGACCAGGAAACATGACATTTGTTTAACAGTGACTTAAGCTCACTGTGGAGGACAGCATAATTAATAAAAGACAACAGGCGTTTGCATTTAAAAATACAACACCATGACAGCATTAATCACATTAATACCCTTTTTAAAAACTAAAACATAGATTTTCTCAATTAAAAATAAAATGCTTGAAGATCTAAGGGAGGCGCATTAGAAATGAACCATCTTACACATTAAAAACTGAAGAAAAACCAGTGAAGATATTTGGTTAAAAACACAATAGCTACTGCTGGGAAAAACTGCTTATTGATATTTTCTCTGTGTTTTTGTCAATTAGATTTTTTGGGGGGGGGGGTTTGGGGGGGGGTTCAATTTGTTCATTTAGAAGTTCACTTTAAAAAAAAAACATTACATGGCAAGCATTTTACAATAGAGAAAGACGACAACCGTAATACGTATCCATTCATCAATCCATCTTTTTTAACGCTTTATCCTGTGCAAAGTGGCTGTGCCCTGGAGCTCATGCCTGATGGCCGGCACACCCTAGACAGGTCAGAAATTCATCACAGGATAAACACAGACAGACAGACAACCACACACACTCACATGAAAACCTCAGGGAAATTTATGGTCACTATAATGTCACAAGCATGTTTGTGAACGGTGAGGGATAGCCACTGGATAACTGATCATTTCCGCTGGATGAGTATGTACCGAATATAGTTTGACAGATAAAATCAGAATCAGGTCAGAATCAGAATCATATGCATTGATCTTCAATGCTCAATATCATTATGGTTTCATTAAATGCTGGGCTAAAAGTCAAAAGTTGACCCTACAAGATGAGTTTTCTCGGTTTTCCTTATGCCACACAAGTTGAACAGCAATGTTCCCAGAACCTGCTTCGAGACTTGCCACATGGAAGGCCTCATGCTGTGAGCCCAGAAGCAACGATGGAGGACTGCTATGTTGGCCACTTTCTATTTTTTTTTTTCTGAATGTGCATTTTGATTTTCAACAATTAGCCCTTTGCATCACTTTCCACCCACAGGCATGCTGTTAAGGCTTGTCTTCTGCACACAAACCAAGATTTTTTTTTTATTTTGCTTAAGGTTGCAGGTGCTGGAATTGGTGCATGACATTGAAACGCATGTTGATGGGAGGACATGCATAGATTTATCTAACGTCGGCCAGTTACTTGTGGGTCCAGCATCTGTGCGCTCTGGCCTGTTTTGGTGCGTGTTTCTGGCTTGCGATGCACTGCTGGGCCTGTGGACGTGCGTCTTTGCGCATCACCCATCCTCCCTCCTCCTCCTCTCCCTCCCTCCTCCTCGGCTCTGATTGGTGGGAACCGACAGGACTGGAGAGGAAGGAGGTTTAGTCCGACAGGGTGCTGCTGTGTCAAGTCGATCCAAACCTGCACGCACGCCCCGCTGCAAAAAAAAAAAAAAAACCTTTAAAATAACTCTTCCGTTTCTCTCTGGTCGTCTTTGGGGCTGCGCCAGAACCGGCCTGAGAGCTTCGCCGCCGCCTTTTTGGAGGAGTCGCTCACCCCAAAGTTTCCGGAAATACCGCGTAGAGGGCATCGGGGAGAGGATGGCTGCCTACAAGCTGGTGCTGATCCGCCACGGAGAGAGCTGCTGGAACCAGGAGAACCGCTTCTGCGGCTGGTTCGACGCCGACCTGAGTGAGACCGGCGAGAAGGAGGCGAGGCGGGGAGGACAGGCCCTGAAAGGTGCGTTCATCACGCCGTGTCGACGGGCCTAATCGGCCCACATTGGATTACGCCGCAGCGCGCGAGCTTATGCAACTCATCCGGATGGGGAAGCAGAAAGGAGGCAGCGAGCGGAGCCTCTGCAGAGACCCCACACCGTCCTGAGAGTTCAGCCATCAGCAATCACAGGCATGGTTCCCTCTGCAGGGACAGGGGTGTCAAACCTAAGGCCTGTGGGCCAAAACCGGCCCGCGTAAGGCTCCAATCCGGCCGCAAAAACACTAAGCTAATGTTGCAAGACTCAAAGAAGACGACTTTATAAAACACTTAAATGATTTCGAGTAGTAGACACCTCTGACAGCTGAGGATGGGGATGCTGGTGTGAAAGTTAGCAAGCTAGCATTAGACTCAACGCCATGCTGACAGGTTGGGTTTGTAACAACATGCATAATTCAACAGCTTTAAGAGGTTTTTTTTTTGGACATTTCACTGGATTTTGAACCACAAGTTTAATTTAAAGTGGCTTGAGATTGTAATAATTTTTATTACATGGTCGTGTGAAAATATAGACATTTTCATCAGATGTTGTCTGCACCACACCAAAGGAAAACTTTAAATTCAGAGGTTATTGTGGCACTGCTTTACTGGTCCGGCCCACTCAAGATGAAAATTGGGCTGTATTCTCCTTTTCCTCTTGTGCCTCCTCAGCTCACCTTGCCCCTGGAGAGGGGTCTGGTTCACAGAGCTGGCCTCTGATTGGCCAGAGCGCAACATCACTAGATGAGTCAGGAGTCTGGCGCGTCCATCAGCGTCAGCCCCACCATTTTTAAAATGCAATCACAAAAGGAACATAAGAGATGAATGCTCAAAAATCAACCCCATGGAGTTACCACAAGGTGCAGACGTTTCTTGTGGTTGCTGACGAGCGGATTCAGCAAGAGCTAGACGAATCACCCGCGATGTGTCGCAGAACGAATGACGTCACTTGAGTTTCTGGTTGCCTCGGTATGACGAATCCAGGCTGGGGGAGATGAGTCAAGCTGAGCATGGTGGAACTGCTTAAAGGGAAAGCATCAACTGTGGTCCTTAAGCTAAAATGTGTGTGACACTCCTGCTGTAGAATGTTGAAAAATCCTCAGTTTCCCAGTGCAAAAAAATCCAATAAAAATGAATGCTATTGACTTTATTCAATGGTCACATTATTCCATTATTTTGGGAAAATTAGCTTCCCACCCCTGCTGTGCAGTCTTCCTGAGCATGTGTTCATATGTGTTATTGCAAGTTAATAAAACCTGTTTTTCTTTCAAAGTACAGCTAATATTTGAGTGTGTAATGTTTCCATGTCTTCCTCTGATTCATTTCAGATGCCGGCTATGAGTTTGACATTTGCTACACATCTGTCCTAAAGAGGGCCATCCGCACCCTGTGGTTTGTTCTGGACAGCATTGACCAGATGTGGCTTCCGGTTCACCGAACTTGGCGACTCAATGAGCGTCACTACGGTGGCCTGACTGGCCTCAACAAGGCCGAAACTGCAGCCAAGCACGGCGAAGCTCAGGTCAAGATCTGGAGGCGCTCCTTTGACGTTCCTCCTCCATCTATGGACGAGGACCACGACTTCTATCAGGCCATCAGCAAGGTGACGACGCTCTTACAACTGCATCTTTATTATAACAGGGCAAATGTGCATAACTAAAATATTGTTGTAACACTCCTTCCCTCCTGGTGTTGTAGGATCGGCGTTATGGGGACCTGACAGAGGACCAGCTTCCCAGCTGTGAGAGCCTGAAGGACACAATCGCCAGAGCACTTCCTTTCTGGAATGAGGAGATCGTCCCGCAGATCAAGGAGGGAAAGAGGGTCCTTATTGCTGCTCATGGCAACAGTCTCCGTGGAATTGTAAAGCATCTTGAGGGTGAGGGTGAAAGTTACACAATTCTAAAGCAAAAACTTTGCATCCTTTTTTAAACATTGCATTTGCATCCATGTATTTTCATTTTAGCACAGTCTGTTCTTCAAATAAACATTCAGTTATTTTGCAAAATAAATTCCCAGTTTATTAGAAATGTTTCAGTTGTTGATGCTATCTTCAATGCACCCAGTAGTTTTGCAAACCTCTTCAGGGTGGACCACAGCCTTCTGATTTAGCTGATTCTACTTTCCTGAAGACAACACTGGACTTCAAGAAAGATATTTGCTGCTTTTCGTTAGGACATTATTCCTCACCCTTTCCACTAGTTCTGGTCTCCCCCATCATCAGTCAGACATGTGTCACAGAAATGTATTCTTTTAAACATTAAACCTGAATGTCTGTCCTTGTTCCCCAGGTATGTCGGAGGAAGCCATCATGGAGCTGAACCTGCCCACAGGTATCCCCATCGTCTACGAGCTGGACAAGAACCTGAAGCCTCTAGGACCCATGCAGTTCCTGGGAGACGAGGAGACCGTCAGGAAGGCCATGGAGGCGGTGGCAGCTCAAGGAAAAGCCAAGAAATAGACTTCCACTGGAGACTAGAGTATATTGCAATCTACAAATCAGTTAAAAATTAAGGGGTTAACATTTTTGTCATCAGACCGGGGCACACACAGACACACATTGCGCACTTTATCTTAAAATACCCAGCTTGCACACAAACTAACGTGACGTTTAGCTTGATTGATCGTTACTTGATACCAGACTGAGACATACATTTCATCATTAGACTAACCGACCAAAATAAATTGGGGACCAGAGAGCAGGATGAAACCTAAACCCAGTCCTCTGCATTTCTTGTTACAGAGAATTAATGTAGGTGGATACAGTTAGACCAATAGTGTAACACTGGCTGTTCTTAAAAGGCTATGTTTATTTGCACTGCTGAAATTTGTCTGCTGTGGTGTTGTGCAAAACAGAATAAATTTTGTGAGCTGTTAAGTGCTGAAATGTTTTTGCAGTGTCATGAGTCTTTTTTCTTTTTTTTAAGAAACAAAAAAAAAGCACTTTTTTACATACACATGTAAAAGGTTCACACAACTATGGTATTAGGGCTCATCCAGACTACACTACTCATTGGAGTTGCTGGAAAGAGCCTCCAAAAATGTGACACTTCATGGTGATGTTGCCAGAGTCCTGATGATGGTGCACAAATGCAAACCCATTCCCTTCACCGGCTCCCCATGTCAGCAGGAAAATGCTCACACATTAGTGTTTGTATGTACATGCTTTCAGCTACCCAGCTACTCTGTCACTCATATTCAACAATCCAGCATATCAGACAGTATGGTCCCCTCAGACCACACGATTGGGTATCGGGATTTCAACACTGCTGCACTCAGACTGGGACTATCCATGACCCAAGAGTACCACATATTCTGGAGAACCTAAAAAAATTAAACTTCTTTCCCTAACAGTGCAAAGATGTTGGAAGCCTTATAATCTCATTTTACATCATTTTTAAATGTGCCAACTCGGCAGATCTTCTTTGCAATTGACCAGGATTGACTTCAACAACTCTGTATAAGACTAAGTGATACAGAAGATGGATGGAAGGATTATTATTTTATCCAACTGACTGAAAATTATTGCCACCTTGCATAAAGTAACTCCTACCTGGGACCATCAAAGTATTTTAACACTTCACCTTACCAGTAGTACTTTGAGGGTTTTTTTTTTCCTCATCAAATTAACTGCAATAATCTTTTTTTTTCTGTAGAAGAATAGGGAGGGATGCCACATGCAGAGTATCCTCATTTACAGGCACATGTATGTCCACATGTGTGCCTCACCAAACATGGCGGATAGCTCAGCCCTTGGTTGTCTTCCGGTCTCTTCCAACCAGCCAATCAGATGTGAGTTGAGGCTTCTGTCGCAGCCAATCAGCGGACGGTCTGCTCTTCTCGCAAACATGTCGCCCATGAAGTTGTGTGTTCCAGGTGAGTCCCGTAAATGTACCTTTCTCTCTCTTTAACGCGTGTTTTGCAAGACAATTTTATAATCAGTGTCGTTTTTGTTCAAAGAGGGTTGCTCGTTTTCCGTTATATTGCTTGAAAAAGTAACAAAGATGCAGTTTTGACAGCTTAAATCTTGCTAACTTCCCTTCTGTGTATTTCCCACCACGTTGTTTTTAAACCATGTGTTGTAGTATGTTAAGACAAGAAGTGCGTGTGTACCGGTGCATTTCATCATTTCGTTATATTTGCCATGTTTCCTGAGTTGTCAGATGCTACCTTTCACTTTAGGCATGTTGCATTAGCAGCCCTGCCCATCGCCTCCGGCAGGATAACACATTCCTCCGCTCGCTTGTTTTGACGCACCCATGGGAAACGGCAGTAGTAAATGTGTGCACAGTGCTTTACTTACTCATTACATGCGGCCTGACCGCCTGTAACTTTCAATAATGGCTCGTGCTTAATCATTCAGGAGCAAAAAAAAAAAAAAAACTTTTTAAAGCTACATAGTACTAAAACGTGAAGATGTGGTAAGGTGGCTCGAATAAAAAGATTTTATCATGTGAGTGGCCTGAAATTACTGTCATGCTATTGAGAGAATTACACATCAACGTCAGAATTTTTGAGAATCTCTCTTGTTTTGAACATGCATAAGATAACTACTTTGCACAAGTGCTCTGTACACGTGACGGTGTGTGTTGCTTTAAAGCTTCTAGAGACCATGTTAGACCATGTGGAAAACCGAACATGTCTTACTGACGTGTGTCACATTTCTTGGTGAAAAAGATGTTTCTCGGTTTTCTTTTATTTCTGCTTCAAATTGCATTTGTGTTGAGCTGGACTGCAGAGAGCAGATTATTCCTAACTTCTCAGTGTAATCCAGTTCAGTCAGATCATGTTGTGTAGTGCAGTGCACTTTTTGCAAGGATACGAATAAAGAACACTTAACCTTCAGTTTTCCAGATTCCAACCAGAGCTTCATCAAACCCTGTCCTGCATGTGAATTTGTTCTTGTTTTCTATTCCTGCAGATCAAACGTTTCTTTGATTGTGATGTTACCAATGCCTCACTCTTCTGGTTTGTTGTGTGTGTACTCAGGTGACAAACTGTGCAGTGTAGACGACTGTATCCCAGGCACAGGGGTGTATCTCCGACATGGATACATATACTCCTCGCTAGCAGGCTACGTGCTCAGGAAAAATGAGGGAGAGGAGGTGAGGACTGCTGGGGATAATGGGTGTGAAGCATTGAGATAAGTGGGCGTGACAGAATGAGGGTGTTATGCAATGTCTCTGAAGGACTGATTTGCAGGAGGTTTGTTCAGAGCCTGCTGTGAAAAATGTGCTGAACTTTCTTTATTTTTTTTTTTCTTTTGGTAATTCTTTACAAGTTTGTGTGACTTGTATGTGTGTATTTTTTCAGTTACCAGTGATCTCAGTGGTTCGGGAAACGGAAACACAACTACTGCCAGATGTAGGCGCAATCGTCACCTGTAAGGTATGCAGTGGAAAGTGTCACTATGATTGTTATTTTTTTTTAACTTTGCAAGTTTAATTTAAATAAACAAGCGGGGCTAGTTTTGCTGAGAAGCAGCAAGCAGCTTCACGTATAGTGGTTATAAAACAACAAATTCATCAAAAAAGACTCACATTGGGCAACTAAACCGACCATGCAGAACTGACACCCAGATCACACTGATGATGCTAGCTAGCTGAACCAAAGCTGACCCAACACTCTCACCATTCTGAAATGCCGTAGTTAACGTCATATTGAGATATGTAGACAATTTAAAACAACATCCAAAAGTATAATTTGGAAAAGGCGGTGCAGTGGTTTGCACCTCATGCTGTGAAACTAATGAAATAAATTAATTTTACACCTTACGATCGCAAAAGTTGATGAATTAAAAGGTTGTTGATAATTTAAATGCAGATTAGGTCCTCCAACAGGTCTGTTTATTTCATCTACAGGTGACCAGCATCAACCCCAGATTTGCCAAAGTTCACATCCTCTACGTCGGCTCCACGCCACTGAAGGACCGCTTCAGAGGGACCATCAGGTAGTGTGACAGGGCAGGGTACCACTCCCCTGTTATTCTCTTGCCTAAAAAAAAAAAACCCACTTGACTCTGTTTCTGTAGGAAAGAAGACGTTCGTGCAACAGAGAAGGACAAGGTGTGTTTGTAGTTTTCAGGTTTTCTGTGACCTCCAGCAGCTCAGCTCAGTGTTCACTCAGTGCTGTTCTCGGACTCTTTCAGGTGGAAACGTACAAAAGCTTCAGACCAGGAGACATCGTTCTGGCTAAAGTCGTATCCTTCATTTGACCTCCAGTCAAAACACAGTGAAAACCCTTGAAGAGCGTTAAAGAGAAAGACTTGTCGGCTGTGGGAAGTATGCAGGTCATTTGCAGGTGTACACACAGTTTCCTTTCACTGGAATTTCTCTGAAAACCTGACACACATACAGAAAACAAAATCACTTCTGCAGCAGCTCCAACTTTTGATCAACACCTTGAAGATTATGGAGAACCTATTACAAGTTCTATCATCTGAAATTGGTTGATACGGTTGTGGAACTCAAAGCTTTAAGTTTTAAAACATTATTGATGAGTCAAGCCCACACTGCCGAGTCTCTGAGATGAAGCCGTTTCTCACGCATCATGTCACTGTGATCGCCTTAAGTTGTCATTAAAATTACCCAAGTTTTCCCTTTCAAATGTTTCTGTTTGAGACACATATTGATTCGCACAGAAGATTAAAAGCAGATTGTTCAGTTTCTGAGCTCTTGAAATATCAGTGACTGGACAGACTTTAAATCAGGGACAAATCAAAGAAATGTTTACTTCTGTCAAGGATATTCCCATCCTCCAAGTACTTCCAACATGTGTACGTTTATGAGCAGAGGTGTATTTCAGTGCATCCAACGGTCACAGACGGTCTAATGAAATGTTTTTTTTTTTTTCAGCGTCAGACTTGACTGCATTTTTCTTTAAAACCTTAACCTGTAACGGCAGATTTCCCTCGGGGACGTTCAGTCGAACTACTTGTTGACAACAGCAGAGAACGAGCTGGGGGTGGTGGTGGCACACAGTGAAGCAGGTAATGTCTGAAATTCAGCATGTCTGAAACGCAGCTCATCATAAGTGAACCTTATCCTGGTGTGACAGCGCTTTAATGTCTGTCATATTAGATCATATAAAATGTTGGAATGCTGCATTGAATTTCAAGCACACAAAATATATGTGATTCTTACTAAAAAGAACTCTGAAGCAGCCACAAATAGGTTGATTTTTAAAAAAAATATTGTTTCTAATGTCAACCGTCTCAGAAAAAAAGTAAATTTGAAAACCTGAGGTTTGAGTTTATCCTTCAACCATCTTCTATAATTGCTGGCACCACATTGTTGTGATGAGCGTGCAGTAATCCACTGCTACAGGCGGCTCCAGCATTGTAAACATGCTCTCTGCTCCTGTTGGAGCTTAAACAGTTTCATACAAGCTGTGGTGAAAGTTTGCTTCATGCAGAAGATTAGCTGGATCAGCTCGCTCGTCTGTCAGGCCAAAATAGTTTGCTCAGTGTTTTGGTTTCTTTCCAAACATCCATGTGATCTCAGACTGTATTTATTGTTTCATGTTTGCAGCACATACACTGATCAGCTTTACACCAGAGGTATATAGTCTATAATGATTATCTCCAGTCAGGCAGGTTTTAATTTTCTATTTTAAAGTAATGAAATATTGAACCCATTTTGTAGTAAAAACGCAGTTTAATATCCGAGTTGTCAAACCTCTTCTCCACTCAACCCTCAGAATGTTTTCATCCAAATCCCTTCATAGTTTCATCTTTTCTTTGAAAGACGGGTTTTATCTCAGGCTCTATAGTAAATCGCGGAGCAGAACATCATGTTACTCCGGATAACGAACTGAAGCCACTCCTCTTGTTTCTAGGCAGTGTGCTGAAATTGTTTTCTTGGGGTTTAAAAAAAAAAAACTTCAGAAATGTGAGAAATGTCTTTAGGATTTTAAGAAAAGTTGTTTTCAAGAAAAGCGGTAAAGACGAGCTGTAAGCACAAAGCAGACATCTTCATAGATGTGATGAGTGACGCTCACCTGAGGAGGTGCTGATGGAGTCTGTGGGGTTTTTGAGTCGAGTTACTGAGAGTTTTCGTCTATAAGAATTGAAAGCTTTTTTTGTGGAGCTGATCACGGATTGCCGTAATTTGTACTTTGACTTCATGTTCCTCACAGGTGCCCAGATGGTTCCCATCAGCTGGTGCGAGATGCAGTGCCCGCGGACGCACGCCAAAGAGTTCCGAAAAGTGGCACGAGTGCAGCCCGAGTACCTCCAAGCGTGAGAGCACTGAAACTCCTTCCTACCACAAGGAACACACAACTTCCTTCCTTTCTGCAGCAGCCCTCCCTCCCTCCATCGCCGCCGCTAGCCTCCCGCGCCGCCGCAGCGCCGGCTCGTGCCTGCACAACATCTGTCATCCTTTCACTCCAAACATTCCAAAACATCATGCAGCTGGTGTTTAAAGGTTTAACCTGCAGCCTGCTCGTTTGCCTTAAAGCTTCCCAATGAGAACTGTATCAGTTTACTCGGGAAATCAAACAGTTCACTGTAAATAAGGAGTCCTGGAGTCTGGAAGATCGTCAGGTTACTTGGGGGAGGAAGCAGCAGGCTGTCGACAACACTCAGCATTTTGAAGCAGAAAGGGAGAGGCGACTTGTTTTTTTTCCTGATGTCTTTTATGCAGCTGAGAGTTTTTGTAACGTGTTGATAAAACTGGGAATTCAGCTGAGACGTGTCATTTTTTTTCCTCTTTTGCTTTTCTGTTCAAAGTGAACTGTCTTAAAGGAAAATGTGATAAAGGGAGCCAAACGTTGAGTCAGATTTAAAACTCAACCACCATGCATGGAGCATTGAAGTACAACATATGATAGTCCAATCTGCCAGAACTGAACCTGTAGTGTACATGTTTTTCCACTTTAAAGCAGAAGGCAACAATAAACGACTATCAAATCACCAAAGCAGCCGTTTGTCTTGTCAGGATGTGAATGAAAGCTGAAGACACTTTGGGTTTTAAAAAAAAAATCTATTAACATAAAAATGGAAATTTCACATCAGTTTCTTTGCGGTGGTTTCATGGAAATTCCTACAAATCAGCTGAGTTACGTCAACATCTGCCTTTTGACAACACTACTCTGAGGGCATGAATACAAACATTCAGTCATCGAATCGAACGGATCGGCGTGCATCAGCGTCGATGGAGAACTTCTTGTTGGACGCCGCGCTGAAGCCGAGTCCTGCCGCACGCTGACTCAAGTCCATCCTGCGTGAGTGCGCCCGCTCGAACTCTCCCAGAAGCCCTTTGTGCAGCTGCTGCTGGGCGTCCTTCCCCAGCGCCATGTTGGCCCCCCCGGGACTGCCTGCGGCCGGCTGGGCGCCCTTTTTGAAGCCGCCCATCAGGCGGAGGAACTTGTTCTGCTGCGCGGAGCTGTCGAACTGAGCCGTGCTCCACTGGCCCAAACCCTGAGGGACAGAGGGAAACGGCAAGAAGTCAGTCGACCAGCTCTCCAGACGGCTCCATCCGCCACATCGCTACAAGAATGTGCAAGGTGAAATGAAACTTCTGACAATTTGTGGAAAAATAAATGTATTACAAATAGATTGTAAAGTTTACAAGATCGATTTCATCCACAAGAGGGAGCCAACGTCCAGGTATTGATCTCCACAGCAACAACTCTTGAATCAAAGCTGACTTCAGTATCCATAAAAACACCGGTGATATTCAAAACTTTAAGAATCAGATTTGTTTTCCACAAAGACAAGAATACTGACTGTTGATCTGGACGGTTTCTGAGGCTGAGAGGCTTCGTCAACCTGCATTTGCAGCGCTTTTCTTCTCTCCTGCAAGAAAACAAAAACGAACGACATTTTCAGTCTGATTCAAATCACTGCTGAACTGCCCAAACGCTGCTGTTCTAATATCTCCAGGACTGTTTTTGCCTTTGCTTTTAAAACCCTTCGCCGCTGCTGATGCTGCTACAGTGCTGTTTTTCATGCTCAGTACACTAAAAAGGAGAATTTTTGCCCAGCGACCAATGTATGTTTCTGACACAATCCCAATGCAATACTGCTCGAGGAAAATATGGAAAAGCCAGCGTTGTGGATACGGTACCTTGTTTATGGTGACTTCATCTGAGTTTCCACTCTTTGATGACAGAAAAACCACGTCTACTTCGGACGCCTCCTGAAACACAAGATCATGAAAAAACATGTCAGTTTCAGAGAACCGAGGCATCAGGACGAACCAGCCGAGACAGGCGCTCACCTCCGGCTCCTCTTTGATCTTCTTTTTCTTCATATTTAAACCAACCTCCACAGAGATCTTCTTCTTTCTGGGAGGATCTGCGGTCTCAGCCAGGACTTTCTCAACATCTTCACAGGTGCTAGACGGCGGTTCCCTCTCCTTTTTCCTTTTCTTCTTCTTTTTCTCTGTCTCGATCGGTAAAGCCTCCTCGGAAGCTGCTCCATTCTGCGCCTTCCTTTCTGTCGTCTCCATCGTCACGGATTTCTCTTTATTCTCGGTCATTTCTTCATTGTCATCACTGCCTCCTTTCCTTCTTTTAGACTTTTTGTGTTTGCTGGTCGTCTCAGTAGCGTCTTTCTCCTCCTCAGGTTCTTTCTTTATCTTCTTTTTCATGTTTGTCTGATCAGCTTCTTGTCCGTGTTTCACTTTCTTATTTGCATTTGTATCATTCGCAGTGGAGACGCTTTCCTTTTTCTTAGTTTTCAATTTAACCTCGTGAACCTCAGTGTCATGTATTTCTAATTTTAGTCCATTTTCAGCCACTTTGGCTTTCTTTTTTGCTGTTGCTGTCATTTCTTCCTCAGGTGAAATACTTTTATCTTTTTTCTTCTTTTTCTTTTCTTTAATTGGCATTTCTGTTTCCTCTGTGTTTTCAACTGAAATACTGTTTTCATTTTTCTTAATTTTCTTAACTTTCGTTGGTTTATCTTGTTCAACACCTTGCTCCTCCTCCTCCATTGTATTTTCTGGTTTACACTTCACTTTCTTTGTTTTCTTTCCTTTAACTGGCATTTCTGTTTCCTCTGTGTTTTCAACTGAAATACTGTTTTCACGTTTCTTACTTTTAACTTTCTTAGGTTTGTTGCCTTGTTGAACACCTGGTTCTTCCTCCTTGGTATTTTCTGGTTTACACTTTGCTTTCTTCTTTTTCTTTTCTTTAATTGGTATTTCAGTTTCCTGTGTGTTTTCAGCTGAAATACTGTTTTTACTTTTGTTAACTTTCTTTGGTTTGTTATCTGGTTCAACACCTGGTTCTTCCTCCTCTGTATTTTCTGGTTTACACTTCACTTTCTTCTTTTTCACCTCTACTTCTATTAAACTCTCTGTGTTTATTACTTTATTCTTCTTTTCTTCTTCAATAACAACCGAACTGTTAGCATCACCCAAAGAATCAGTTCCCTTCTTTTTCTTCTTCTTCTTTTCTTTCGGCACCGGCACTTCATCAACATTTTTACTCTTCTTTCTTTTTTTCACAGTTCCTGCATGCTCATCCTCAACAGAGCAGTCGGCTTCTTGTCTTTTCTTACGCTTCTTTTCCTTTTTTATCAGATTCTCATCTTCTTCCATTTCCACTTTCATCCTAATGGTCTGTGTCTCCACTGAAACAGATGTCTTGTTTGTCTGATGGGGAAAACGCAGTTCACGTAATGAAGTAGCATCCTTCAATTAAAAACAGTGTGTACATGTTTACAAATAAATGAACACAAACCAGATGTTTGGCTGGGAGTAGTGGTTGAGACTGCTCATCTATCTCTCTTTGAAGAGCACGTCGCTTCTCCTGCAGGCAACACAACACATTTTTTTAAATATTCAAGAGATGAGGTGAGACCTGCTCTGATGTACAGTGGACCTGTCTAAAGGACAGGAGACTGAGCTGGAGGTGACAGAGGTGAGAGAGCATGATGGGCAGGATTTAAAAATGAGTAGATGAAAGGTCCAGTTAAGGCTAAGCCATTTACAGATAAAGCTAGAGAGACCCAGGGAGTTGGGATGTAGTGGAATTATGCATTATGCTTCCAGACAGCAACAAAAGATTCGTGGGTGCATTGAAGCAATGGTTGATATAGCAGTAAAGGTAAGCTAAGCTTCTGTGACCACTGACATAAACGTCCTTTGACTGTTCAGCAATTTTTGTTTCAATATTTTCATAGTTGCTATGTCTCCATTTTACATCTTTTCATAACCATGAAACCATATTTGTTTTGTTTGCACCAAATGCACAGTCAAATTGACTGTGGTTCATACTAACAGTGTAAAAGACTCATTTACATTTCACACTGGGGTAGCTTATTGATCTGAACTATTTACTGTCAGAGAAAAAATTCCAGGACTAAGACATTACTAATGCGTTTATCTCCTTAAACATGGGACTTTGAACTGTTCACTATCTGACACCAACAGTGTTCAGTGATCGCATTAAAACCAATGCATTGTCCCCTTGCAGGAATATGTAGTGTGGTGATCAATACCAGGTCAAATGTAAGAACCACGTTGCGAACGGTCGCGGGTTTTTCAGAAATGAAAATGACTTCTTCGTCGTCCGTCTCCGTCTGAAAAACAAAGTGAGAGAACGTCAAATTCCTAAAGCTTAAAGCTGACACGACTACCAGGAGCCGAGTTTATTCATTGAAAAACCCGCCATGCTAACAAGCTAGCAGACCTTAAAAGTTAAACAAATCAGAGAAAAACACCACAGAACACACAGAACAGGCAGCCGCGCGACGAGAGCATGTACTGACAGCTGCAGAGTGTGCCATGAAACACAACTAATTCATAAAAGACTGGATTTTCGCTTACTTTGTATGCTTTGTGTAATTCACGTGGACGCAAGTTTACGTTCCTGACCCGGAAGTAGCTCTGCGTAGTCTCGAGACTTCCTGTTTCCTGTGTAACGAGAAAGCGTCCCAGGCAACGACAACCCATCATAGAGCTTTTTATATATATATATATATATATATATATATATATATATATATATATATATATATATATATATATATGTATATACGTATATATGTATATATGTATATATGTATATATATGTATGTATGTATATATGTATATATGTATATATATATATATATATATATATATATATATATATATATATATATATATATATATATAAAGATATTTTTATTATTATTTTTTTTTTAAAAGAGGTTGGTGCTTATGCTGTAATACCGAGGAAATTCCAGCAGGGGGCGATGATGTTGGTTTCAAAAAAGAGCCCGTACAGAATTGTACAGATGCCTTTCAGGCTCCATTTGGATAATCTGCCATTTCTACTCATCTGCAAACTCACCCAGTTCTTTCAGTTCCCACTGTATCCACTGCAAATCCAGCGTTCAGTTGGCGTGACACCTTTACAAGGCTTTCACCTACAGCAGGACTTTGAAGAAGCCTCCTACAGATCGAGCTTTTAGCCACAGCTTCCAGGTGCCAGCTCTGTGCAGTAAAACCTCCACCTACAGCCTCCAGTAACACATGCTCTTCAGGGGCAATGTCTTTCTTACTACTCGATGCTTCCTTTTGAAACACTCCTACACACTCTGACGGATTTTCACTATTTATAACCTGTTGAGCCGTGATATGTATCAACCGTCTCAGGAGTCTACCAAATGCACGAAGAAGAGACCATGTGCAGAAATCACTTCAGTTTGACGCAGTTGGCAAATGTTTTTCGAATTAATTACAGGAATTAATAATGTCGTAACAAGTGAGTCAGAAGACAGTTGGAGCAGGTGACAACCAGCCATTGCAAGGTTAGAAGAACGCACCAGGCTTTGATCAGATTTACTGAGTTTAACTCTCACCTTTAAAGTCATGTGCTTAATTTCATGATCCATGACAATAAGGAATGAACAGATAAATGTGAATAATATCAGATGTACAGCGTTAATAGCAAAACAATTCTGTATGAGTTTGTTCAGATGCAATATATTAGCTCGAAGAGATCTGCATTTGTTTTTGAGGTTTCTGCAGTTCTGTAAATTCTGGATCCCCTTCAGCATTTCTTGCTCATCAGCATCCATTATCTATTTTCTAGAATAATTCAAGCTATTAAAGGTTCACCTTCGACTAATCACCGGTCAATCACTAAGTCAACACAAACAAATCTACCGGTAGCTACAGATAAAATTATAGATTAACCACAGATTTCTTTTGACTTCAGAATAAAGGGAGAAGTGGTTAGAACTCAGACACTAAAACCAGAATATATTGTTCAAGTATGACTGGGCTCTGTTGGTGTGGATTATGCATGTGTGATTTTTATCAGGGTTCTCTGGTTTCCTCCCACAGTCCAAAACAGTCTGAAGTTAACACTCAATCTTCCAGGGTGTGTGACTGTTTGTTTGTGCTGGACTGAGGAACTGTCCAGGAGGTACCTGTCTTTCACAACTGTCAGGTTGGAGGACCAGGGTGAATAAAGGATGAATAAAGAAGTTCTCGAAACACGAAAACACCATGAAGATCAGAATGAACTTGCTTTGTCTTGCCTTGAGGTGACTGTGGAAACCATTATAAATAAGGACTTTTTGTTGTCTAATAAGTTATCAACAGGGGAAGCATTTATGTTTCCGTGGTACTCTGTGGCTCCTTTAAAATATTTTTCACTTTTCAGTTCATTGAAAACCAAATTTGTATTGAAAGCCTCTTTCTCTCCATCGCTCTCTCTTTTCTTTTTCTTGTTTGTGATTCAGCCACACTGCATGAAACACTTGGTGTCAGGGCATTATAATTCAACGCTACATGTTCTCAGAAAAGACGACATGACCAAGGCAGCATTTAACTGAAGATGTGCACTGATGTATTAGCCACTTTGTGCAAATCACATTACAGACATTCATGTTACGCTGCCATAAAACAGTGAAACAGAGCTATCATCATAAAAGGGAAATACCAGTGCCTTTTCACATTGACAGTACGTTTTTAAAAATCTGTTATAGAGGGCTATTACATAAAAATCTCATATTTGCATTTTACAATATCGGAGCACACACCTTCACACGAAAGCAAAATAACAGACGATCTAGGTATTCAAGGTTATAGCAAGAAGAAACGGTCACAACATAAGAGTGTTGACTGCCGCATCACAAGCAGATCATAACAGGAGGAAACGTCCCGGACCGAAATCACTGCTGCTCCCTGGATAGAGAGAGGCTGCAGCAGTTCGGTCAATCTGGCAGGATTCTTGCTTGTCTTGTTTGAACAGCTGCTGTCAGCTATTTTTCAGTCTGGATCTGGAGAGAAACATTTCAGTGTCACCGACGACAAACAGAATAAATGTCCTATTTCCAGGTATTTTCACTGATATAGAAGCTCACATAATTTTTCTGCATTAAGTCAGGGAACCTGTCATAATATTCAAGGAAAAGTCACAGAAAATGGCCTTAATGCTTGATTTCTTTGGGAAGAACGCAGAGCAATCTATATGAAAAGGTATCAAAACAGCAGTCGGTGTGAATATACATCAAATTATGAAGCACACTGAAGGCAGGATCCTGTTTCGGGGCTGCTTAACCGCATCTGAGCCTGAACTCGTGACCATCTAGCAGAAAAATATCAGATTGTCTTTCTACCAAATGTTAACTTAACACTACATAGTGTAACAAGTCTATGGTGACTATCCAAAGAAAACTTACTTGAATGACAGAGAGATATTTCAGAAAAAAAAAAAAAAATCTCAGAATGTTTTCTAAAAATCTGATCAAATTGCAAAAACTCTAATCTCAGATTTGCTCCCAAACTGCACACACAAGCCTCAAACACCTGTTAAGAGCTATGAATTTTTTTGGAAAAAGTAAGAGGTTTTAGTCAAATAGTGTTTTTAGAACGAAAGGTCATCTTTGACACTGCGCAACAGGAACTGTCTTTCGTAATATACAATATCTATGTATATCAAAAGTATAGAAAACAGACATAAAATACATACATTCTGACAAAATACTTTACCTTAAAACTGTGCTTTTACATGCAACTCAGTTTATCTCAAAATGTCAGAGTTTCCAGACGTAGCGCTGATAAAGTGCAAGATCACAACCTCCATGTCTGAACCCCATACTGCAGAATAGGCTTCTCAGTATTAAATGGCTTTTAAGGTAGTCTTATTAAAAACATATCTTTATTTTTGTAAAGGCAATCCATGAGTTGAAGGTTTTACATTCACCTTTTGTATCTATCCCATAATCCTCCGCAACTGTGCACGAGCTCCTGCGAATCACGTTGTATTCATGAACACATGGGGTGTAACTGCCCAACAGCACTTGATATAGAGAGGAAAGCACTATGAGAGTCCTTTGGGGATTTTCCAGCATGAAACGCAGAGGCCAAGCAAGCTTTGCAGGAGTGTGCAGGTAATTCAAATCAACGTCCTGAAGTTTCTCTTCTAAGCTGTAGCTTTAAGCCAAACAACAAAGACGGAAAACAGAAGAAGAGAAAGAGGAGGAAAGAAGAAAAAGACTTGGGCAAAACGTGTTCAAGACCCTCTTGTCATTCTTAGAGCTGCACTCCTCTTGAAACTCGAACATATCATTGATATAACTCACACAAAACCCTCACACACCCCTTTATCACTTGGTTTAAAAGTCACAGACTGTATGCACTGATCAGAATAATGCACTGTAAGTATTATGGAATAACTACGGATGCTGTATCAGTCTCGTTCTTATAATGTGATTTCACATCCATTATGCCAAAAAATTAAGAGGCAATCAAGACCATTTAGCCCAGAATTCCATAATGTGAAATTTACACAAATTTGCACAAACACAGTAAACTATCTCTCATGAAGTGAACTGGAAATGATATGTGGTGTTTGTGATATTTCCTTCTTCTGAGGCCACAGGAGATGAGACGGGAGTTTAGTCGTCTTCTAGTCTCGGTCACATTACCATAACCGTCGCCCAGTGTAGTTAACCGGGGCTGTGGGCATCTGCGAAGAGCCAAGCAAGATATCAGAATCCGTCTTTAGGAGCACAGACACAGGACTGATGTGATTCCGTCTCTCTTACTGTGCCGCCGTTCATGACCAAAGCCATCTCAGTAGGCTGGTAGACGTGGCCTCTGAAGGCGATGCCGGGCCGCACGTTCCCGTGGCTGCTGCCGTGGTACGTCCCGCTTCGAAGAGCTGACCGGCCAAGAGAGGGGAAACACACACACACACACACACACACACACACACACACACACACACACACACACACACACACACACACACAGGTGTTACTGATGTGTGGCCTTTCTCCACAGTATCGGTTGGATGAATGACATAAGACACAGATGTCAACAAACTGAAGCTCTTGTATGAAACTGAAATAAAATAAAGGGTTAACTGATAAAAATGTCATTTAAACAAAGTAAAAAAGTCCTTAAAACTAAAAACATTTAGTTAGTTGTAACAGCAGCATCACATTTTCCTACCCGCAGGTTTGCTTTCTCTCTCTACAGCCAACCACAAAACAAAAGCACTCAGCTACATAGAGTTTGATCTGTTTATCCTGCTTTCAAGAAAGAATTTAATGCATGCAAACCCACATTCATGACAAGGTTTTTTTTTGTTTCCATTACAAGGCAACAATTAGGGTTGGGTTATGAGCAGGGACGGAAAACATGCAGCCAAACCAGCCTGCAACAGGCTTCCATCGAAGGTCAGGGATGACGTTGCAATAGAGAAACAAGCTCAAAAGGGTGCAGCTGTTCAGTGAAGCTACCTGCTGCTTCTAGTTTGTTCAGCAGGAGACACACTTCTCTTTTGACAGGGTTTATATATCAAACATTGAAAACCAAATAATAAACTTATCTCAAAGTTGCAGTCAGGCTTCAGGAAAAGGCACAGTACTATCATTGCTGCCACTAAAGTGATTAATGATATAATCGTTGCTCTTGACAACAAGCAGTGCTGCGCTTCACTTTTTATTGATTTGTCAAAAGCTTTTGACACGGTGGATCATACTATTTTAAAGCAAAGGCTTCATCATTTTGGTTTGTCTGATCATGCAGTGTCCTGGTTTGCAAATTATTTGAGTGACAGGACTCAGTGCATTAAATATGAAGGGTTTTGTTCTGACTTTATGAGTGTCCACAAAGGGGTGCCACAGGGCTCAATACTGGGACCCCTCTTGTTCATAATGTACATTAATGATTTGGGTCTCAATGTGTCAGATGCTAATATGCACTTTTATGCCGATGACACAATTATTTACGGTTATGGACCAACCCCGACTAAAGCTGTTGAATCCTTGCAGAAAGCTTTTAATGTGGTCCAGAGCACACTTCTGCAGCTAAAGTTAGTCCTCAACACTGACAAGACTAAACTGATGTTGTTCTCAAACAATAAGAAGGTGCATCAAACTGTCCCGCCAGTGCTTACGCTTGAGGGACATGTCATAGAAGTGGTTCATGTGTACAAATATCTTGGTGTCTTGCTTGATGAGGGCCTCTCCTTCAAGCCACACATAGAAAATCTTGTGAAGAAACTGAAACTCAAATTGGGTTTTTTCTTCAGAAATAAATTTTGTTTTTCTTTCAATGTGAAAAAGCAGCTTGTCACTACAACATTTTTTTATCAATTTTAGATTATGGAGACCTGCTGTACATGAATGCCTCAGCTCAATGTCTTCGGAAGATTGACACTGTTTATCATGCATCATTGAGGTTTATTACCAACTGTAGAGCTTTGACTCATCATTGTGATTTGTATTGTCGTGTGGGATGGCCGCCCTTGTCCACCAGGAGGTTGGGACATTGGTACATTTTTATTTACAAGGCCATGCTTGGTCTACTGCCCTCCTACATATGTAACTTAATCACACAAAGAAGTGTTGATTCTTACGGCTTGCGTTCAAATGATCATTTGTTGCTCTGTGTTCCTTTTGCCAGAACAGAACTGGGGAAAAGAGCTTTCATCCACTCTGCTCCCACTACATGGAATACGTTACAAAAAAACTGGAGATTAACTGAGCTTATCCCATTGAACAAATTTAACGCCAGACTGAAAGCACTTGAAATGGACTCTTCAAATTGTAATTGTTTTATGTAATTTGATATGGATTTTGTTTGATGTTTTTATTGTAACAGTTGTAACTTTGCTGCCTCTTGGCCAGGACTCCCTTGAAAAAGAGGTTTTTAATCTCAACGGGATTCTCCTGGTTAAACAAAGGTTAAATAAAAAAAAAAAAACTGCTAGCAGTCCCAGGATGTGATATTTAGAAAACTACCTAATAGCTAAAATAAATAGTATTGCCATTTTCATCACACTCCTGCAGGTTTTACTTCAGAAAACATCACTGCCTGCTCTTTACTGCTAACCTCATTTTAGTTCATTTCTAAATTCATGTTTGAGTCAGTCTTGGTCTCACATTTACTAAAAATACATTTTTAATGTTTAAAGTTAGAATAGTATTTGGGCTGTAATGTCTGTTAAAAAAAAATCACTGATTAAATTAAGTCCAAGATGCTGAATTCTGCCAAAATCTTCAGGCAATTCATTGTGTGAGCGGCGCTTGATGTATGTTTATTCAGCAGCCAGTCTATAGAGTTTGAATAAAATACTCACAAGCTCTTCTGCAGACTTTTCTCACACACACAGTGCAAAGCATGTTTTTGTGGCTGATAAGACAGGGAACAAGAGTTTTAACCTTATGCTTTCATCCACAGAGTACATCTTCCTGTGTCTTTCTCACACCGCGCTACATGACCTTCTCTGTGTGACTCAGTATTGTCAGTTGTACAATGGCTGACGAATATCAGCATCCTGTAGTCTGTCTGATGCCTCTCTGCTGCTGCTTCGGCTGCCTTCCTGATGGTTTTACTGTGCCTCGTCACGGTTTAGCCCTTCATCTGTTCATATGGCTTCAAATAAAAAAACTGAGAGCAATCAAAGCAAAATGACTCATAATGCTCCCCTGTGAAAAAGCCTGTTGGATAAACAGGTATTTCATGGGAATTAATTGGATTTACAGTTGCACAAAGCGAGCCACCTTATCTGTAAACAAACCTACATGCTGCCAACACTAGTTTGGTAATATGATTGCTATATTAACAGTTAAACATGCATTTTTTTTTTTAATTTACTGCTGAGACATGACACTGAATGAAGGAAAATCTGGACAGTCCATATTTTTATGTGTTGCTTAGCAACAATATTGAACCTTGTCGCAAAATTCTTAAAATCGAAGCATATTTGTTGCTCTGCCTCATATATCAAATTTCAGGCCTAATTAGTGGCAGCTGGCAGCATCGTTGAACCAAGGTTGAAGTTAAATTTGCTTCAAGGCTTATTCTTCATCTCTGGAAGACTAACATGCAAGGACACACACATTACAGAGGCCTACTTGCACTGTGCTCCTCCATTGAAAAGGCCTGGTTTTCTGCGAAGGGTCGGTGGGAGTGTGAGGGGAGCTCATCCCCGAAATGTGGAGGAGGAGACGTGTGGCTGGTGTCGAAGAAATCCTGTGTGTTGGACTGCGGCGGTTTCCGGAGACACAGGTGAGCCTCGGGGATGGCGTGGAACAGCAGCAGGATCCAGCCTTGGATGACCAGAGCCACAGCCAGAGCAGGCTCATCCAGAACTCTTGCATCCTTCTTCCCTCCTCCCCTTTCTCGATTCGCCTTCCCTCTTAATGCTTGACTGCCGTACAGATAAAAGCCCAACCAGGCCACCCAGAGCAATGCTGAGGCCAGACTGGACAGGAAGAGCCAGACGGCGTTACACTTCCATCTTCGTTTTTCGTTCTCTGTTTCTCTATCTTCTTCACTGTTTCCCCCTCCCTCTGCTGCAAACTCTCCTCCACACAGAACCACCCCCAAAGAAAGACCCATGGCTATTAGGAGCAGCCCTAAAGTGTAGCTGCATGTCAGAGCGAAATCTAAGGGTGGGTATTCGCAGGCCGGGTGCCCCTCCCTGACTACAGTCAGAAGGACCCATTCGGCAGAGATTATCCCCTGAACCAAAGCTAAGGCCAGACCCAGAGCTGCGAGGGTGCTGCCCGATGGGCTGCTCTTCCCAGACACCAGCCTCCTGAGCCTCACGCCCTGCACCAGCAAGCTGGAGAAGCAGAGCGCGAACAGGGGCCCCCAGAAGGCCCTGCGCACCACGCAGAGGGCCTGGTTCTTCCCTACCAGGAAGGCCAGAGATATGGTGAAAATCCCGAGGAGCGTCCCCAGGAGCAGCAGGAGCGGCCCCAGGCCGGAGCGCCTGGCGGGGTCTGAAATGGAACGGAGCTTGACGAGCAGGAGCACGGCGAGGACCAGGGAGGTGACGCCGCCGCTGCAGGCCACGGCCTCCAGGACGACACCCCAGACCGCCTCCAGGTCGCACAGCACTCTGTAAGGGGGGTCCACATCCACGCTGCATCCCCGGGGAGGAGGAGGAGGAGGAGGGTGGCATGAGCCATAGCCGATCAGTGACAGGAGGCAGATGATGATGATAGGGCTGACGGCCATCTTAGAGACAAAGACAGAGAAAATGTAGTGCTAAAAACAAACAGAGAAAGGGTTAAAAGAGCGAGGGATAAACAAGCTGAGGGATGCTATGGTGAAGCATCCAGAGAGGGGGGGAGCAGGGGGGTGACTGTGGAGGTTAATTGCTGTATATGAGCTCCTACAGCATCTGATGATTCATATCACGGCAGAAACAGCAGTCGATATCTGTTCACATCCAATAAATCTGGTGTGTGAGATGTTTGGCATCGTTCAGACACACACACACACACACACACACACACACACACACACACACACAGTGCACAGAATAGAACTGCTTTTAGCACTGGGCAATAGTTTCCATGGAAACGGGAAACAGCGTGGGCTGACTACATTGAATACTGGGCTTTTGAGAAGTCTAGTTCAACACCCCAAATCACAGAAAAACACGGTCGCACATACACCGTGTTTGCGAGGGTGTTTATTGATAAAGCGATCCCTCGTTTTTATCTTAATCGAGCAGTGTGTTGACGTTTGATATTTAGTCAAATAAAACAAAAGTTTCCACATTAAATCAGTAAATGAGAGAGATAAAAAATGCCCCCACAAGGTCTGACAGTCACATAGATTTCAGTAAATTCAAAACAAATGAAACATATACACCCACCACAGTAATTTTATCATTAAACCGTAATAACGTCACACTCACCTCAAATACGTGGATTCGTTGTTTACTGAAAGAACAGAGGCATCATACTGTTCCTTACAGTACGTCCAGCATCACTTCAGTCAGACTGTTTTTTTTGTAATCCCAGTGAATGAAGTCATTGAGACAGCAAAACAAGCCGGTTTCCATTTTGTCTCTGAAAATGTCGCTCTCTGTGCTCACGGCTCCCACTGAAAGTACAAAACGGCACACTTTGAAAGACCAGCAATGTCCTGCTGATGCAGTGACTTGTCCAGCTGCTCCAAGAAGAATCCACAATTATGATGCATGCCTTGATACTTCACACACCCACACGGTCAAACGTATCTTCTGTCTCTTTCGCTCCCCTCTGTCCTCCTCTTTCCAGTCATTCCGTCTGCATGTCTGTGTTTCTCCCTCCCTGCTTCACACTGAATCTGCGGAGGTGTTAACAGAGATGCAATCCCAGCTTACTTCTGTTCACCCACACGCGAGGAGTATGATTTGCTGATGCTCCTGTCTAACAGGGAAGAAGGTAGGAAATAAGTACAGTGCAAGCGTTCACAATCAGCCCAGCATTAGTCACTCGTTCGCACGTCTTGGTATTATTTCCTGCCTTTGGGCTCCCACGTCTTCCTCTTACCACTTATACAATTCTTCCCCTCACACATAGCTGTGGATAGATTCACGCTTGAATTGGGTCAGAACTAAGCAGCTCCTTCAGAAGTCAGCTGGAGGTTGATGTCTCAGGGTGGGAAGATGGGATTGGGAATGAGAAAGGGCAGATGGTCACTCTAAACACAGGTGAGCCCTGTGGCCATGTGACCAACGCAGCGGATAGCGTTGCGTAATACCCTGGGAAGAGATGAATCAGCCAAGTGTCCCTTCAGAGACCTGCTGTCTCCTCCCCCTTCGCGGGGGGGGGGGGGGGGGGGGGGGGGGGGGGGGGGGGGGGCTGGGGAGGGACAGAACATGAGGAAAATCATGACAGGGAGCGCCCACTGTACCAGCTTATTGAGAGAAAGATTGACGCTGACAGATACGAGTGAGCTCAGCGACTGAGAGCGGACAAACATAGGAGAAGCTAAAGCTGGTGTGGAGTGCACACCTGCACCCTGCTGAGTCCGTCAAAACACTCTAATCCAGACAGGAACTCCTCACTTCCATGAAAGCAATGGGTTTTCCCAAACAAACCCGAGTCTCCCTCTTCATGAGGACAACTTAGGTGGATGTATTACAAATTTTGAAGAGAATAAACAAGCTCAAGAGAAGGCGTACGTCTGAAAGGTAAAATGTGCACAATTTTGAGGAAACTTGGTGGAAAGGTGTATGAAAACAGTAGAACAACTTAGTACAAACAGCTAGCAACCAACACCTCATCGATGCCCAAATTAACACTGCAAATGCCCCTGCAGAATGGGATTTTGCTGCACGTCACACACACCATAAGCTAGTTCATTCATGTATTCGTTCATTTGACAGGGAGAAATCAGTCAATGGTTGTCATGCAATCAAAGTAATTTGATAAAATAAGAGAGAAAAATAAGAGAGTCTAGCAGTAGGGACTCGCTTCAGCGAACCACCCTCTGTCTGTGTTGAGGAGAGAGTTACAAACACAGTGTACCTGATTCATAAGTGCTCCAGCGAGTCAACAACCACAACAATACTCCACAGATACAATGGAGCTGAGCCTCTTTCTGCCAAGCTCAGGGATAACTATCCTAATCCTAATGTTAGCCTAACCCTAACCCTGACGCACTCTGCCTCTATTTAACCCCATTTTCCCTCACCTTACATAGAGGAAAGAACAGAAATGACACTCTAACAACTAGCTGGGCTAATAGATGGGGAAATCAGAAGATAAAAGATGGAGAGATGTATGCTGGGAGAAACACATTTATTTTATTTGTTTCTATTTTTTTTTACCAGGAGGACCCTTGAGCTTTAATCCCTGAAGCAAGACCGTTAATCAAGGGTCAACATACAGTACATGCACCAGACGAGACCAGACTGATAAGATCAAAAGCATAATATGAGACAGGAAACAGAGGTGAGTCACAGCAAAAGGATGCCATAGGTACACTCGGAGCTTTGGACTCTGAGATCAAGGAAATACTGGAAATTTGAAGGGTGAAGATTGAGAGAAAAAATACAGAAAATACTGAACTAAAGACAATTACAGACCTCAAAGGTTAGAACATCACAGGGTGTGGCATGAATTTCATTATTTTCCTATCAGCAATGTAAGTCCAAAATTCAACAACTGACAGTTTACAGATCAAACAAACTGATAGACAAATCACTCTCAGGACTTAGAGAACAAATAGTTATTTACAAAGCAAAGAAGTGAACATGACTGGGATGTTAAGGTTTGTGGCTGTGTATTGTCACAGAGAGATCGGGGCAGGGATGTGCTGACTAACTCATGTCAGTCCTAATCTGGGTAATCCAGCAGTTTCTATGGTCACAGTCCAATAGGACCTTAGTCAGAATGACCCCATGTCATAATCCCGACCTTTATCCCACTTCTGGGCCCTCTCAGCAACTCTATGCACATGCACACACGCGAAGGGCATGATGAGTTCACAAAATAGGCTTTCTGTTCATCCTGGACAGGTCATCGTTCTACCACTGCTTACTGAAGGGCTGTGCCTATGACACCAAGCACTACTTTGACATTGTGCACTCATAACTCTGGAAGCTGGTGGACTGATAGGAAACACTGATGTGCAGAATAACACAAGCTATGCAGTTAGTGGATTTACCGTCAAGAATATTGAATATATTTGCCAGATGTCATAAAATACTGGAAGGGAGCTCATGCTAATAGATAGATAGTTAGTTCTAGATAGATGACATAGCCTATCACTTAGGAATTAGTGCTGGAAATGGGGAATGCTTTTTTTTTTTTGACACAGGACCACAACAATGAGGATGAAGTGGCAGCAGTGTTGCCATAAAAGAGGCAGATTTGTTTAATTTCACTTTGTCCTGCTTTTCCACCAATTTTACAGTATCCAAAGGGCTATACAATATTAGCCCCATTTTGCCACATGTATACACACACACACACACACACACACACAAACACACACACACACACACACACACACAGATTTTTTAAATGTCTTACATTTAATTAATTTTTTTATAAGTTGCTATTGATTGCCAAATGTTAATAAAATCATACTTTGGCTTATTCTCCAGTTCATCTGGTGCTGACGAGAAGCTGACTTCTGCTCTTCTTCTCTGCCATCTCTGGTATGTGGGACCCTTCCCCTCTCTGCCTCCAGCTTCATGTCCAATGCTGTGATAAACACACTTAAAATATGGTCAGAGGTAAGACAACACTTCGGGTGGCTCTCCCTCCCTAAAGCAGAGCATATCTGTAACAACTACCTCTTTACACCAGCTTGATCCACGATTTTCCTCATTTGAGAGGAACGGCCTCTGCTGCCCGGGTGACTTATATGTTAATGACGTCTTTGTTGGCTTTGACCATTTAAACACTACATTTGACTTCAACGGTTCTGATATCTTCCAATAATTTCAGCTCTGCAACTTTGCTAGGACCCATTCATCTACCTTTCCTCAAGCCCCGAACTCCAGTGGCATCGATTTAGCACTTCAGGCAAGACTGTTGCCGAAAGGTCAGGTTTCCTTCCTCTATGACCTCCTATCCACAACAGACAAGTCAGCGATAAATGAGATTGACACTCTTTGGAAAACTGAACCACAAATCATCCTTTCTCTAGATTTCTGGATTAAAGCACTTTTAGTTAATTTTAAATAATTTTTTCTTCTAGCTGTGTCATGTTATCTCTCATCCATTTTAAAGTGCTTCACAGACTTCACTGTAGCAAACAGAAACTCTCCAGAATATTTCCAGACACAACTGATGAAAACTGTGCTCAACGCTCTCAGGCCCCTTGCGACTTGACTCACATGTTTTGGTCTTGTTCAAAATTAACTCTGGCAGTCTTTCTTTAAGTCTGTTTCTGATATCTTAGGTTTAGCATCTGTTCACCCCCTCATATAACTATTTTTGGTAGGCCACCTGACAATCTAGTTACTTCTACTACTCAGGACAACATTGTTGCCATGACATGATGTATATGTCCATTATTGTGAAAAGGATATGAGAATTGCATGAAAAATGTTATTTTTTTGTCTGTGCTCAAATTTTTTAATCCTCAATGAAATCGCACTTTGCGTTGTTTTTATAAATATGAAAAGTGCTTTACAAATAAAGTTTGATTTGATTTGAATTGAAATCAATATTTCCGTGATTTTGACTTGAATTTGAATAAAATCAGTATGTAATCCTCATACTGTAACTCGGACAACTTCAGAAAAGTAAAACCATTAAACAGACATTTCTACACACACATCCAATAAAAACGCACAAGATGCTATTAAGTTGTTATGAAATACAACATTTATGTCTGAAATACATTTTTCTTAGATCACATAATTATGCCCATATATTTATCTATTGACCAGCAGGATACTTATTGTACACTGTGCACAAATTGTATGAGTAACTACTTTTATATATATAAATGACAGAAAATATATGTTTGCATATCAATTTTCTAAAGCCCAGATAACAATAACCACTTTTCTAATACATAAGGTAGTGCAACTGAACACATATGCAGTGCAGTAATACAGGAATAACACATATGACAAAGGAGTGCTGCCTTCAAGATGATGTGATCTGAAGGATTTACAAGCAGTTCTGCTCACATGCGTTTGTATTTATGAATGACACTGTTACAGACTGGGCAGTAATGTTCCACGTCTTTGCACGAATCCACACAGAAAGGGATCAAGCAGAAAGGCCAGATGCTGTTGGTAAAGCATGGAGAGAAAGACAAAAAAAAAAACATTAAATGTGATGCGTGTGGATTAAGTCAATGTTATCTATCTGAATTGAATTTCATGTAACTGAAAATTATACTTTCAATCTTTAATCCTGCTGTGAATTATCATCACATCATACCAATAGATGGGTTATTTCTTTATTGTAAGGCAGTGTCTTGACCAACAAACATCATACTGTTGAAAAATCAGGGCTTTTTTTTTTTTTTTTAAAAAGTGACACACATGTTAGGGTCATGCCTTTGTGGGATGAGCGATTGATCAGAGGATGTGGGATACAGTGGCTCTTGTTTATTAAATTTATGAAGCATAAAGTTCCAATGATTCACCAGGCAAGAGTTAACAGCTCAACAGCAAAGAAAAGTCAGATGTCATCAGCAAAGAGGATAATTTCCCATGGGTGCAAAACAAATTCAATGCTTATCTCACACATGCATATCTGTTATCAACCTGGCATTATTTAAAGTGAATAGTAATAATTTTCATCAGGTTGAGATTTAGTTTCATTATGTTTCTAAGACATTAATTCTGCAATTTAGAATGTTATGTTTCTTTATGAACTGACCTTTAGCTATTTACTATCAACACAGGTATTTTAATTATTTCTACTGAGAGCAACTGGGTTTTATAAGCACTCTGAAGCTCATGTGAAGCTGAAATTTGTTTGCATATACATTATTTGTATTTAATTCCCAAATGTCCCTGGGTTGCTCTTTGCAGTGTTTTTGTGGTTGTGTGTATTGATGACTTCTACTCACAGGCAGATTCCGAGTATGCCGCAGATCAGCCATGTGAGCAGACCGTTTTTGTGCTCAGTTCTAGTGATAACGTTGTGGTGGCAATGAGTACAAGCCATCTGTCCTGGAACGTCTCCCAGCTGGTGGTGGTCCACCACCACCACCTGGGTCACTGTGAGCACCACAAAGCAAATTTAATAAAACTTTGATCGTGAAGAAAAACATTGAAGAAAGACACTTACCAGGTTGAACTGTCACTGGCTGCTGCTGTGCATTGTATTGGTAAGTATGCTGTTGAGCTGCACAAAAGAGAGAAATAGTTCAATCACCTAAACCATTTATAAGTGCAAGAATGAAAATGGTACTAGAATATAAGAGGAGCATAAGCAGGCGAAATGACAGATTAGTGCGCAGTGAATGATTCCTACCAGGTCGAACTGTCACTGGCTGCTGTGCATTGTATTGGCGACCAGAGTGTTGAGCTGCACAAAAGAGAGTAATAGTTCAATCATCTAAACAATCTATATGTGCAGGAATGAAAATGATACTAGTATATAAGAGGAGCATAAGCAAATGAAATGACAGATTAGTGCACAGTGAATGATTCCTACCATGTTGAACTGTTGCTGGCTGCTGTGCAATGTATTGGTAAGTATGCTGTTGAGCTGCACAAAAGAGAGAAATAGTTCAATCACCTAAACCATCTATAAGTGCAAGAATGAAAATGGTACTAGTATATAAGAGGAGCATAAGCAGGCGAAATGACAGATTAGTGCACAGTGAATGATTCCTACCACGTTGAACTGTCACTGGCTGCTGTGCATTGTATTGTCGACCAGGGTGTTGAGCTGCACAAAAGAGAGAAATAGTTCAATCACCTAAACCATCTATAAGTGCAAGAATGAAAATGGTACTAGTATATAAGAGGAGCATAAGCAAATGAAATGACAGATTCGTACGTAGTGAATGATTCCTACCAGGTTGAACTACAGGCTCAGATCCCAAAGGAGGGCCAGGGTAAGGTGGTGCTGGAATTTCCATGATAATGCTCTAAAGGATTGGAAAAAAAAACATAAACAAGAAATCACAAATAGGCTCTGTAATCCAAAAGTATTTATCGTTGATGTTCTGAATGAAGCAATTACCACGTCACACACTGCAAAAACTTCAAATCTGAGCAAGTTTTTTCAACTTGTTTTGAGTGAAAATGTCTAATTTTACTTGATTTAAGATAAATTTACTTAAATTTTATATTTGATCAAGCTAAAAAGGCTTGATTTAAGTAAAATTCTCTGTCTTTATTTAAGTTTATGCTGTTTTTTTTTTTATTCTCCTAACTATTGAGACAAAACATTTAACTGAGCAGACCTATTCCAGTAATAATCTATTGGATGGTCTTTTAAAATGAAAAACAGAAGGTTGTCTTAATAATTTTTTGATTCATCAAAAAAAAAAAAATTACATTTAAAGGTGCTGTAGGCAGGATTTTGCTAGTCAATGCTAATTTTTCTGAGTATCCATTGATAATCCTTTAGGAGTGTAGCATAATTGCACTACCACGAGGGCGCAGCGTTTCCATCTGTCTCTGTTCTGAGCTGAAAAGGAATCTCCACAGCTCCAGGTATATTTGACCAATCAGAAGAGCCCCTGAGGCTCTAACCGTGATTGGTCGAGGGGCGTTAGTCACACGTTCTTGTGGGAGGGGCTTAACTTGTGTATGGGCGTGATGTCAGAGAAAACAGGACAGGATTGGCTGTGCTGGGTTTCAAATCGCCATCTTAGATGGGTCAAAACGCCATCTTGCTTAGGTAAACCTACGCAAGATGGCGGAGATGCTGAATCCTGCCTACAGCACCTTTAATTAAATTAGACAAATACATTTTCTGTCTTTGAAAAAGAGCCTAACTTCTCCTCTGAACTGACAGTCCTTCCACATTTATTTCTGCTTTTATATAAATCCGATTTAATTATTAGCTATCGGTGTCACAGCAAATAGAATTAATTCAAAAACATTAACCTCTCTGCTTGTTAAAAAAAAGCATGATTAGATTTTAAAAGACACTTTTCCTGCTTACCTTGCTCTGAAGGTGTTGTCACAGCCTGGGACTGCTCTGTTCTGAGGTATTTGTGGAACTGAAGTGAAACAACACATGTTACTGGCATGCTTTTTAAAGGAGGTGCGGCAGCATCCAGAAAAATTTATGATGAGTCACCTTGTGTTTGTTTATTGTCATCTTATTGTTGCAGCACAAACACTGTTTGTTGGATCTTTAGCTTTTTAAATCCTCTAACAGGATGGTTCAAAGTAATGTTCAATGAAAAATACCACATAAGAAAGCATGTGGTCCTGTACTTGATAATTTATCAACTCACTGAATTCCCTTCTAAACCAACTCACACCCTGAGTTTTCTCTCTTTGTAGCTCCCTCGTTGTCATGAGCGACAACAGCACAACCCTAAGGTGAGAACTGTTGACATACAAACATACATAACAAACTCAGGCTGTCAAAAAAATAGTTTTTTATAATGATCGATCAGATAATTTCTGTAGTTAATTGCGATTAATCATATTTTATTGTGCATGTTTAAAATGTTGTATTTTGCAGTTCAAGGTAGTTTTAAGCCCATAATGTAAAGCATTTCTTATCAGTGTCTGAATTGGGAATTAAATGAACACAATGAAATTATTAGATTTCTGACCTTTTAGTATTTTCTTTCAAAATAAAGTGCCATGTAGACCCACTTGTCTACTTCCAAAATACATCTTCAAGGTGCATAGACGACCTAGATGGCTGTCTAGAGCGCCATGTATGGCACAATTGCCATCCCCCAATACTTTTTTGATAGGTGGATTGTCATTGTCCTGCGCCCCCTTGAGGGCGCATGCAAGAACAGTGAATAAATGTAGTGTGGGACACGACCTTTACAATGTGTGACAATGGTCTACTGTCAGTCGACACCCAGTTCATGAGTATTTGCAGGTGATGATCAGCTGTTTGTTCTTGGATGACATGTTGTCTGTCAATCTTCAGAGGTGACATGTCACTAGCTGCTGCTGCATCGGCTGATGGGGGTGACTGCATGTGTGATACGAAGCCTACAGCAGGTGACACAGTGGACAACAGTCTCTGAGCAGGGCTCTTGAATTGATATGAGAGAGTCTCCTCTTGAATGTGGATGGAAAAACGTCTTACCTTGGTAGCTACAAGGATCTCACCAGCATTATCAGCTGGAAAAGGGCGGTGTGACATGGCATCAACATTAGCATGTTGTTTTTCTTGTTTGTATTCAATAGTCCAGCCGTAGGGATCAATCTAAAGAGCCCATCTGACTCTGCAACCTGTAGGATCACAATACAGTGACAACTTTCTGAGAGAGAGAGAGAGAGAGAGAGAGAGAGAGAGAGAGAGAGAGAGAGAGAGAGAGAGAGAGAGAGAGAGAGAGAAGCGGTTTCTGGTCTGTGGTTATGCAAAAGGAATACCTTGTCACATAGTGTTGAAAGTAGCCAAAAACTCACGTGAGAAATCTGGATAGGAAAAGATGGGTGTGTGACACAGAGCAATGATGGAGTTTTTCAAATGCCATCTGTTCAACTTCAGTCCATACAAACTTCCTCCCTGTCTGAATAAGTGCATGTAAGGGCTTTGACATTTTCGCAAACTGCTAGATGAAGCGTACATAGTAAAAGCATAGTGCTAAAAATGACTTCAGTTGACTTTTCAGACGCAGGCCAGTCGCTGACTTTATCAGTGTTCTTGGGGTCAGGTTTCAGTCCTTCAGATGAGACAATATGTCCCAAAAATCACACTTCTATGGAGCAAAGCTGCATTTTGAAGGTCTGAGTTTCAGATTGGCAGCTCGGAGGTGGTTCAACACCTCTCAAATACTGAAGGTGGAGAGAGAAGCTGGGACTATACACAACAATGTCATCAAGATATACTAGACACGTTTTCCGTGATAGACCGTGTAACACTAGCTGTATGAGATGTTGAAAAGTGGGAGGAGCGTTTACCAGGCCCATTGGCATCACATGGTACTGGTAGAGTCCTCTGCTTGTGGTGAATGCAGTCTTTTACTTGTCTTTCTCCTGAAGGTGCACTTGCCAGTATCCTGATGACAGATCCATCATGCTGAACATGGCCGAGCCTCTGAGAGCATCCTGGGTGTCATCTGTTTTGGGTAGAGGATGTGCATCTTGAACAGTGACTATATTTAAGCCTCTGTAATCAACAAAAAAATACCATATGCCATCTTTTTTCCCGACCACCAACCAGGGACTGTGACTGAATTCCACCAATTGTTTTTCCAACATCTACATGTGTTTCAATGTTTGCATTTTTGGAGAGGCACAATATACACGTTTTCTGACTGGAGATGCATTGTTTGTATTGAGTTTGTGTGTACAGCAGTACATCCTAATGAGCATGCAACTCTAAGTTGGGCTGAGGACTATGGGCTTCGGCGATGAGAGTCACAGTAGAATCTTCAGGGAGAGATGTGCCTACCTCTCCGTTCTATGTAAGGTTTAAAGATGTGGTCAGAGTGTTGCCCGTGCAACATATGGTTTGTGAAAGCAATGCACTACTCCCCCATGTTGGACTTCTTGGATGGTGGGGTGACAGAGTTGCTTGCTGGCAAACACCACCTCCAGGCCTGCCTCCAGGGGTGTGTCCCGGTGACCCTCATTGGGGCAGGGTACACGATCTTCAATGTCTTATTTTCGTGGATGAGGTTATTATGTGTTCGTTGTGGCTTTCACTCCAGACCTGTCCGCCGTGGGTGACCCTACCCGGACCATGTGCTCCGGATAGCGTAGCTCTGAAGATTACTAGACCACGCAAGCCCTTCCACTACAAACTGGTCACAGAAAACATGTGACCCATAAAACCACACAGGAGTGTTGCTGTCCTTTAACTGAGACAGGCGATATGCTAGAATGGTGGTGTATTTTTGTGGGTAGTATATTGATGACCATCGGTGAGGGGAAATTGGGTCTCCCTGTTAGTTCTACGTCACAGTGGGAATTCAGAAGAGACGGTCAAATTGGTCATTTCACTTGCGGTACGATGAGCATACAAAATCTGTATCCAGTCTGGAAATAATTTTTTAAGCCATATGCATTTTAGGTCTCATCCATATAAGGCCATATGATCTGGTTAAAGGTCTGAAGAGCATCTACTGATATTACCACTGTTTCTATTTTATGCCTGCAAGAATGCAAACACCTTAGATTAAAGTAAATATGCCTTTTTAGAAAAAATAAACATGTTTGATCAGGATGCACAACTCTGTGAATATATGCTTGTAAGGAATTTTCCAGAATTTTGCTGATCTTTTTTTTTTTTTTTTTGTTAGGGAAAAGTGACATTGGTTTCTCACAGGCCTTTGTGTAGCCTGTTCATGAGTTTGCTTTCACACATGAAGTTGTCATCAGCTGTCAAAAATACAAAAAAAAAAAAGTGTACTGCCATGTTATGAGGCAAGACATAGGTGTAGGTCCTCATTAAACTGCCTTTTATTTAAATTGTAATACAAAGCACAACAACAGCAATACATTGCACTGGGCTGGATCAGTAAACTCTCTTAGCTGTGTTACAGTGCCCTCTCCTGGTAACTGTCCCAAACTATGGCAACTCTATTTATAGACCATGAACAATCTCACAATCTCGCGCCCAGGTCACAAAAAGGTGGGAGGAAATAAAAACAGCATCAAAAAGTTTGATTTATCACAAAAGTTACATTTATCAAAAAGTCCCAGAGCAAGAGGGGGACACATCTTTGATGCTTGATGCTAAACAGTGACCGAAAAAGTGATGAAATTCTGATTACTGAGAAGAAATACTATACTAAATTGTTGTGGTTATTGTGTATTTCTGTCTTCGTCTTACTTTTACTAATTGCAGTAATTGGTCAATATTATTAACAATCATAAAAAGGGTGCATACGATTTCGTAATGTTCAATTGCAAATATTAACTTGGGCGTGACACCTTGATTGTATTTTACCCCTGTATCTGCTTGTGTCCTTGGTAGTTCATCTGTTTAGCTTTGATTACAAATGGCTGTTTTACCTGGTTAGTGGTCACATCTCCATCTATGTTCTTTTCACTGCCCCTGTCAGTATTTCTTTGATGCACATTTGACGATCTCTTGGCTGGATTTTGGTGTGGACATTTCTGCTGAAGAGTGATACTGCAGAGTGCTGAAGTGAAAAACCCAATCACAAGCTGATCAAAAGATTGAATCTTTGAAGCTAACATGACATCCATATTCATGAAACATTTCCATTCTTAACATTTTCACAAACATATCTGATAAAAACACACAAGACGCATTTCAACATTTATGTCTGAAACACCACATTTCTCTTGGATTACATTCTTATGCCCTTAGATTCATTTATTGATATGCTGGAACAGTATACTGTATTGGCCCGAATATAGGATGATATTTTATTCCAGAAATTGTACTCTCAAAAATGCGGTCTTATTATAATCAAGGACTAGATTGTCGTTACACATCTGCGCTGCTAGACGGAGCCAAAGTACTGGTGACCAGTAAGCGAATGGAGCGTCAGTGAATGTATGCTTGTCTGTTGCTAAAAAGCAGGATCTGATGAAAAATGGAGGACCATCTGGAACGAAAGGGCTTGAAAGCTAGACAAGTGAGCAAACAACAGAGGTGAAGTTTTGATGCCAACTTTAAATTGATGGTAATTTACATTACTTACATCATTGATGCAGTTATTGAACCTTTGAGGCTAGTTATTTGTTGCTTATTTCACAAAATGATGAAAAATATTTGAAAAATAGGGATCATCTTACAATCAGAGTCTTCCTATATTCGGGCCAATACGGTATTAATTATAGAAAATATATGTTGGCATATCAATTGGTTAAAGTACAGTCTTATGTTAAATAAGGTAGTGCAGATAAACACATATGCAATGCAGTAATACAGGAATGATCAAGTGACACAGGAGTGCTGCTGTCAAGATGATGCGATCTGAAGGTTTTACACTGCAGTTCTGCTCACAGGCGTTTATATCTGTAAAGGACGTTGTTACAGACGGGGCAGTAGTGTTCCACGTCTTTGCAAGAATCCACGCAGAAGGGGATCAAGCAGCAAGGCCAGATGCTGTTGGTAGAGCATGGAAAGAAAGTTAAAACCGTTAAACATGATGTGTGTATGTGGAGTAACTCAATGTTATCTATCTGAATTGAATTTCACAATTTGCCATTGATGTCAGCTGACATCTTTATCTTTATCGAGGATGTTTGGAACACTAGTGTGTGAGTGTTGATATCTCCAGAACTTGTGGATATGTTTACACTTTAGCAGAACATCTTATAAACTTAAGGTGCAGTTGTCCCAGGAACAAGTGTCACAATGGCCTGATATGCAGTTAATGTAGCTGTTTCATGGCAGAAGTGCAAATTAAAGTATATACCAAACAGTGGCACTTTGGGTCATGCATTTGTGGGATGAGCAACTGAGTGGAGGATGTGGTTTACATTTGGCCAAGAGTTTAAAGAAGCAAGCTTATATTTGGTTGTTTGCAGGTTCAAATCACCTCCGGCAGGGCTCCTCTGTGGCCCCTGACCCACTGCTCTGTATATGGGGATTAGGATAGGTTGAATACAGAGAATGAATTTCCTCAATGGAATCAATGACATATGTTTTCCTTCTTTCTAAATCTACATCAATTTTGTCAGTTGTTTCAAGTCCGTCTAACTAGTATTGATTCAAGCTGTGAGCTTCTGCTGCCTGCCTGGGCAGTCTGTCATTTGAGCCACTACCACACTTGGAATTTTCCTGAATATCGACAAATTCAGTTCCACAGCAGTGTTGACCTCCATGAGGAGAGGGTATACTGTGGTGACTAAATAATGTGCTTCATCACACTGCAGAAGCTCCTGTTCATCAAATTTGTGAAGCGCTAAAGTTCCAATGATTCACCAATCAAGAGTCAACAGCAAAGAAAAGTCAGATGTCATCGGCAAAGAGGATAATCTCCCATGAGTGCAACACAAAGTCACTGCTCATCCCTGACCTGCATATCCCATATAAACCTGGCATCATTTGAAGGGGAAATGGTTATACTTTTCATCAGGTTGAGTTTTATTATCATTACATCTTTTAAAGACATTGGTTCTCCATTGAAAATGTGATGTTTGTTTACAGATGTGTGATGCAATCTAATGCAGCGATATCTTTTAAGATTAAATCATGATGATATTTCTTGTTTAAGTGAAAAGCTGTCTGGCGGGCATAGGGCAGAGGCCTATCAAAGTGTGAGTTATCTAAACTTTTATTTGTGACCTGTGGGAGGGCAGGAATGCTCCTTTGTTTCATGTAGTCTGCCAGAAACTGACAACCTGCACTGTTAAAAATAAATATTTAATTTTATCTGTGGAAAGATGTTCATGCTCATGCTTAGGCCATGGATGGGTGCAAATTAAAATGCACCTGTATTGTTTTGTGACTGTTAAGTAAATAGGCCTGTTTTTCCAATCACACATAGGGCTCGAAAGGAGACGTCCCACCGTAGTGCATTGCGGACCACTGCAGCCATTTAAGCAGCTTGTGGTACTTGTTTACATCTTGAGCTTTTGTGCATCGTGCCATGAGAGATGCGCTGTCTTGTTTATAGGTTAATCTGCAGTTATTTTCTATAGAACTCAAATTGTCACTGGTACCCGTATGCACATTTTGCCACTGGCAATTTATATACTCTGTCACTGAAAGAGTAAATATCACTGCACTCTATAACACTTTTGTAATAAACTTTTTGTAATAAAAAGACAAAACTTTTTCATTTCTAAGTAAATGTCTTGGATATTGGATATATTGCAAATATTTTTGTTAATGGGCAATTATGGATAGCTCTCTTTTTTATTTTAATAACAGATTAGAAATATATCATTTTTATTTTAAAGTTTGTTTCGACTGTTTTTTAGTCTTTATACTATTATAACCACAATAGAAAAGGACATCTATTTTGCATTGGCACAAATGGAACTGGAGTAAAGTTTTTTCTATTCCACATTAGTTTTTGTCTTTTGTCTGCTTTCTATCACGTATATATGCATAACAAAGTCAAGATGTGTGTGTGTGTGTGTGTATCTTCTGATATTTCAGTGCACTGATAATGTTTCTGTCTGTAACATGCATTTAATGCAGTTTTTGTCTCTGAACTTTCAAACACATTCTCTATGATTATAATAAACAGGTATATTTAAATAAGTGTTGACTAATGAAGCATCTTACTAGTTTGTAAACGTAATTCTTAGTTATGAGTCATGCTAGAATGCTTAAAATCAATGTTGTTCTGATGTTATCAAGTTTTTTTAATTAAGACATCAATTTTGGTGGTTTATTACATACTGCACCAGATTATTACATTTTCTTCAATAAATTTTTTTACACCCGCATTTTGTAATAACCGGTGCAATATGTAACAACTTATTACAAAATATTAAACTTTATTACATAATGCGCTCAAGAATTTTATTACAAAATGCGGCAAGTTGATGTGAAAATTTATTACATTATTACATAATGCGGTGTTATTACATAATGCAGCGCTACACACCCCTGTTTTATGAATGAACTGAGATTTACTATTTGCTATCAACACAGGCATTTCAATGATTTCAGCTGAGAGCAACTGGGTTTCACAAACACTCTGAAGATCACGTGAAGCTGAATTTTGTTTGCACATACATTATTTGTATTTCATTCCCAAATATCCCTGGATTGTGGGTTGCAGTGTTTTAATGGTTGTGTGTCATTATGGCTTCTACTCACAGGAAGAGTCCGAGTGCGCTGCAGATCAGCCATGTGAGCAGACCGCTTGTGTGCTCAGTTCGAGTGATAATGTTACTGCGGCAATGAGGACAAGCCATAAGTCCAGGAACGGCTCCCAGCTGGTTTTTGTTCACCACCACCACCTGGGTCACTGTGAGCACCACAAAGCAAATTTAACAAAAGTTTGATTGTGAAGAAGCACATTGAAGAAAGATGCTTACCAGGTTGAACTGTCACTGGTTGTTGTGCATTGTATTGGTAAGCAGGCTGTTGAGCTGCACAAAGGAGAGAAATACTTCAATCACTTCACCTAATGTGGCATCTTTAAGTGCAGAAATTAGAACAATGCAGGTTTGTAGCAAAAGAGGAGCATAAGCGGGTAAAATGACTCAGATTAAAACACAGTGATTGATTCCTACCAGGTTGAACTGCAGGTGCAAATCCCATAGGAGGGCCAGGGTAAGGTGGTGCTGAAATATGAGGAGGGGGTCCATGTCCTTTCTCCATGATAGTTGGCTAAAGGATTGGTAAACAAACACACAAGAAATCACAAATAGGCCCTGTAACCCAAAAGTATTTATCATAGATCACATGTCAAACTTGACTGGAGTTTGAAATGTGATCTACGAGTCTTGAGAGCCAACATCCTGCATGTTTTAGGTCTCTCCCCAGTTGCAACACAGCTGATTGCAATGAGAGCTCATTACTGGGCTTTTTTTCCAAGCTTTACGCCGTGTTTCCACCGGACGCGGTGAACGTGACTGCATTCGCGCGACAAATGAAATCGATGGCAAGTTTTATCGCTGGTACAAATATGCAAAAAAAATCGTTCGCTGCTCGCTGCAGCATCACGTCACTACAAGAGCACCAATCATTTCACTGTCGAACATGGCACACAATGGGAGTGTGACTGTTTGTATGTGTGTGTGTCTGCACCCGGCTTTCTCTGTTTGTGTGTGTGTGTGTGTGTGTGTGTGTGTGTGTGTGTGTGTGTGTGCATACTGATCAATGGTGCGGTTTTTGGTCTTTTTTTGTTTTTAATAACTATTTTTACTGCTCAGCGGCGCTTTGCGTTGTTTTTATGAATATGAAAAATGCTTTTACAAATAAAGACTGAGGTTCAGATGGCTCTGACTGCCACTATCGCTGCTCTGTATTTAGCATGGAGGAGTCAGCGTCGGCTGCGGGCGAGGCGCCGGCATCGCTTCTGGATGCATGCTACACTACGGAGGCGGTATGAGCTCGGTGAGTTCCACCGTCTTCTGCAGGAGCTGCGCCTGGAAATATAAACATAAACCAGTCATTCTGCCTTTAGGGCCTGCGACCTTTGTCCTCCACACTATCCTCGACATTGCTATTCCTTTCTTCAAAATGACCAGTCTGTATAGGTGGTTAAGGCTGTAAACCAAGTCATGGGGTTTCCATAAAACTTGTTTTAACTGTTTATTGACTTTGATATGTATTTATGAATTTGCATAATCAGCTGAGGAACTGGAGCTGACTGGACAGAGCTGACTGTGGGAGAAAGCAGATTATTCCTGTACAAGGCCACCAGTCCATCACAGGTAAAACCCAGACAGACAGACAATCACACACATTGACTGGCAGAAAATTTAGAGCCACCAGTCAACCTCACCCAAATGTTTCAGACTGAGGAAGAAAACCTTCTTGTGAACAGTGACTGCACTGCAGAACAACACATGATTTCATGGGTTGAGACTGTCACCAAGTTGGCAACACGGAGTGATGTACGATGTCAGTTGATATCAGACTGACTCTCATGATTTCTACAGATATCGTGGACCATATGTTTGACACGCCTGATATAGATGTGTCCTTTTCTGTACGTTTTCTTCAACACCACAGAGTCATTTTACAGTCATCACAAAACATAGAGAGCAGGTGGAGATCCATACATAAAGAAACAGGTGACAAAAAAGGTGAACCTTCACATCTTGTTTAAACTGTCCATCTCACCCTGCAGTCAAAAACAGCCTTCCTATCATACATGTCTGTTTTCATTTTACACTATTTCTTTTGAGACGGCTTGTTACAGCTGATGCCGTTACAGTATTATTATTGCTTTTAACTGCCTTTTCGTCACATTCATTCTGGACAAGAAGAAACACCCAAAGGCTTCACCAAAGAAAGAAGTACAGGCCACAGACACACTTGTCTTTATTAAAGTTTGAGCTGTTTTTTTCCCCCATAATTGTTTAAACAAATGATTTAACTGAGCAGACATATTTCAGTAATACTTAATTTGATGATCTTTTAAAATAAAAAAAAATAGAAGGTTGTCTTGATTTTCATGTTTTATTCAATTTGACAAATAGATTTAATTTTCTTTCTTTAAAAAGGTTACGTGCTGTAGATGTCAGTAAAGAATAAAATGAATTCAAAAACAATTAACCTCTTTGTTTGTTTAAAAGAAGCATGGTTAGATTTTAAAAGACACTTTTTCTGCTTACCTTGCCTTGAAGGTGTTGTCCCAGCCTGGAACTGCTCTGTTCAGATGAATTTGTGGAACTGAGGTGAAGCAACTCATTTTATTGCCCTGTTTCAGAAAGGAGGTGGGGCAGAATATTGAAAACTTTGTGAAGAGTCATCTTGTTCTTCTTTACTGTCATCTTATTATTGCAGCACAAACATCACTAGTTTTTTTAGTCGCATGCTCACTTGAAAATGAAAAACCTTCCAAAGCTTCTTACAGGATGGGTCAAACTAGGGTTCTCCTGATCAATGAAAAATACCACATAAGAAAAGCTTGTGGCTCAGTCCTTAATTGTTCCTCAAATCACTGAATTCACAAACCATCTCACAGAATGAGTTCCATTTCATCCCCAGTAAGCACCCTTGGAGTGACACATATGTGTGGTTCAAAATAAAGGCAACCTGAGCAATACAATTCTTCTTCTTCTTTTTCTTCGTAACTGTGTACACTGATGGTGTTACAATACGTAGTATTGGTACATACATACATGGTTGGAATGGCCAGGCTTATACTCTTTGGCCTGGTTTTCTTGTTTCTGCTCCTGCTTGTTCAGTATAAAGATAAACCGGTCATTCTGCCTTTAGGGCCTGGGACCTTCGTCCTTCACACTATCCTCCACATTGCTATTCCTTTCTTCAAAATGACCAGTCTGCAAAAGTGGTTAGTGCTATAAACCAAGTAATTGGGTTTCCATGAAACTTGTTTTAATTGTTTATTGACTTTGATAAGTATTTATGAATTCCTGTAATCAGCTGAGGAACTGCTGAGTGAACTGGACCTAGCTGAGTCTGGGAGAAAGCTCATTATTCTGTCATGCCCACTCCTCTGTTACTCGGGAGTGGGTCTGCCTTGCTGCTCTCTCTCTCTCTCTCCCCTCTCCTGTAGGCGAGCAGGTTGTGTGGGCGGCTCATCAGTGCATTGGCATCACCTGTCCGGGGAGTGGCCTCATTTGTTACACCTGTGATGCTGCCTACTTAGGCTGGCTGCAGTCCACTCTCCAATGCGGGATCGTTGTTCCACCTCAGTCAGTTTTTCTGTCTGTGAGTTTCCCTCGTCTGGGTTGGATATTGTACCTTGACCCCGTACCTTTCACTGTTGCAGCCTGGACCACCTCGTTTAACCTCCTCGCCTGCCACCTGCTCACCAGGCCTCCAGAACCTCAGACCCGTCCACACCTGCCGGTGGCGCAGCCGCCGCCTCAGACCCGTTCTTGCCTGTCGATGGCGCAGCCACTGCCTCGGCCTCGGGCCTTGGACCAGGCCAAGTCAATAAAGCCTTTAAACCCAGTCCTACGGTGTCGGTTTGCCTATCTGCGTCTGAGCCTCTGGTTTCACCTGCCGTGACATATTCCTGCACAAGTCCAGCATCCATCACAGGTAAAACCCAGACAGACAGACAATCACGCACATTGACTGACAGGTAATGCAGAGCTGGGCTTTTAGGGTGAGGGAGCTGATGTTCAGCTCTCACTTGAGGTCCTGTGTGATGATGGAGCCCAGGAAGCAGAAGGACTCCACAGTTTCCACTGGGGAGTCTCTCAGGGAGATGGGGGTGAGTGGGGCTGTGGTCCTCCTAAAGTCCACAATCATCTCCACTGTCTTTAGAGCGTTGAGCTCCAGGTTATTCAGCCTGCACCAGGGCACCAGGTGGTCTATCTCCCTCCTGTAGGCAGACTCATCTCCATCAGTGATGAACCTGATAAGGGAGGGAGGTGTCGTCCGCAAACTTCAGGAGTTTGACAGACTGATGACTGGAGGTGCAGCTGTTGTTAAACAGAGAGAAGAGCAGGGGAGAGAGAACACAGCCCTGTGGGGATCCAGTGCTGATGGTCCGGGAGTCAGAAGTGAGTTCACCCAGCTTCACGTGCTGCCTCCTGTTTGTCAAGAAGTGTGTAATCCACCTTCAGGTGGAGAGTGGCACGTTCAGCTGGTGGAGCTTGTCCTACAGGAGACCAGGGATGATAGTGTTGAAGGCAGAGCTGAAATCTACAAACAGGATCCTGGCGTGAGGTGCTGGAGGGTGAAGTTTATTGCATCGTCCACATACCTGTTGGCTCTGTAGGCGAACTGCAGGGGGTCCAGGTGATGTCAGTAAAGTCCTTTATGTGTGACAGCATGAGGCGCACAAATGACTTCATCACCACTGAGGTCAGGGCGACAGGTCTGTAGTCATTGAGTCCTGTTATGCTGGGTTTCTTGGGAACAGGAATGATGGTGGAGGCCTTGAAGCAGGCGGGAACATGGCATGTCTCCAGTGAGGTGTTGAAGGTGTCTGTGAACACTGGAGACAGCTGATCAGCACAGCACATGAGGATGGATGGAGAAACAGAACCTGGCCCACTGGCCTTGTGGGATTCTGTCTCTTGAAAAGTCTGTTGACATCCTCCTGGATGGAGAGAGGTGTCGCTGAGGGAGGGGGGACGGGGGGGTGTGGAGCTATTGATACGGGCAGCTGTGGAGTCTCTCCTGCTGATGCAAGATAGGCAGACGGAGGGTTGTGGCTGGTCCGTGGTGGGGGATGGGGTCAGGACTGTCCCATTGTCTGTCTTTCGAATCTACAATAATGCTCAGGCTGTTGGCCAGACGCAGGTCATTTTGAGCTTTGGATGCTCTCAGCTTGCAGTTAGTGATCTGCCTGAGCTCCTTCCAAACAGAGGCAGTGTTGTTGACTGAGAACTGATGTTGTAGTTTCTCAAGCCCCTTTCACACTGGCCAAATAACCCATGTAAACCCGCTGCTTACCAACTCGGCCCAAAGCCTATTTTCATCACATGAGCCTGCTGGAGAGTGAGCAGCAGATGGGATGAGCTCAATTTATGCCATGAGTCGCGTAATTTAATCTTTTGAATCGCATCCAGGAGCACGATTTGCAGTCTTTTCATGTCCCACGCCTCTCTTTTTAAACTAATACATTTCAATGACAGTCGCCTGGCCACACCCTCTCACAATTAAATGATGTATATAATATTGTCTCTTTCATCCAGACACTTAAGCCAGGTTTACACTTGCACGATTCTGTGGCACGCATTGCCACGAATCGAGTCGCAAACGGTCGTAAACCACTCGTAAAGTGGGGTGAAGTGTGCGTAAACCCGTCGGGACTGCGTGCCATGTCGGGACGAAAATTTTGAAATGTTCCAAATTTTGGTCACGACAAAATATCGCGAACCGGCCGTGAACTATGCGCCAACTGTCCGTGAACTCCTTGTGAACACGTCGGGACAATGCCGGAGAATGCGTGCCAGTCCTGTCTACCGGCGAGTACCCGGAAAAGGGCCCCATGCGGGGGATTTTTGACCCACTGTCGCTGCAACATCAAATGTAGCGTCTTTAATTTGTCATTGAAATTGACTGATGTCAGCCGTCCGTAGGGGCCCCCTTCAGCTCGGGGCCCTCGGCAGCGCCTTTTCTGCTGCTCTTCAACACAGAGCAGCTGCAGGTACAGGATCTTCTCTTCTCCACAGTGACGGCATCTCTGGCAGTCAGCATGTTTTCTGTTCCACAGCAAATCCAATATGACCTGGGGTTGGGGAAGCCCCCTTTTTACTTGTATATGACGTGCGTAATTGCGCGTGCGTAATCACGTCAAAAAACCTAGCTTTAGGTAATTTTTACTGGTATTGCCCTGTCCACACTAAAGGTAACTTTAGTGTGGACACTAAAGGTAACTTTAAAGATGTGTGCAGCCACACCCGGACCCGGTGTCAAGGGGGGGCGTGAGGGGGCATCGCCCCCTCACTCAGACTCCTCCGCCCCCTCAGTCAAAGTACAGTATTTCATGAAAAAAAAAGTTTTCAGTATATTATGTGCTTAAAAAAAACAGCAAACTCCGCCGGCTTGGTCAAATCAATATAAAGTGTTGTGCTATTCAAAATTCAAAAAAAGAGGAGACTCCAGCTCTGCTAAAGGTGAGAGCTGGTTATTTTATCATTTGTTTTGTTACCATTTGTGCTTTTTAGCAATGTGGTTAATGATCACGTTGGATCAGCGCTGCCGATCTGTGGATACTGTTTTTTAGTTGCTCCATTTCATTCTATTAAATTACATTTTTTCCACCTATGCGCCGACTCGGACCAACTCGGCCCTGGAAGTCAGACGCCCGCGGGACGTGACAGCCGAGGCCCAGCCAAAGTGCCTCTCTGCTGGGGAGAGGAGCTCCGCGAAGTTCCCATCCGAGCTAATTGTGGCTAACTTAGTGAAAACTGTCAGTTCGACAGCTGAGCTGACCCACCCGAAGATGGTAGATGAGCTGACTTTATGATAACACTGGCGATGGATGAAAAAATATAGCCGAAATGGGCCCCCGCCAAGTGCAGCTAAATCGGTTGGATCGAAATAACTTCTGAAGGTCTCCGTGCTGCACAATCTTTGTCTGAGTGAGTATTTGAGCATGCACACACCTAGAAATAAGGTCCAGATGTCAAAAAACCGAAGTTGCCCTTTAAGTGACTCTACAGCTCCTCTGTACTGACACAATGGCTAAAATCAGAAAATACTGTAAGGTCTTTCTTTCATTAGGGATCAGTGACATTAGTTTCTTACAGGCCTTTGTGCATCCTGTTCAAGACTTTACTTTCATATATGAAGTTGTCGTCAGCTGTCAAAAACACCAAAAAAGTGTACTGTCATGTTATGAGGCAAGACATGGGTGTAGGTCCTCATTAAACTGTCTTTTATTTAAGCTGTAACACAAAGCACAACAACAGCAATGCATTGCACTGGACTCGACTAGTAAACTCCCTTAGCTGTGTCACAGTGCCATCTCGTGGTCACTATCCCAAACTATGGCAACACAATTTATAGACAATAAACAATGTCACAACATTGAACACAGAACAGGTCACAAAACAAAAAGGTGTGTGTGTGTGTGTGTGTGTGTGTGTGTGTGTGTGTGTGTGTGTGTGTGTGTGTGTGTGTGTGTGTTTGTTGTTTGATTTATCACAAAAATAGAGGTGGACACATCTTTCATGCTTAATTCTAAACAGTGACCCAAAAAGTGATGCAATTCTGATTACTGAGAAGAAATACAATGCTTAATTGTTTTGGTTATTGTGTATTTCTTTCTTCATCTTACTTTTACTGAATACAGTAATTAGTAAATCTTATTAATCATCATAAAAGTGGTGCATATGATTTCTGTTCAATTGTAAATATAAAATTCGGTATGACACCTTGATTGCATTTTCCACTATTGCACTATTGCACTATTGTTTTTGTTGTTTATTCTCATTTTATGCTCTAAAGTAGAAAAATATAACTTCTCAGTGCAACTGCCAAGGGTTTAAGAGAAAAACCCAATGACAAGCTGATCAATTGATTGAATCTTTGAAGCAAACATGACATTCATATTTATAAAATATTTTCATTTTTGACATTTTCACAAACATATCTAAAATTAAAAAACACACAAGATACATCTCAAGTTGTTATGACACACAACATTTATGTCTGAAATATCACATTTCTATTAGATCACATTCTTATGTTCTTATATTCATCTACTGATATGCTGGAACATTATATTAATTATAGAAAATATACGTGTATGTTGGCATATGAATTGGTTAAAGTCCAGATAATGAAGTTCACTCTTATGTCACATAAGGTAGTGTAGCTAAGTATATAGACAATGCAGTAATACAGGAATAACCATATGACACAGGAGTGCTGCCTTCAAGATGATGTGATCTGAAGGTTTTACAATGCAGTTCTGCTCACAAGCGTTTGTATCTGTAAATGACGTTGTTACAGATGGGGCAGTAGTGTTCCACGTCTTTGCAAGAATTCACGCAGAAGGGGATCAAGCAGCAAGGCCAGATGCTGTTGGTAGAGCATGGAAAAAAAAAGTTAAAACCATTAAACATGATGTGTGTAGGTAAACTCAATTTTATCCATCTAGATTGAATTTTATTTAACTGAATATTATACTCTCAGATTTAAATCACATAAAACCACAGCAAGTAAACTTCTGTTTAGATGGGTTATTTCTTTGTTGAAAGCCAGCGTCTTTGTCCAACAATCCATCCATCCATCTTCCACCGCTTAGCTGGGACCGGGTCGCGGGGGCAGCAGTCTAAGCAGATGCCCAGACTATCCCCTGTCCCCAGACACCTCCAGCTCTTTGAGTCGGATCCCAAGGCGTTCACAGGCCTGCTGAGAGGCAAAGTCTCTCCAGTGTGTCCTGAGTCTTCCCCAGAACCTCCCCCAGGGCCTCCTGTTGGTGGAATATGCCTGAATACCTCCCCAGGGAGGAGTCCAGGAGGCATCCTAAAGATCTGAGGTGCCCAAGCCACCTCAACTGGCTCCTCTCGATGTGGCGGAGTAGCGGCTCTACTCCGAGCTCCTCTCTGGTGACTGAGCTCCTCACCCTATGACTAAGGGAGCGCTCAGCCACCCTACAGAGGAAGCTCATTTCAGTTGCTTGTATCCAGGAGCTTGTCCTTTCGGTCATGAACCAAAGCTCATGACCATAGGTGAGGGTGGGGACGTAGATTGACTGGTAAATCAGAAGCTTCGCCTTTCGGGTCAGCTCCTTCTTCACCACAACAGACCGATACATTGACCACATCACTGCAGACGCTGCACCGATCCACCTGTCAATCTCACGCTCCATCTGTCCCCAAGTCGTGACCAAGACCCCAAGATACTTAAACTCCTCCACTTGGGCCAAAGTCTTCTGGTCGAGGACTATGGCCTTGGATTTGGAGGTGCTGATCCTCATTGCTGTCGCTTCACACTCGGCTGCGAATCGCCCCAGTGCATGCTGTAGGTCAGGGTTCTTTGGAGCCAACAGGACAACATCTGCAAAAAGCAAATATGAAATCCTGTGGCTACCAAACCCGACTCCCTCTGGCCCCTGGCTGTACCTAGAAATTCTGTCCATAAGGATTATGAACAGAACCAGTGACAAAGGGCAGCCCTGCTGGAGTCCTACATGCACCAGGAACAGTCCGACTTACTGCCGGCAACAGGGACCATCTGTATGACTCTGGTCATACAGAGACTGGATAGCCCTGAACAACGAGCCCTGGACTCCGTACTCCCGGGGCACCCCCCACAAGATACCACGACTGACAAAGGTCGAGCGCCTTCTCCGAATCCACAAAACACTGGTCGGGTGAACTCCCATGAACACTTGAACACCCTATGGAGGGTATAGAGCTGGTCCAGTGTTTAGTGGCCAGGACGAAAACCACATTGTTCCTCCTGGATCAGAGGTTTGACTATCAGTCGAATCCTCTTCTCAAGTGCTCTGAAATAGACTTTCCGGGGAGGCTGAGGAGTGTGATCCCCCTATAGTTGGAGCACATCTTCCCTTTTTTAAAAAGGGGAACCACCATCCCAGTCTGCCAATTCAGAAGCACTGTCCCCGACCGCCAAGCGGTGTTGCAGAAACGTGTTAACCAAGACAGCCTCTGCGCATCCAGAGAATTAAGGTAGTCAGAGTAAATCTCATCCACTCTCGGTGCCTTGCCACCGAAGAGCTTAAAAACCACCTCGGTGACTTCAGTTTGGGTGATGGATGAGTCCACCTCTGAGACCTCAGCCTGTGCTTCCTCCATGAAAGATGTCGTGACGGGATTGAGGAGATAGTCGAGGTATTTCTTCCACCGTCCTAAATTATCTCCAGTTGAGGTCAGCAGCTCCCCACCTCGACTGTAAACAGTGTTAGGAGAGACCTGCTTTCCCCTCCTGAGGCGCTGGACGGTTTGCCAGAATTTCTTGGAGGCTGACTGGTAGTCCTCCTTTATGGCCTCCCCAAGATCCTCCCAGACCTGAGTTTTTGGCTCCACAACCATTTGGACTGCAGTTCACTTGGCCTACCAGCACCTGTCAGCTGCTTCTGGAGTCCCACAAGCCAACAACACTTGACAGGACTCCTTCTTCAGCTTGACGGCAGCCCTTACTTTCTGGTGTCCACAACTGGGTTCAGGAGTTGCCACCATGACAAGCACCGGAGAGCTCGCAACCACAGCTCTAGGCAGCTGCATCGAAAATGGAGGTGGAGAACATGGTCCACTCGGACTCAACGTCCTCTGCCCACGTGGGCGTTGAAGTCCCCCAGTAGAACATTGGAGTCCCCAGATGGAGCACTGTCCAGCACCCCTCCCAGGGACTCCCAGAAGGCTGGGTACTCTGCACCTCTGTTCGGTCCGTAAGCCGAGACAACAGTGAGGCACCTATGTCCAACCTGGAGGTGCAGAGATGCGACCCTCTCGTTCACTGGGGTGAACTCCAACATATAGCAGCTGTTGGCTATAAGCAAACCCACAGCAGTGCGCAACCTTCCACCGTGGGCGACGCCACCCAATCCACATTGCACCCCAGTATACCCATAGTGCACCCATAGTTCCCTCGGTGGGTGGTGGGTCCGCCGGAGGGTGGGCCCATGCCGCACCTTTGGACTGAGTCCAGCCGGACCTCATGGGCAAATGCCCGGCCACCAGGCACCTGCTTCCGAGCCCCAACCCCAGGCCTGGCTTCAGGGTGGGGCCAGGACTGTGCCATAAAGGGCGACATCACAGTCCCAGATTTAAACTTCTTCATAGGGGCTGTTGCCCTGCCCTTAATCTGGCTCATCACCCAGGACCTGTTTTCCATGGGAGACCCGACAAGGGGCATAAAGCCCCGGACAACATACCTCCTGGGATCACGCAGGCACTCAAACTCTCCCACCACTTTAAGGTCGCAGGTCCCAGGGGAGAGCAGCTGGATGAATAGGCTATTTCTTTGTATAAGTCTGCATCTTGTCCAACAATCATCATACTGTTGAATCGGTTGTGGTTTGTTCCAAAAATAAAAAATAAAATAAAATAACATTCAACAGTATTTTTTCAAATGGTGACAGTTTGGGTTATGCATTTGTGGGATGAGCAACTGAGCAGAAGATGTGGGTTGCATGTGACCAAGAGTTTACAGAAGCAAGCTTATGTTTGATAGCCTCGTAAACCAACCCTGCCCACTTCGCATCCACATTTGGATTTTGGAGCTTGGGTGGCTCGTCCCACAATCCAAATGTAGAGTGGGTGGGGCTTGTCATATATGCAGATGTATGTGCTGTTTGAATTTACCCTTGACGCAGTTGAGAGGAGCGCACGTCTCTATAGACCTATATCTAGAGTTCTATATATATCGGTCTATGCTGTAAGCCCGAGCTACGGAAGCCTGCTGTGTTTTTTGTGACGGCCGATGCTGATGCATGTTTTTTGTGGATGCCTGCTTGGAAATAAACATCTTGTTTCGCTCCCAGAATGCCTCTGGAACTACTTCAAACATATTACATGGTGTCAGAAGTAAAAACGCTGGATTTACCTGCAAAGTAAGGAGTCAAGATGGCGAAGTTTAACCCGCCTTAGAACTTTTCATTCGACAAACCAAGTGAGTGGCCGGAATGGCGTCAGCGCTTCATGCGGTACAGAACGGCTACGAAGCTGGACAAAGAAGATGGCGCCGTCCAAGTGAGTTGTCTAATCTACTCAATGGGAAATGAGTCTGAAAATATTTTCTGCTCCTTTGTCTTCACTTCTGCTGCACAGCAAGATGACTTTGATGTGGTTTTGGGCAAATATGACGAATATTTTGTTCCAAGAAGAAATGTGATACACGAACGTGCGTGTTTCCATCAACGTGTACAGAGGCCCGGTGAGAAGGCAGAAACTTTCATCAGGGCATTGTATGACCTGTCTGAGCATTGTGAATTTGGTGCAAGCAGGGAAGAAAATATCCGCGATCGCATTGTTGTGGGGGCGCTGGATAAAGATGTCTCTCGCAAATTGCAGCTGACCAAAGACCTCACATTAGTGCTGACTATTGAGACAGTCAGGCAGGCTGAAGAAGTGATGGCTCAGATTAGCATTCAAGGCGGAGCAGCCGGGGCGTCAGGCTCAGTCCAAGAGGTAGCACAGAAGCAAGGCAGACACACCAATCGTTCCCTGAAGTCAAAAGGAGGAAATAAGTGGCAAGGTCAATGTGGACGATGTGGAAAAAAGAGGCACAATGAAAATGAAACCTGCCCAGCCAAAAAGTCAACGTGCAATAAATGCGCAAAAGTTGGACATTGGGGCTCAGTGTGCAGAAGCAAAAAGTCAGTGGGAGAAGTGGTCGCAGAACCACCAGAGCAGCAGCAGTCACAGCCATATTTCCTGGGCGCTGTAACGAAAGCAGAGCCAACAGCACAACAATGGGTTGTTGAGTTGCTAGTGGGATCCACACCAGTCGATTTCAAGATTGGCACTGGTGCTGATGTGACCGTCATCAGCGAGGCGACCTACCATTCGCTCACTCCAAACGCACCACTCGAGCCTGCACACATTCCACTAGTGGGGCCTGGAGGCAAGCTAAAGTGCATTGGACGCATTGAGAGTACTGTCACACACAATAGCAGAACTCTACCCCTCACAGATCTGGTCCGAAGAGTGGACGAAACAGTGCGGAAAGTTGCACAGACAAGCACAGGCGCATACGGCGATCATGGGACGTTGGACACAGACCCTGTTAAAATACAACTGAAAAGTGATGCCCAACCATATGCCGTGTATGCAGCACGTCGTGTTCCTCTTCCAATGCTGCCCAAAGTAAAGGAGGAGTTAGAGAGGATGGAGCAAAATGGCGTCATCGAGAAGGTCACACAACCAACAGAGTGGTGCGCACCAATGGTTCCTGTGCTGAAGAAAGCGACAGGAAAAGCACGCATCTGTGTGGATTTCAAGAGACTGAATGAAGCCGTCAAGAGGGAACACTACATCTTACCTATGACTGACGAGATTACTGCAAAGCTTAGCGGTGCCACACTCTTCACCTCCCTGGATGCAGCTAGTGGATTTTTCCAGATTCCTCTCCACCCTGATAGCTGTAAGCTGACTACTTTCATTACGCCGTTTGGCAGATTCCAATTCAAGAGACTGCCGTTCGGAATCACAAGCGCACCCGAAATTTTCCAAAGGAAGATGATTGAAACGCTTCAAGGTTTGGAAGGAGTGGAAGTCTTCATGGATGACATTCTCGTGCACGGCGCTACCGAAGCAGAGCATGACAGCCGGCTGGAAAAAGTGATGCAGCGCATTGAGGCTGCTGGCCTGAAACTCAACCGTGAGAAGTGCCTGTTCAAGCAGAAAGAGCTGCGGTTTCTCGGACATCTCATTGACCAGTCGGGAGTTCGGCCAGACCCAGATAAAGTGGAAGCCATCCAGCAGCTTGCAGCACCCACAGATGTGCATGATCTGAAGAGAGTTTTGGGGATGGTAAACTATCTCGGTAAATATGTCCCCAACCTCACAACTGTGGGAGAGCCGCTGTATGAACTCCTGAGACAGAAGAACATGTGGACGTGGGGTGACGCACAACAAGCTGCATTTGATCGCATAAAACAACTGCTCACAACTGCACCAGTGCTCGCGTTCTATGATGTCACAAAACCCACTGCAGTGTCGGCTGATGCAAGCAGCTATGGGTTGGGCGGTGTGCTGCTGCAGCTACATGGTGATCAATGGAAACCTGTAGCGTATTGTTCCAGGCGGCTCACTGAGGCAGAAACCCGCTATGCTCAAATAGAGAAGGAGCAGCTCGCTGGTGTGTGGGCATGCGAGAGATTTGATCGATACCTCGTCGGCCTGAAGCAGTTCAAACTAGTGACTGACCATAAACCGCTTGTGCCTCTCATCAACAGCCGCAGCTTGGACAATGTCCCCATCCGGTGTCAGCGTCTTCTCATGAGGCTCATGAGATTCAATGCAGTGGCTGAGTACGCTCCAGGGAAGACCCTGCTGGTGGCAGACACGCTGTCCCAAAGCCCTCTGACCAACTCTCCCAATGTGAGTAAAACAGATAGCGAAGTCGCCCATTATGTGGAAAGTGTGTTAAGCGCTATTCCAGCGTCCACAAGCAAAATGGATGAAATCAGACAAGCAACAGCTCAAGATGCAGAAATGCTGTCAGTGAAGCAGCTGATTAAGAATGGATGGCCAGATCATTCCCAGAGTGTGCCTGCTGACGCCAGGGCATATTTCCAGGTCAGAGCAGAACTGTCTGAATACAGTGGACTCATCCTGAAGGGGAGCAGGATAGTAGTTCCAAAATCACTGAGAGCGGAGATTTTACACAAAATCCATGAAAGTCACCAGGGACTTGTAAAGTGTAGGGAGCGAGCACAGTCTTCGGTGTGGTGGCCTGGGATCACTACAGAGATAAACAATCTGGTGATATCCTGTGAGTCATGCTGTGAACGGTTCTACTTTTTTTGTGAGGGCGAGCTATTGTTTATTCAGAGGTGAGTCGTGTCCACCAACGTATCCACCAAAGTGTTTTGGGGTTGTTGGATTGTGTATTTGATGAGTTTGACAAGGGGGAACAAAAATACCATCCACTTCCATTGTGTCCGTCCCGAAAACCTTCCCCGACTCACCTCTGAATAAACAATAGCTCACCCTCACAAAAAAAGTAAGTATGCTGTTTGAAATGACTAAGGAATTGCGCTAAATGGGCCAATATGCCAAAATGCTGAAGTATCGCTTTAATGGTTGTGTGTGATGATGGCTTCTACTTACAGGAAGATTCCGAGTGTGCCGCAGATCACCCATGTCAGAAGACCGTTTGTGTGTTCAGTTCGAGTGATAATGTTATTGTGGCAATAAGGACAAGCCATATGTCCAGGAACGTCTTCCAACTGGTTTGGGTTCACCACCACCACCTGGGTCACTGTGAGCACCAGAAAAAAAATTTAACAAAAGTTTGATTGTGAAGAAAAACACTAAGAAAGATGCTTACCAGGTTGAACTGTCACTGGCTGCTGTGCATTGTATTGGTAAGCAGGCTGTTGAGCTGCACAAAAGAGAGAAATACTTCAGTCACTTCAACTAATGTGGCATCTTTAAGTGCAGAAATTAGAACAATGCAGGTTTGTAGCAAAAGAGGAGCATAAGCGGGTAAAATGACTCAGATTATCAGTGATTGATTCCTACCAGGTTGAACTGCAGGTGCAATTCCCATAGGAGGGCCAGGGTAAGGTGGTGCTGGAATTTGGGGAGGGGGTCCTTGTCCTTTCTCCATGATAGTTGTCTAAAGGATTGGTAAGCAAACAAAAATAAGAACTCACAAAAGTAGGCTCTGTAACTCAAAAGTATTTATCACAGAGCACATGTCAAACTTGACTGGAATTTGAAATGTGATCTACGAGTCTTGAGAGCCAACATCCTGCATGTTTTAGGTCTCTCCCCAGTTGCATGAGAGCTCATTACTGGGCTTTTTTCCAAGCTGGAGGAGGAACAACATGAGATTGAGGTGTGCTGAAGCAGAGAAACATGCAAAACATGTAGAACTCCAGCCCTTGAGGAATGCAGTTTGACACCCGTCGTTGATGTTCTGAATGAAGCGATGACCACGTCAGAGTCCTTTTGCAAAAATGTATGGTCATTGGTCAAATATACAATCGTATGGTATGATGCTCATCCTAACTCCTCTTCAAAAAAACAAATCTCTCCAGCTCTGCATCCTAACCTCCATCATGACTTTCTCCATCCGCCTACAGAATTTTAATTTAAAGATGAAGAAGGCATAAATCAGATGTTTTTTCATATGCAAAGTTCACATACTGAAGCGGCCGCTGTAGAGTGAGAGAGCCCGCCAATAAGCACAGAGACCAGTCTCAACCCGCTGGCATCTGGCCCATTTTTACAATTTTGTTATGACTGTGGGGGTCAGTGGGATGGCTGACTCCTCAGGAGGGGGCTGTGTAGCAGCCGCTATACAGTGAGGGGGCGGGGGCAGTGCAAAGGACGTTGGGAAGTACTGACTTTGTTTATGTGTTGAGTTATTTACACCCTGTGTCCAGGTGAGGTGGCTGGTGAGCACACCCCTTGGAGAAAGACATATGTGTGTGGTTCAAAATAAATACAACCTGAGCAATACAATCTGCCTTTTTGTCACTGTGAACACTGATGGTGTTACAATACGTAGTATTGGTACATACATGCTGGAATGGCCAAACCATTGTCCTAATACTCTTGGGCGTGGTTTTATTGTTTTGATCCTGTTTGTTGAGTATAAAGATAAACCAGTCATTCTGCTTTTAGAGCCTGCGACCTTCCTCCTCCACACTGTCCTCCACATTGTTATTCCTTTCTTCAAAATGACCTGTCTGTAAAGTGGTTAGTGCTGTAAACCAAGTCATGGAGTTTCTATGAAACTTGTTTTGATTGTTTATTGACTTTGATATGTATTCATGAATTCCCATATCAGCTGAGGAACTGGAGCTGACTCTGGGAGAAAGCAGATTATTCCTGTACAAGGCAACCAGTCCATCACAGGTAAAATCTAGACAGACTGACAATCACACACATTGACTGACAGGAAATGCAGAGAGCCACCAGTTGACCTCGCTCAAATGCTTCAGAATGAGGAAGAAAACCTTCTTGAGAACAGTAAGTGCACTGCAGAACAATACATGATTTCATAGGTGGGGAGACACACCAAGTTGGCAATGCTGAGTGTGGTATGACGTCCTTGTTTACCAATCAGGAGTATCAGACTTGTTTGTCTCTCGTGACCTCTGCAGATATCATTGACCATATGTTTGACACTAGTTTGACAAGATGTGTCCTTGTCTGGATGTTTTCTTCAGCACCACAGAGTCATTTTACAGTCATCACAAAACATAGAAAGCAGGTGGAGATCCATACACTAAGAAACAGGTGACCAAAAAAAAAAAAAAAAAAAAAAAAAAAAAAAGGGGCATAAAAAAGTTTAAACCGTCCATCTCACCCTGCAGTCAAAAACAAATTTCCTCTCAAGCATGCCTGTGTTCATTTTACGCAATTTCTTTTGAGACTGCTCGTCACAGCTGATGTCATTACAGTATTATTATTGCTTTAACTGCCTATTCATCACAGTCATTATGCACAAGAGGAAACACCCAAAGGCTTCACCAAAGAAAGAAGTACAGGCCACTGACAGGCTCGTCTTTGTTAAAGTTGGAGCTGTTTTTTTCCCATATAATTGTTTAAAGAAATTATTTAACTGAGCAGACATATTTCAGTAATACTTAATTTGATGATCTTTTAAAATAAAAAAAAAATAGAAGGTTGTCTTGATTTTCATGTTTTATTCAATTCGACAAATAAATTATATTTTCTTAAAAAAAAATAGGGCTTACATGCTGTTGATGTCAGTAAAGAAAAAAAAATGTTTAAAAAAGAATAATCTCTTTGCTCTTTTAAAAGAAGCATTCGTAGATTTTAAAAGACTTTTCCTGCTTACCTTGCCTTGAAGGTGTTGTCACAGCCTGGAACTGCTCTGTTCAGAGGAATTTGTGGAACTGAGGTGAAGCAACACACGTTACTGGCCTGTTTGAGAAAGGAGGTGGGGCAGAGTATTGAAACCTTTGTGAAGAGTCACCTTGTGTTTGTTACTGTCATCTTGTTTTTGCTGCACAAACATCATTAGTTTTTTTGTTCACTTGAAAAGGAAAAAAACCCCAAAGGACCCCAATGTAAAAAAAATGATAAAATGAAGCTTTTAATCAAAAGTTTTTTGAATCCCCAAGACTGGGGAAGGCCGTGTTGTGCCCTTCCTTCTTCAACACACTTCAGATGCTCCAATTTGTTTAATTCATGAAGCGTTAACTTTCCATGGGTTTTATTTCTTTTGTTTCAGTGATCCACGAAACAAGAGTCAACAGAAAAGAAAAACATCATCGGCAAAAAAGATAATTTCCCGTTAGTGCAACAAAAATTCAACAGTCATTTTGCACATGGATCTTGCACCATTCAAAGGAAAATAGTTTTACTAATAGTACTTTGCAGCAGGTTGAGATTTATAGAGACGAAGCGTAACAAACAGATTCCTTTAATTTTTGTACTTAGTTCAGTCAGTGAAGTTTATTTATATAGCACCTTTCACAGACAAAAAATCTACAAAGTGCTTCACAGCATAAATAAATAAGACAACAATTAAATACACATAGACAAATAAACACTAAAAATGAGATCGAAACAGGCCCAAAAAACTCAGCAAATGCTTGAGAGAACAATAAGGTTTTAAGTTGTGTCTTAAAAGTGTCAACAGACACAACTGAGCAGAGAGAGAGCGGGAGATCATTCCAGAGCCTAGGAGCAACGGCCTGGAATGATCGGGCTCCTCTGGTATTAAACCAGGTATGCAGCAGCTTTAAGAGATTCTGGTCCGCAGACCTTAAAACCATCACAGGGGAGTAAGGCTGGAGCAGGTCGCGAATATAAGAAGGAGCTTGGGTATGCAAGGCCCGAAAGGTTAAAAACCAAAATCTTAAGGTTAACTCTATAACAAACTGGTGGAGCTTGTCCTGCAGGAGACCAGGGATGACAGTGTCGAAGGCAGAGCTGAAATCAACAAACAGAATCCTGGCGTGGGATCCTGGAGAGTCCAGGTGCTGGAGGGTGAAGTTTATTGCATCGTCTACATACCTGTTGGCTCTGTAGGCGAACTGCAGGGGGTCCAGGTGATGTCAGTAAAGTCCTTTATGTGTGACAGCATGAGGCGCACAAATGACTTCATCATCACTGAGGTCAGGGCGACAGGTCTGTAGTCATTGAGTCCTGTTATGCTGGGTTTCTTGGGAACAGGAATGATGGTGGAGGCCTTAAAGCAGGCGGGAACATGGCATGTCTCCAGTGAGGTGTTGAAGGTGTCTGTGAACACTGGAGACAGCTGATCAGCACAGCACATGAGGATGGATGGAGAAACAGAACCTGGCCCGCTGGCCTTGTGGGATTCTGTCTCTTGAAAAGTCTGTTGACATCCTCCTGGATGGAGAGAGGTGTCGCTGAGGGAGGGGGGACGGGGGGGTGTGGAGCTATTGATACGGGCAGCTGTGGAGTCTCTCCTGCTGATGTGAGGGAGGCAGACGGAGGGTTGTGGCTGGTCAGTGGTGGGGGATGTGGTCAGGACTGTCCCATTGTCTGTCTTTCGAATCTACGATAAAACTCAGGCTGTTGGCCAGACGCAGGTCATTTTGAGCTTTGGATGCTCTCAGCTTGCAGTTAGTGATCTGCCTGAGCTCCTTCCAAACAGAGGCAGTGTTGTTGACTGAGAACTGATGTTGTAGTTTCTCAAGCCCCTTTCACACTGGCCAAATAACCCGTGTAAACCCGCTGCTTACCAACTCGGCCCAAAGCCTATTTTTATCACGTGAGCCTGCTGGAGAGTGAGCAGCAGATGGGATGAGCTCAATTCATGCTATGAGTCGCGTAATTTAATCTTTTGAATCGCATTCTGCACGATTTGCAGTCTTTTCGTGTCCCACGCCTCTCTTTTTAAACTAATACATTTCAATGACAGTCGCCTGGCCACACCCTCTCACAATTAAACGATGTATATACTATTGTTCTTTCATCCAGAAACTTAGGTAATAACCATTTTTACTGTTATTGCCCTGTCCACACTAAAGGTTACTTAAAGATGTGTGCAGCCACATCTGGACCCTGCGTCAAGGGGGGTGTGTGGGGGCGTCGCCCCCTCACCCAGACTCCCCCGCCCCCTCAGTCAAAGTACAGTATTTCATGAAAAAAAATAAAGTTTTCAGTATATTATGTGCTTGAAAAACAACAGCAAACTCCGCTGGCTTGGTCATATCAATATAAAGTGCTGTGCTATTCAAAATTCAAAGAAAGAGGAGACTCCAGCTCTGCTAAAGGTGAGAGCTGCTTATTTTATCATTTCTTTTGTTACCATTTGTGCTTTTTAGCAATGTGGTTAATGATCACGTTGGATCAGCGCTGCTGATCTGTGCATACTGTTTTTTAGTTGCTCCATTTAATTCTATTAAATTACGTTTTTTCCACCTGTGCGCCTATCCGACTCGGACCAACTCGGCCCTGGAAGTCAGACGCCCGCACGACGTGACAGCCGAGGCCCAGCCAAAGTGCCTCTCTGCTGGGGAGAGGAGCTCCGCGAAGTTTCCATCCGAGGTAATTGTGGCTAACTTAGTGAAAACTGTCAGTTCGACAGCTGAGCTGACCCACCTGAAGACGGTAGACGAGCTGACTTTATAACACTGACAATGGATGAAAAAATATAGCCGAAATGAGCGACTTTGCAGAGATTATGTCCCGCGCTGAAGCTCCCTTGCTGTGGCCCCCGCCAAGTGCAGCTAAATCGGTTGGATCTAAATAACTTCTGAAGGACTCCGTGCTGCACAATGTTTGTCTGAGTATTTGAGCATGCACACACCTAGAAATAAGGTCCAGATGTCAAAAAACCGAAGTTGTCCTTTAAGTGACTCTACTCTTTAAGTGTACTCTCCTCTGTACAGACACAATGGCTAAAATCAGAAAATAAGGTGTTTTTTTCATTAGGGATCAGTGACATTAGTTTCTTACAGGCCTTTGTGCAGCCTGTTCAAGACTTTGCTTTCATATGTGAAGTTGTCATCAGCTGTCAAAAACACCCAAAAAGTGTACTGTCATGTTATGAGGCAAGACATGGGTGTAGGTCCTGATTAAACTGTCTTTTATTTAAGCTGTAACACAAAGCACAACAACAGCAATGCATTGCACTGGACTCGACGAGTAAACTCCCTTAGCTGTGTCACAGTGCCCTCTCGTGGTCACGGCCCCTAACTATGGCAACACAATTTATAGACAATAAACAATGTCACAGCATTGAGCACAGGACAGGTCACAAAACGTTGTGTGTGTGTGTGTGTGTGTGTGTGTGTGTGTGTGTGTGTGTGGGGGGGGGGGTTGTTGCTTCATTCAAAAAGTTTGATTTATCACAAAAATTATATTTATTACAAACTCCCAGAGCAAGAGGTGGACACATCTTTCATGCTTAATTCTAAACAGTGACCCAAAAAGTGATGAAATTCTGATTACTGAGAAGAAATACAATGCTTAATTGTTTTGGTTATTGTGCATTTCTTTCTTCATCTTACTTTTACTGAATACAGTAATTAGTAAATCTTATTAATCATCATAAAAGTGGTGCATATGATTTCTGTTCAATTGCAAATATAAAATTTGGTATGACACCTTGATTGCATTTTCCACTATTGCAGTGTTTAAAGGTGCATTGAGGAGTTTGCATGTTTTATGCGAAACAGTGCCCCCTGCAGGCCTTGGGCGTAATGCAGCTTAGTGAAAAACTCGTCCCTGTGGCTCGCGTGCAGGGAAGAGGGGGGCTCGCGTGCACGAAAGAGGGGAACTCCGTCTTCGCTCGTTTAGAAGCGCTCAAGTGAGATTTAAGTTTCTTTTACCTGGTGGAGTCTGTGCTGGAGCTGTGGCAGTGCGAGAAGCCAGTCTTTTCTTACTTTCTGGAAGATCCTGCTCAGTTGTTGCTCACTAAGCATCTGGTGGAGTAATGGCGGACAAATCGAAACCTATCCAGCCGGAGCGCGCATTACGTCATTCCTTTCAAATTCTCCCCAAAAAACTCTGGTGCCAGACCGGCACTGCAACTTTCAAGTGACAATTTAGCGCTGTTAGAGGTACTTGTAATGAATATGTCAGGACACATTGTACACATCATTAAAAATGTGTAACATATTTATGGTGGAAAATAAGTATTTTTAAGGTTGTAAAACTCCTTAATGCACCTTTAAGGATAGGCTTATTTATTGTTTTTGTTGTTAATTCTCATTTTACGCTCTAAAGTAAAAAATATAACTTCTCTCCTGAGAATTGTCACAGTTCCGAATTACACGAATGCTGCATACCCCTGTATCTGCTAGTGTCCTTGGTAGTTCACCGGTTTAACTTTGATTACAAATGGCTGTTTTACCTGGTTAATGTCCAAATCTAAATCGATGTTCTTTTCACTGCCCCTGTCAGTATTTCTTTGATGCACATTTGATAATTTCTTAGCGTCTACGATGTAGAAGTTTCTGCTGAAGAGTGCAACTGCCAAGGGTTTAAGAGAAAAACTCAATGACAAGCTGATCAATAGATTGAATCTTTGAAGCAAACATGACATTCATATTTATAAAATATTTTCATTTTTGACATTTTCACAAACTTATCTAAAATTAAAAAAAACACACAAGATACATTTCAAGATGTTATGAAATACAACATTTATGTCTGAAATATCACATTTCTATTAGATCACATACTTATGCTCTTATATTCATCTACTGATATGCTGGAACATTATATTAATTATAGAAAATATACGTGTATGTTGGCATATGAATTGGTTCAAGTCCAGATAATGAAGTTCACTCTTATGTCACATAAGGTAGTGCAGCTCAGTATATAGACAATGCAGTAATACAGGAATAACCATATGACACAGGAGTGCTGCCTTCAAGATGATGCGATCTGAACAGTTTACAATGCAGTTCTGCTCACATGCGTTTGTATTTGTAAATGACGTTGTTACAGATGGGGCAGTAGTGTTCCACGTCTTTGCAAGAATTCACGCAGAAGGGGATCAAGCAGCAAGGCCAGATGCTGTTGGTAGAGCATGGAAAAAAAAAGTTAAAACCATTAAACATGATGTGTGTAGGTAAACTCAATTTTATCCATCGAGATTGAATTTTATTTAACTGAATATTATACTCTCAGATTTAAATCACATTAAACCACAGCAAGTAAACTTCTGTTTTGATGGGTTATTTCTTTGTTGAAAGCCAGCGTCTTTGTCCAACAATCCATCCATCCATCTTCCACCACTTAGCTGGGACCGGGTCGCGGGGGCAGCAGTCAAAGCAGATGCCCAGACTGTCCCCTGTCCCCAGACACCTCCAGCTCTTTGAGGCGGATCCCAAGGCGTTCACAGGCCTGCTGAGAGGCAAAGTCTCTCCAGTGTGTCCTGGGTCTTCCCCAGAGCCTCCCCCAGGGCCTCCTGTTGGTGGAATATGCCTGAATACCTCCCCAGGGAGGAGTCCAGGAGGCATCCTAAAGATCTGAGGTGCCCAAGCCACCTCAGCTGGTTCCTCTCGATGTGGCGGAGTTGCGGCTCTACTCCGAGCTCCTCTCTGGTGACTGAGCGCCTCACCCTATGACGAAGGGAGCGCTCAGCCACCCCACAGAGGAAGCTCATTTCAGTTGCTTGTATCCAGGAACTTGTCCTTTCAGTCATGAACCAAAGCTCATGACCATAGGTGAGGGTGGGGATGTAGATTGACTGGTAAATCAAGAGCTTCGCCTTTCGGGTCAGCTCCTTCTTCACCACAACAGACTGATACAATGACCACATCACTGCAGACGCTGCACCGATCCATCTGTCAATCTCATGCTCCATCTGTCCCCAAGTAATGAACAAGACTCCAAGATACTTAAACTCCTCCACTTGGGCCAGAGTCTTCTTGTCGAGGACTATGGCCTTGGATTTGGAGGTGCTGATCCTCATCACGGTCGCCTCACACTCGGCTGCGAATCGCCCCAGTGCATGCTGTAGGTCAGGTTCTGTGGAGCCAACAGGACAACATCTGCAAAAAGCAAATATGAAATCCTGTGGCTACCAAACCTGACTCCCTCTGGCCCCTGGCTGTACCTAGAAATTCTGTCCATAAGGATTATGAACAGAACCAGTGACAAAGGGCAGCCCTGCTGGAGTCCTACATGCACCATGAACAGTCCGACTTACTGCCGGCAATGGGGACCATCTGTATGACTCTGGTCATACAGAGACTGGATAGCCCTGAACAAGGAGCCCTGGACTCCATACTCCCGGGGCACCCCCCCACAAGATACCACGAGGGACACTGCTGAACGCCTTCTCCAACTCCACAAAACACATGTGAACTGGTCGGGTGAACTCCCATGAACCCTTGAGCACCCTATAGAGGGTATAGAGCTGGCCCAGTGTTTAGTGACCAGGACGAAAACCACATTGTTCCTCCTGGATCAGAGGTTTAACTATCAGTCGAATCCTCTTCTCAAGTGCTCTGAAACAGACTTTCCGGGGAGGCTGAGGAGTGTGATCCCCCTATAGTTGGAGCAAATCTTCCGGTCCCCTTTTTTAAAAAGGGGAACCACCATCCCAGTCTGCCAATCCAGAAGCACTGTCCCCGACCGCCAAGTGGTGTTGCAGAAACGCGTCAACCAAGACAACCTCTGCACATCCAGAGAATTAAGGTAGTCAGAGTAAATCTCATCCACTCTCAGTGCCTTGCCACCGAGGAGCTTAAAAACCACCTCGGTGACTTCAGCTTGGGTGATGGATGAGTCCACCTCTGAGACCTCAGCCTATGCTTCCTCCACAAAAGATGTGGTGACGGGATTGAGGAGATAATCGAGGTATTCCCTCGAGGTAAACAGTGTTAGTAGAGACCTGCTTTCCCCTCCTGAGGCGCTGGACGGTTTGCCAGAATTTCTTGGAGGCCGACTGGTAGTCCTCCTCTATGGCCTCCCCAAGATCCTCCCCTCTGAATAAACAATAGCTCACCCTCACAAAAAAAAGTAAGTATGCTGTTCGAAATGACTAAGGAATTGCGCTAAATGGGCCAATATGCCAAAATGTTGAAGTATCGCTTTAATGGTTGTGTGTGATGATGGCTTCTACTCACAGGAAGATTCCGAGTGTGCCGCAGATCACCCATGTGAGAAGACCGTTTGTGTGTTCAGTTCGAGTGATAATGTTATTGTGGCAATAAGGACAAGCCATATGTCCAGGAACGTCTCCCAGCTGGTTTGGGTTCACCACCACCACCTGGGTCACTGTGAGCGCCAGAAAAAAAATTTAACACTAAGTTTGATTGTGAAGAAAAACACAAAGAAAGATGCTTACCAGGTTGAACTGTCACTGGCTGCTGTGCATTGTATTGGTAAGCAGGCTGTTGAGCTGCACAAAAGAGAGAAATACTTCAGTCACTTCAACTAATGTGGCATCTTTAAGTGCAGAAATTAGAACAATGCAGGTTTGTAGCAAAAGAGGAGCATAAGCGGGTAAAATGACTCAGATTAAAACACAGTGATTGATTCCTACCAGGTTGAACTGCAGGTGCAATTCCCATAGGAGGGCCAGGGTAAGGTGGTGCTGGAATTTGGGGAGGGGGTCCTTGTCCTTTCTCCATGATAGTTGTCTAAAGGATTGGTAAGCAAACAAAAATAAGAACTCACAAAAGTAGACTCTGTAACTCAAAAGTATTTATCACAGAGCACATGTCAAACTTGACTGGAATTTGAAATGTGATCTACGAGTCTTGAGAGCCAACATCCTGCATGTTTTAGGTCTCTCCCCAGTTGCATGAGAGCTCATTACTGGGCATTTTTCCAAGCTGGAGGAGGAACAACATGAGATTGAGGTGTGCTGAAGCAGAGAAACATGCAAAACATGTAGAACTCCAGCCCTTGAGGAATGCAATTTGACACCCGTCGTTGATGTTCTGAATGAAGCGATGACCACGTCAGAGTCCTTTTGCAAAAATGTATGGTCAATAGAGTTGGGTATGTAAGGACAAGTAACGAGCGTTACAAGTAGTTAAATTACTTTTGATGGGAACGAGTAGTGTAACGGCACTACTCCTTCTAGATTGGTAGTTAAACTAGCGTTACAAATGAAACGCTACGATCGTTACTTTTACAATGACTGCAAATAGAGCAACCAAAATCTTATTATTTTAAGCGGAGGTTTTTTTTATGGCCACACAGTGGTTAGCGCTCGTGCCTCACAGCAAGAAGGTCCTGGCCGGCCCCCGGCCCCGGAGGATTTGAGAAACTTTGCGCTCACCGGCGGGCCCACCGCTGGGGGTGGCGCGCCGCATCGGGGGGCCCGGGGGTCCGCAGCCGGACCTCCGGAACCGACTCGGTGCGACGCCAGGGGCGGACCTGCTCCGTAGGACCGCTGGGTGAGACCGCGGGTCTCGGTCCCGCTGCCGAGCAGGTCGGCGGGGAGCTGGTCGGAGCGGCGGGGGCGGCCGGCGGTGTGATCCGCAGTCGCCCGCCCACAAAGCCCGACCGGGCCTGGAGGCTGGGCCGCTGGGTCGGTGGACCCGACTGCCACGGCCACGCAGCTGTTAGCATCGTAGTTAGCTTAGCTCGAAGCTAAGCCGGAAGTCAATCAGAGGCGGACAACGCAAGTGGACAAAATACTCCTTCCAGTGGTCCAGGGGAGGCGTATTAGCACGTGAACTAAATCCAAATGGTTATAAAACATTTTAAAAGACGTGTTTTCTTTTCAATCAGTTAAAATAACGTTTTTATACACACAGATCTGCGCATGCGCAGTGCTCCGCGGAAGGATATACCGGAGCACAGCTCCGCGGAGCACTATGCAGTAACGAGTAGTGTAACTTCGTTACTATTTCCATGGAGTAATCAAGTAGTGTAAGGCACTACTTTTTTCAAAAGTAACGAGTAATGGGTAACTCTTTACTTTTTTGAGTAACGGACCCCAACTTTGATGGTCAAATATACAATCGTATGGTATGATGCTCATCCAACTCCTCTTCAACAAAACAAATCTCTCCAGCTCTGCATCCTAACCTCCATCATGACTTTCTCCATCCGCCTACAGAATTTTAATTTAAAGATGAAGAAGGCATAAATCAGATGTTTTTTCATATGCAAAGTTCACATACTGAAGCGGCCGCTGTAGAGTGAGAGAACCCGCCAATAAGCACAGAGACCAGTCTCAACCCGCTGGCATCTGGCCCATTTTTACAATTTTGTTATGACTGTGGGGGTCAGCGGGACAGCTGACTCCTCAGGAGGGGACTGTGTAGCAGCCGCTATAGAATGAGGGGGCGGGGGCAGTGCAAAGGACGTTGGGAAGTGCTGACTTTATTCATGTGTTGGGTGAGTTACACCCTGAGTCCAGGTGAGGTGGCTGGTGAGCACACCCCTTGGAGAAAGACATATGTGTGTGGTTCAAAATAAATACAACCTGAGCAATACAATCTGCCTTTTTGTCACTGTGAACACTGATGGTGTTACAATACGTAGTATTGGTACATACATGCTGGAATGGCCAAACCATTGTCCTAATACTCTTTGGCGTGGTTTTATTGTTCTGCTCCTGTTTGTTGAGTATAAAGACAAACCAGTCATTCTGCTTTTAGGGCCTGCGACCAATGACGTATAGAATTACTAGACCACTCACTGCCCCCTGAGAGACGGCAAATCGCAGCTGACTTCCGGTAGGGGCAAAAAGCGGATTCTGAGTGGGACGCCAGCACGGTATGTGACTTTGTGTTTCGTGATTTACCAAGGTACAGTAAACTTCTGTGTTGGAATCAAGTCACAATGCTTGAGATACATTGTGAACACCAAGCCAGGAGACCCAGGAGTTTTTTTTTTTTTTTTTTAATTTATCTCCTCTGAAACAGAAGTCACAAAGACAAGTGTAACCTGCGACTACGGAATGTGCAATTAACATGTCATTGTGTGCATTTTTTCATTTACTGTGAATAAACTTTTAATTTTTATTGCAATTACTGTGTTTCATGCTTTCATTTTTTCCATTTCTTGTCTTCCTTTGGCTGTTTCACTCAATCTGTTGTAATTATTCTAGAAATGAGTGCCCATTGTATTCAATGGACCCCACTGCTTAAATTGACTTGGATTTTTTATTACACTACTTTATCTCTTACATTTTACTCTGAGAAACCTCTCTGTATGTTAAGGTATTCAGTTCAGTTCAGTTCTTTATTGAGCATTAAAGCATTATTACATAAATATATTACATAAATACTGTGCATGTTGTGACTGCAAGAATTGCTCCTCCAGAAACTTTTTATCCCCATTTTTGTGGGAGGAAAAAAGCAACCATTCCAAGGTATGTGGGTCTGAGCAGCTGTGAAAGTCCAACTGAATAATTTGAATTGGAGAAAAATTGTTTCAAACACTTTCTTATTTGGCATTATTTCTGTTTTGGCAGAAACATTGATTTCGATCAGCGGTTAAGAAACCATCTAGAATTTACAGGACGCTGGAACAGTGAAGACAACGCCATATCCAATAAATTTGATAGGAGACAAATGAAGGTTGTGGTGATTATGGTGACACTGCAGTGAATCCCACTGGTGGTATTACGTTTTCTTTTTTTTGTGTTAGTTTTTTTTTTTTTTTTTTTTTGGTGTTTATCTTCACTGTTGCAGCGTCTTGTAAATTGTAGACGGTCCCTTAACCCCACAGCAGGACCGGCTGCTTGTAGAAATTAATATTGTTTCTGATGCTTGTTCAACAGATTCTTTTAATAAAAATGAGCTTGTAGCATGTAGTCCACCTCACAACGATGGGATGGAGGCGCCCTTTGTAATTTACTGACGTTTTGTGTAAGAGTTATTGAGACTGAAACTCAGCATCTGTCAACTAAAAACATGCTTTGTTTTTTCTTGTCTGTGAGACCTAAACAACCATGACATGCCATGACAGCGTGCCGAGGACAGAGATTTTACTGTCTGCTAACAGTAAAAGCCATAACATAACACATTTTGTCCCATCAGTGATGACCAGCAAGCCTTGAAGTCTGTGTATTTACACTGGATTACATAGCGCCCCACTGCTTCTTGCACTGCTTCTTGCCCCTACCGGAAGTCAGCGCTGATTTGCCATGGCGCCGCTGCTGTCCGCCGAGCAGCGAGCGGTCTAGTAATCCTATACGTCATTGCCTGCGACCTTCCTCCTCCACACTGTCCTCCACATTGCTATTCCTTTCTTCAAAATGACCTGTCTGTAAAAGTGGTTAGTGCTGTAAACCAAGTCATGGGGTTTCTATGAAACTTGTTTTGATTGTTTATTGACTTTGATATGTATTCATGAATTCCCATATCAGCTGAGGAACTGGAGCTGACTCTGGGAGAAAGCAGATTATTCCTGTACAAGGCTACCAGTCCATCACAGGTAAAATCCAGACAGACTGACAATCACACACATTGACTGACAGGAAATGCAGAGAGCCACCAGTTGACCTCGCTCAAATGCTTCAGAATGAGGAAGAAAACCTTCTTGAGAACAGTAAGTGCACTGCAGAACAATACATGATTTCATAGGTGGGGAGAGTCACCAAGTTGAGTCATTTTACAGTCATCACAAAACACAGAAAGCAGGTGGAGATCCATACACTAAGAAACAGGTGACCAAAAAAAAAAAAAAAAAAAAAAAAAGGTGAACCTTCACATCTTGTTTAAACTGTCCATCTCACCCTGCAGTCAAAAACAGATTTCCTCTCAAGCATGTCTGCTTTCATTTTACGCTATTTCTTTTGAGACTGCTCGTCACAGCTGATGTCATTACAGTATTATTATTGCTTTAACTGCCTATTCATCACAGTCATTATGCACAAGAGGAAACACCCAAAGGCTTCACCAAAGAAAGAAGTACAGGCCACTGACAGGCTCGTCTTTGTTAAAGTTGGAGCTGTTTTTTTCCCATATAATTGTTTAAAGAAATTATTTAACTGAGCAGACATATTTCAGTAATACTTAATTTGATGATCTTTTAAAATAAAAAAAATAGAAGGTTGTCTTGATTTTCATGTTTTATTCAATTTGACAAATAAATTATATTTTCTTTAAAAAAAATAGGGCTTACATGCTGTCGATGTCAGTAAAGAAAAAAATGTTTAAAAAAGAATTATCTCTTTGCTCTTTTAAAAGAAGCATTCGTAGATTTTAAAATACTTTTCCTGCTTACCTTGCCTTGAAGGTGTTGTCACAGCCTGGAACTGCTCTGTTCAGAGGAATTTGTGGAACTGAGGTGAAGCAACACACGTTACTGGTCTGCTTGAGAAAGGAGGTGGGGCAGAGTATTGAAACCTTTGTGAAGAGTCACCTTTGTTAATGTCATCTTATTTTTGCTGCACAAACATCATTAGTTTTTTTAGTTGCATGTTCACTTGATAAGGAAAAAAACCCAAAGGACCCCATTGTAAAAAAATGATAAAATTACGTTTTTAATCGACAGTTTTTTAAATCCCCAAGACTGGGGAAGGCCGCGTTGTGCCCTTCCTTCTTCAACACACTTCAGATGCTCCAGTTTGTTTAATTCATGAAGCGTTAACTTTCCATGGGTTTTATTTCTTTTGTTTCAGTGAGCCACTAAACAAGAGTCAACAGCAAAGAAAAACATCATCGGCAAAAAAGATAATTTCCCGTTAGTGCAACACAAATTCAACACTCATTTTACACATGCATCTTGCACCATTCAAAGGAAAATAGTTTTATTAATAGTACTTTGCAGCAGGTTGAGATTTATGGAGAGCGTAACAAACAGATTCCTTTAATTTTTGTACTTAGTTCAGTCAGTAAAGTTTATTTATATAGCACCTTTCACAGACAAAAAAGCCACAAAGTGCTTCACAGCATAAATAAATAAGACAACAATTAAATACACATAGACAAATAAACACTAAAAATGAGATCGAAACAGGCCCAAAAAACTAAGCAAATGCTTGAGAGAACAATAAGGTTTTAAGTTGTGTCTTAAAAGTGTCAACAGACACAACTGAGCAGAGAGAGAGCGGGAGATCATTCCAGAGCCTGGGAGCAACGGCCTGGAATGATCGGGCTCCTCTGGTGTTAAACCAGGTACGCAGCACCTTTAAGAGATTCTGGTCCGCAGACCTTAAAACCCTCACAGGGGAGTAAGGCTGGAGCAGGTCGCGAATATAAGACCAGATAAGACCACATGGTGGGAATAGCCAAGTCATAAACCTGAAAGTCTTTGTCCTTGTTTTTCCTTTCTCTGCTCCCGCTTTTCAAACTTTTTTAAATTAATTTTTTTGTTATTTTGTTCTTAAAGAAATCAGTGTTTTGTGTGTCACTTTTCTGTCAAAGTATTATGTCTCTCACATTCTTGAACTTTATTTTGCAGTTCATGTTTGCTCATTTACAGCACAGGCTTATCCCACTCCAATGTTCACAATAGGAAAGGTTTAACATGAGAAGTATGGTGTGAATAATATACTAAAATTAACACAGATGAAATTTCACTGATTCCTGTTGCTATCCTGGGATATTTTCTGCATATCAGCTAAGACAGAGCCAAATCTTGTGTTTTCAGGCTTCCCATGGGAGGATTTTTTCTTTTCTATATTTTCTAATCTCTTTAAAGCCTCTTCGAACTCTTCAGTCCTCCTCTTCAACTCCTCCCTTTTTTTCCACACGTCTCCATCCTTGAGGTTATAAAAATTTGGTGGCAGGCAGGCGTGGCTGCTGAAATGACTATTTGTTTTCAGTGTGGGATTTTTTTCTGTTAACAAGATTTCCTGTTTTTCTTTCTTTCTTTTCTAACCTAGTACTTACCTCAAGTTGCTTTTTGGGACGTACAGTCATACATGTGTACATTTAGGGAGGAGTTTATTACAGCCTCATGACAGTGTTTCCTCAAGGATTTTTTTCAGCAGGTTGGGCAGGCTCTCCGGTTAACCATGGTGGCGTAAACAAATGTCACTTGATCGCAGATTCTACTTTTACAAACTGTTTCTGATATGGCCAATAGAAAATGGCTTTTTAAAGGCTGACTATTGTTTTATTGAAAATATTATTTTATTTTTCATTCATTTAAAGGTGCTGTAGGCAGGATTTTGCTAGTCAATGCTAATTTTTCTGTGTTTTCTTTGGATGAAATGTTAGAGTATCCATTGATAATCCTTTAGGAGTGTAGCATAATTGCACTACCGCGAGGGCGCAGCGTTTCCATCTGTCTCTGTTCTGAGCTGAAAAGGAATCTCGACAGCTCCAGGTATCTTTGACCAATCAGAAGAGCCCATGAGGCTCTAACTGTGATTGGTCGAGGGGCGTTCATCGCACGTTCTTGTGGGAGGGGCTTAACTTGCGTAAGGGCGTGATGTCAGAGAAAACAGGACAGGATTGGCTGTTCTGGGTTTCAAATCGCCATCTTAGATGGGTCAAATCGCCGAAACCTAAGCAAGATGGCGGAGATGCGGAATCCTGCCTACAGCACCTTAAATAGAAATATTGACATATATATTGGCATGGATGACGTACACACACATGAACAACCTGTAAAAAGCAACGAAAAAGTGCTTTGCACTAATACACAGCTTGGACAGGGTCAGGACAGAATAGCAACACATAGAACACATTTCTCCCATGTTCAAAGTTATGTTATTCGACGTCTGCATACAAAAACAAAAAACATAAAGCACCTTCCACATCTAGTCAAGTGTGAGTTCACGCATTCTTTCTTATTGTCCAAGCTTTGCACAGTGAATCTGATGGGATGAGTACCCCAGATGCTGTAGTGGAGTCAGAGTGGGGGCAAGGGGGCGGTCTCCCCACAAGGTCGTAGGGCCCCGTTTCATGTGATGTGTTCACATTTACTCGTAAATAAATTATTATAATAAAATGTGCAGTGTGTGAGAGAAAGTATACGCATATGAGTGTGGGCTCCAATTTGCCAATTCTTACATTACGACTGTCCATGAATGCATCAGAGCTGTAAGCCAGCGCTGATTGGCTGTGCGGCATGAATGATTTTTTTTTTTTGTACTTGATCAGAACTCTTTGGAGGGAAGTTCAACAGTATGCTAAACTCTATGCTGGTCGCTAGTGGTACTACCCAAAACCTAACATCGGAGCCACTGGTGAGTCAGTGAAACCTTCAAGAATATTATCTTTATCAGAATGCTGTGGTCTTAAACACCTGCCTATTTGAATGTGCCTTGTGTTGCTCTCAACTATAAGAGAACACAGAGTCTATTTTTTTTCTAATATTTGTGAATTCATGGTGGTGGTGCAGTGGTTAGCGCTCGTGCCTCACAGCAAGAATATCCTGGGTTCAAATACCGTCCGGGGCTCGGGGCCTCTCTGTGTGGAGTTTGCATGTTCTCTCCGGGTACTCCGGCTTCCTCCCACGGTCCAAAAACAGGCATGTCAGGTTAATTGGTCACCCTAAATTTCCCCTAGGTATGAATGTGTGAGTGAATGGTTGTCTGTCTGTATATGTCAGCCCTGTGACAGACTGGCGACCTGTCCAGGGTGAACCCCGCCTTCGCCTACAGCAGCTGGGATCGGCTCCAGCCACCCGAAAGGGAAGCGGTAGAAAATGAATGAAGGCAGAGGAGAGGAGAGGGAACAGAAGGAGCAAGCAAGAGACTGGAAAGAGGCAGCAGCCAATCAGGAAGAACTAGAGGAGGGAGCGCAGATTAAAAAAAAAAACCTTCCCTTCCCCATTTCATCCTTGTGTGCTGAATCTTTCAGGTGACTTGAAGGGTGACCCATCTGTAATATGTTTGAAGTAGTCCTCTCAACTGCGTCAAAGGGTAAATTCAAACAGCACATACATCTGCATATATGACACCATCTAAAAATGTACTCAAAAGTGAAAAAGTAGTTTCTGACAATTAAATGTACTTTGCTCTGAAAGGCTGGCCTGCTCCAAACGTGTTCCCACTTTGCTGTGGAGAACTGCAGAGAGCCAGGGGGAATTCTGTGGCCCATGCTGGAAGGTGGAACTGAAAAACAACAACAAAATCAAAACTTTGCATTGTTAGAGAAAAGTAGATCTTTTGGAGGATAAAACAGGGACTGTAGCATCACCTGCATGCCTCCTGTGATGGTTAAAATATTGCATTCACTAGTACATTCATTAGATTCAGTAAACTGAATCTTCCAGACTTCAAATGTGGACAAGCGAATGAAGGAAACACTTTAATATTTCATATATAATCAGGTTTTCGTGTTTACCAGTCCACAATACTCTATCCACCAGTCACAATCTCTCCCATGCATGCAGTTTGATATAATAAACCAGTTCAATCATGGTAAAATCCGACACTACAGGAAACAAACTACCAGGAGCTACCACTAACTAAACACCAGGATTCTACAGCCAAACCCTGCAGCGAGGGACCGAGCTCACTGAGGAGAAGGCATGGAGGACGTGGGGATGCAGATCCACAGCCAGAGGTCAGGAGATTGAACAGCATGGGGGACAGAATCCCAGCCTGTCTGACTCCGTTTGTCACAGAAAAGGAGCCAGAGGCTACAAAGCAATGCATACTTTCAAATGTCAAGAAAGTCACCAAGTTGGGAACATTGAGTGAAGTAATATCTCCTCGTTGATCAATCAGCAGCATCTGACTTGTCTTTGCTCATGATTTCTGCAGTATCATCACTGCAGGCTGAATTACAGCCTCAGTTGAGCCAGTTTTGGTTCCCAAACCCTATGACTGACACCCCTGGTGTAACCATCCCTGCATGCTTTCTTGAACACGACAGAGTCAATGTACAGTCATCTCAAAACAAAGAAAGCAGGTGGAGACACATACTTTGTAGATTAAAGTAAATGGGTAAGAAAACAAACTTGTAAGTGTTCAGGTCTTGTTTAACCTGTCCATCTCGCCCTACAGTCAAAATCAGATTCCTGTCAACCATACCTGCTTGCGTTTTCTTTTCAGATTTCCTGCCAAAGCTGGCAGACTCTCTGAAGTCACAATGACAATGTAATTATTACAATCAGCTGCCTATTCATCACACAAACAGAGACACAAATTCAGTCATCAGGTGATGATGGTTGTTTCTACAGAGAAGGAAGTACAGGCCATTGACAGGCTTTTGCTTCCTTTTCTTTAATCTATATTTTTTCATAACTATTTAAACAAAAGTTTTAGCTGAGCTTATGCAGTCCAGTTTTAATTTGTTAGGTTTTTCAAACCTTAGCTTTTCTAAGTTTTTTTCTATAATTATTCAAACTGATTTGCTTTGGCTTTTGCTTCTTTCTTTTTTCTTTTTAAGATTTTAACTTTTTCATCTGAGCTGCCTTCCTCAGTCATTCCCACTTCATTGTTGCTAAATAATAAATTTGGCATTGGGCCACTCGGGCCTGGGCCCGAGCTGCTGTGACATAGACAGGGGGCGTGACAGCACTCTGAAAAGGCTGGAATGAGACAACTTGCATTTATTTACTGTTACAGCACAAAGATCTTATGTTCCATTTGCTGAAAGAAAACTCCTATTTGCCAATGTGCTGTTCAGGAATACACGAGGAACTCCTGCTTTGTGTAATGCAACTTACTGTCCACTGGGTAGAGGCAGTTGACCAAGAATGTCGAGAAGAAGATCTGTTGGAGGACTACAGCTGTTAAATTGATGTGTGAAACCATAACTGAGGACACATTTTAGGTGAGTTTCATTCAAACACTTAGAGTTTGAACCACACACTACCTGCCAAACTCCATGCCTTTATACTACATATACTGTACATATACGTATATATATATATATATATATATATATATATACTTTTAGATTGTTTCCAGTGCTGTTCACTTCATAGTGTTTTACTTCTCACAACATTTTGGATCCTGAGGCAACACAAAGCAAATGTTGCGCTTGTCCAATTGAAAATATCAGGTTGTACTTACTGACAATACATTGGGAATCCCCCTCATGGGAAATGCTTGTTTTTGCGATACATCCTTACAGAAATGGATGACCGCTTGATATCTCGTGTGAACTCTCCTTCATGTTCGGGCCTCCAGAGTGTCTGGCTTCACCATACAAGGCTGACTTTCCAAATATGATCTGTTCACTTGCTTCTTCAATCTTCTTTTGCTTCTGTGTGTCAGTAGGTGGCCCTGTGTGAGAAGAAACATCTGATTCAAGACCACTGGTCATGTGACTGAACATATTGACCATGGCCTGAGGAAGGAAGTGTGCGATGTTTCTGACTGCTTCACAGGAGAACTGCAGGAGAAGTTTAACATGTTTCTTTGTTTGAACATGTATGGGGGATAAAGGCTCAGTCAGATTTTAGACATGTCAGTGTTTTGCACCAGAATGCAGCAATAAAAAGGGCACTCAGTGGAAATGTTCCATGTTTTCTTCTGTGAGTTGTTAAATGATTTTTCAATTTTGTAAAAAGATGTTCAATAACACATTTTCAAATCATGCATTCTTGCCTCTTTGCACTCAAGCTGAGAAAAGTGTGTAATTATCTTGAGGTGAAGTTTGGTGTGCGATCAGCTGACTTGACGTCAAACTGTGCCTCATCTGGCTCCTGAGTTGATTTGAGTTTGACCCTCTGACTTAGAGAGATGAGGCTAATTAATGATTCCGATTCCTCTCATTACAGAAGATTGCTTCCTGCAGACACGTGATCACAGCGAGCAGGCAGCAGAGGTGGTTAAGTATAGTGTTTAGTTATCTTTCCTTTAATATTCATTTTTTTGTTTTGTTTTTTTCCTTTCATTCCCAATATTTGAATTCAAATATCTGTTATGTACTCCTCGCATTGCTCAGGCTGTTTTGTTTGAAAGTTATTGACACTGAGGCTGCAGAAGTTGATGAAGTTAGGAATGATAAATCTACAAATAAAATATTTCTGCTTTCAAACATAATTTAGGTTATATCAATTTAACATTAAAAGTAAATATATTTACTGAAAAACTTCAAACCAACATATTAAAGCAGTTTGAGGAATTACAAACATAAATTTGCATTTTTGCAATTCCTTATGCAGTAGCAATAAAAGATGATCTGTTCAGCAGCATTCAATACCTGTGGGCCTGTCTATATAGAAATAAATCATAAATGTAATAACCTTTGTTTTGCTTTGAACAGCCATGTTTTCCCTCAAGCGTGCTCCTTCTGGCTGTTTTCACATTTATGAGACCGGCTTTACCGCATTGGGAATGACAGTATAGTAAATAGTATATGATTACATGTCTTTCAGTCTTAATAGGAGAAACACAGAGACAAGTCAAATGTCATTGCAAGCTAATGAACATTTATTAACAAGTACCGAGAAACTGTCACGATGTGAAAATCAACATGTACCATGAAACAGTTAGTTATGATAAATAATGCAAAACCTTCACCTCCAGCATGGCTGTACTCGGCAGCGTGGGGACATCTTATTTACTGTTTCTATTATTCATGCTGGATCTTGAGCTTATGGACTTGAATGCTGCAGAGAAACATTCTTTTTCCCGACTGCACTGCAGGCACCAGACGATGGAGCTAAATCCACCAAGAGAAATGATAATTTCCAGGATGACTGACGAGAAACCTGAATTTCCACTAATTTTGTCATTACCGTTCAAACATGACTGCAATCTCCTGTAACTGAATTGAAGAAATACATTTTGTTTAATTGATAGATACATGTGTTTATCATTTATACTTCATATAATTATGCAGTAACTGTTTTTGTTGAGCCAATATGATAATCCCAGCTGACTATGGACAGAAAAGCCATGCTCACATTCATGCTCTGGGACTATTTTAGAGTCACCACGTGAGCCCAGATACCTGTTTCTGGACTGTGACACAAACCTGGAGCACCTGGAGAAAACCCATGCACCTGCAGAGTAATGCACGCGCTGCACTAAAATACATACTTCTCCAAGCCGATGTATGTATGTTGACTGATGCAGGCCGAGAAGTTTATCTTGCTTCCATGTAAGGTGCCAGACGGCATAAATGGAAAAATGGATATTTCAGAATGCTAAATTGAACCAAGAAGCACAGAGGCAATAAATAGAAGCACTGAATAATAACATAACAGCGTCATTGAGCAGTACTTCAGCACAGCATGTACTGTTCTCAGTGACCTGTCCTTTCTGTTTGTGTTATGTTCTGGTCCACACTAATAAAGTAAAGTTAGACAGACCTGACATGGCTGCAACACGTTTTTGTCGAAGGACCTATAACTCATGCAATTTGTCTCCTGGACCTCCTGAAAACCGTAATTTTCCAATGTTTTGCTTGTTTTCTTAATAATTGCAGTTTCCCCCCAGGTTTGTGAAAACAAAGCATAATGCTACCACAAGTTTGGAAATTTAGCTGCACTCCTATGAGATATTTTGTGTCAGTATTAGATGATAGTGAATGCAAAAGGAACCATATATGTTGTCTTTTTAAAAAAAAAAAAAAAAAAAACATGTCAACAAGCAGCAGAATGGAGGTCTGGCTGCTGTAATGCGCCCAACAGATTTGCTCTTTTTGCTCTCTGGACGTTTTTTTCCAATGTGCATGGTCAGAGGTCAGAGAGCTTTAGTCTGGACAGAAATCGACAAATCATCAATTTCAAATCGATCTTGATGTGAGCGCTCTTTTCTTGTCTGGCATCATTTTTAAAACACTTGGAGCTTCTTCACAGCTGTAGGTCCACTAAGTTATTTACAATATGCCAATATCAGTCTTCAACAAACTCACATGAAAGGTCAGGGATCACATTAGCTACATGATTTTCAGGGTCTTTACTTTGTTACATAAAAAAAAAAAAAAAAGCTTTTCTAAGTTTTACACAACAGTCACCGTCCCTTTCAGTAAAAATGGAACTGAGGACAGACAAAAGAAGAATGAAATAAAATAAAGAAAGGAAGCCGGTGCTTCAGTCCCTGCAAGGTTTTTCTTTTGCAATTGTTCAACTGTAAATACCAGAATTAAAAGGAAAACCACATTCTTGTGTCTCATATGTTATATGTTGCTTTGGATGTTTGTTGCTGTCATGGGTGTGTTGAGGTGACACTGAGTTAGATAAATACACTCCGACATTGATTCGTCATTCATTTTCATGGGGGAGAAATAGTTTAAGTGACAGCAGTGAAGATTCTTGCAATCTTCATTTTTTGTTGCCAAGGTTGAAACTGTCTCTGTCTGCAGAGCTCAGAAAAGTTTTTTCAGACCGATTGATAGCCTATGACATTCATTCATAAAGTTTCATGATGGTTTCAAAACAATTTGCTGTTTTTAGTTTCATCCCTGCTTTAACAGAACACCTGGTCATACATACTGCGCATTTTAATGACAACCTGAATAGTTTCAGCACTTAAAGCTGTTGAAGATCAACAGGTCAGACGTTTGGTCAGAAAAGTACAGAAATCCTGTTTAAGCCAGAGGGAAGTCCTTCAAACCACTGGAAGAAGTCTCAGCTGCCCCAAGCCAGTGGTGAGAGCTGCCATGTTGGGAACTCTGGGTTCAGCGTCTTGCTCAAGGACTCTTCGACAGGTGGACATGGGAAGATGTGGAATCGAACCAACTTCACAACTTGTGCAGGTCGGACATTTCAGGCTGGATTTCTGTCAGTATCCCAGACTCCATCGCCTCTTTTAAAAAGCAGCTAAAGACAGTTTGATATAGAGAAGCTTTTAATTAACTGAGTTTTACCTTTTATTGTGTTTGATTACAAAGCTCTTTGTATTTTTTTCACCAGTGAAGTGTTTTTTTTTTTGTAATAAATTGCTCTTACTGACTAGATCAGCTTCCATGCTCGATATCACCAGACACTGACGTTTGTTTTCAATCAGCTCCTACGCGGTTTCATGCCTGTTCAGAGTTTGTGTACAGCTGAATGAACACAAACAATTAATTCTGGAAAAAGTTGCATTCCCGAGCTGCTAGAGCCGCTGGCTCTCAGAGCTGTTGTTCCCACTGACAAACATGCTTCACTACATAATCCCTGATAACAAACGTTCTTCTTACATGAATCATGTCCCGTAATGCATACATGATACAATGTGGAGACGTCATGAAAAGACTGAAAAAATGAACTTATGTTTTTTTTCCCCCCTTTTTATTTTAAAGTGGATACAGATGAAAAAACACCCTTCAACAAAAGGAGCAGGAAAATCAATCAGCTCAAAGAAAGGTTGGACACACATTTTTCTATGTAGTTTCATTAATTTTCCTTGGTTTGCACGTATCTGAGTGAGTTCACACCGACACTTTCTTGGATGTAATTCTTTTATCCACTGAAGTAGATGAAGAACAGCTCTGGCAACACCTTCTTCGATTACAGCCTTCCTTGATCTTTCGCCAACCCTCTTATCTCGCTGAGCACCACTACCTTTCATACTCTGCCTAATTGCATCACTGGCATCACAAAAATTCAGCAAGATGTTAATACGAAGACAACTGCAATGGGTTTCCTCATAATCTGAGCAGCTTTCAACAATTCTGCAGGGTCATATCCTCTTGTGCAACAAGCAGCACTAACTCAAGACTGATAACCTCTCTGAGCATCAATTTGCATGCAACTGTGTGACTGAAATTGACGACCGGGACGTGGTTTACAGCTGATGATGAGGAATGGTGAGTGTGGAGGTCATAAAAGACCACAACCTTCTCAGCTTCAAAAGGCTGTGGTATATATGTATAAAAAGAAACCACCACAAGAAGGAAGTACTTTAATCAGCAAGCAGAAAGCCTCTGGCTGCTGTTGAAGTGTACGTAAGAGATATGAAGAGCACACGGTCACAATGACTCGAATGATGCTAAGCATCAATTTTGAGGTTGTTTACATCCATCTCAGCTGCTGCCTGTTGATGCATCCGTCCATTTTATAGGACATAAAGCAAAGAAGGGTTCATGAATCTGAAAGCACCGAAATCATCAGAAAATAGTGATTGTGATTGATGCTCCTCTTTCTGCTCAGCGAGTAGAAAGCGGCTTCTCAAAGCTTTCACAGTGTGGACTAAATGAGCTCTCAGAGCATATCCACTATAATCAGTCTGATCATACAACAACAGAGGCTAACCTGATTAGCTATGAGCAGTTTACAGATATGTTTACTTCGGATAAGAGGAATATTTATGGTTCGTTTTTGTCAACAGAGCCACACTGTACACCAGGGGTGTCAAAGACATTTGATTTCAGGGGCCACGTACACCCCAGTTTCATCTTGAGTGAGATGGGCCAGTATAATTATGTCATTTTAACCATTAGATTTGAACTACAAAGTTTTTCTTTGTTGTGATCCAGAGCATGTATGATGAAAATGTCTAATATTGCATGAAACTAAGCAGTTATCGTACCGAGGCTGCTGTTTTTCATGGCAGCTTCATAGACAGTGCTGGGAAAGTACAATATTAAAATTTAAGTCAATGGCTGTGCAACTGTGTAAGTAATATTGGCTTTTCCAATACTCTGATATTCAGCTTTGGTTTCAGTGCTTAAAAAAATCAAGGTACTAGTCCTGTTTTTTTTTTTTTTTTTTTTTTTTTGTTAGTTAAAAATTAAACAAAAAAAAATGCAGGTTTTGAAATGTACAGGAGGGAAGTCAACATCCTTAATTTGTGAATTAATAAATATTGCCTTTTAAGGGTGCAGATAACTATACATGGTTTTAGTGGCACACAACACAATTTTTTGCAGTCAATCTCAAGAATATGAATTAAAAAAGTTGTAATTGTGTCTTGGCTTTGCACCTGCATTCCCATACTCATGATAAAGAGGATATGATCACTGCATTCATAATTTTCTTTGCGATGATCGTGACAATCAGCAGTTGCTGAGTTATCAGGTGGTCCTGAAACACAGCTTCAGTGAATCTCAATGAATCGGTGAAGTGGTGGGTCATTTTTCCATTTAATCGGAGTGTGATTACATCTCCACTGCCGAGTGAACATAATTAGATATCAGGCAGACAAAAACCCACATCCAGCAGATTAGAGGGAGCACAATTGTGGACTAAAGTGTGGACTTTGTCAATGTCTGAGACGGAGAAGACTAATTGAATGCCGATGTCATTCAAAACACATTAAAGTTCTAATAGTTTGAAATGAATTTTCCAGAGGGTTTGTAATTTTGTTGCAATAATAGGCCTGTTTTTGAGTTAATACCCCCCCCAAAAAAACAATCTTCATTCATTGCATTATTGTCATGGTTCACATTTAGTTTGAGATTCTGACTCTTGATTAAAATTCTTTGGTTTCCCCTCCTCGTGTCTGACTGCTGCTCTCTGCCCTCTTGTCTTTCACCTGTGCCTGATGAGTGATTGACTACATTTACATGCAGTCAAAAACCCTTTCATAAATGGAATATTGGCAATAATCCAGTTAAACAATGTGAACACTGCCAAAAACCCAAATATGCTCATATTCTGGTTTTCAAAATCCCGCATAAGACCCCTGGGTTACTCCTTTTCTAACTCGAATATTTGGCTATATAAACGTGTATCGGAATATTCTGATTGAAAGGAATGTTCATTTGTGTTCCGCACATGTTCAATGTGGCGTCTGGTGCCAAACCCACTGGAAAAACACACACAGAGGTAAACAAACGTGGCAAGACGCAGCACAGCGAGCAATGGAGGAAAGAGATGTATGCATGTTGAAGCAATGGGACCTGCTCGGTGTGGGTTTTTACCACGACAGGTCAAAATGTAACCTGCTGTCTGAGAAGTGTTGTCAATGAACGTTCCCTGTGAACGGGGGTAAAGCTTAAACGTCCTGTTTGTCGTCACTGGAGGACAGGACCAACAGAAACAGATGTGCATGGCACAGCTCCGGCTCCGTTTCCAGTTTCTTCTTCACGTTCTCTCCTTGTGTGAATGAAGACCGTGAGGAACTGTAATGTTGAGGACTGCTGGTGGATCTGCCATGCTGCTGCTCCTGTTGGTGTTTTTGTTGTGGGATTTTCATAAGGTTCTCTGTGCATCATTGGTTTAGATGAGGATATTCCAGTTGAGTACAATTACCATGTATACAGGAGTCACTCTGTCTGCTCATGCATGCACACTGGTTATTCCCAATGCTTCGGAAACCAGAATTTTGACCTTAACCCCAATATTGAGTGCATGTAAATGTATCCATAGCCTTCAAAGTCTTCATCAGTCAATCTTAAAATACTAGTTATAATATCACCGCTAATGACGAAAGGACCAATATTATTATGGCTTCCCCAGGCTACTGTAGTCTAATGTCTAAACATTCTCAGTAGTGGTTTGATGAGTTTCGTTGTTCTCACAGTTTCTTCAAGAAGAGAGGACAGGAAACTGAGGGAATTTGATGTCTTGATAGTTTCTGGTAAAAAATCAGAATCCTGCACGCCCTGTGCTGCCACTCCGCGCTACAGTCTCCTCTAAGATGGCAAAGTGCACGAGGTGTCAAGAGGGGTGCTGGGGGATAGCCATTATTTTCAATGGTCCTTTAGAACATGCTGGTCTTCAGATATATCGGGAAAGATGACATATGGTCAGCTCCACTGCTTGGATGATCCAAATGCACACACACAGTAAATGTGAAGATAGAGGGCGTGTCTCAAAAATCCACATGGAAAGAACTTTTTCTTTAAATCTGATCACTGTTTAATCTAAGCTGGAAAACATGAGAAGAATGTGCATTTTAGAGTAGAATAGAAATAATTTAAAAATCCCAGCGGGATTAACACATGGAAGCTTTACATTTGTATCATGCTCACAGTAAGTGTGTGCAAATTTAACTTTAAAGCACTAAGCACACTGTTAAAGGGTATTTGTAAGAACAATGATTGTCTCTTCAAGCAATATATAAGGTTCAATCAGACTTCTATTGACATGATTGAGCCTATCATCAACATCAATAGATCAACAGTCAATGAGGTCAGGAGAGAGAAAAAGGGGAAAGAGTTGTTTTATACTAAGTACATCGGAGATGAGATGGTATAATCAGTGAAGAGTGTTTTGGAGAGAAAAAAAAGGAGCTTCTGCTGCGAAGCCGTCTTAAATGTAGACCACTGTCGACGTGGCCTTTCTTATCTCCAGTTCTTGTTCTGTTCCCTGATGAATCGCATTGTATGGCTGGAAAACCTCTCCTCTAAAGTGCACCCCTCCAAAGACACACATAAACAGGGTATCTGATGGCTTCTGCAGAGGCCTGAGGTGAAATCCCCCAAAGGCTCCCAAAGAAACAACTGTCATTGTGATCAGAGTGAAAGTTGCCGGTGTGAACTTCTCAAAGCCCAAATCTTTTCCATCTTTCACTCCCCTCTGCGTCGTGGCTTATCTGTTTTTTAAGAAGTCAGCAGTCTGCTTTGGAGCCTTTATAGAGGTCGACACCAGCACAGCCCTCTCACCTCTGTTCATGAGTCACAAATTACCTGAAAGGGTTTTTCGTGACTCTCAAATATTCGGCTAAACCTGCACACTGCTCACCACACATTTCATGTGCTCAGCCTCTCAAGACATGCAGGTAGTGAAAGAAATGTGGTCGCATCAGACTCATTTGTCCAATTTTCCCCCCAGAGATTTTCACCCATGTTCCACATCCTTTCATGTCTCCTCTCTGTATTAAATATGCCACCCACCATCATGCGTCTCTGCCCTCTTACTCCCCTGCATCCCTTGATAATCAATATATCCAGTGTGGGAGGCAGCACACATTGTTGGTTTTCATGTGGTAAAATGTTTGTAACCTAAACATCCACGAAATGGGTTTAACACGGCCAAAATCAGGGTTTTTATTCCCAGTACAGTAGCAGTTTTACAAAACAAAAAATTATCTCGCGAGACTTGCCACATGAATTGAAATTGAAGATAATTTCATTGTTGTAATTTCCAAAAAAGTGATGGAGAACGACAGTAGTCTGTGCGTTGGCAAAACTAGTAACATCTCATGCAACAGTTAGTTGAAAAATAAAAATATAATAACATAAAAAAATTCCAAATTGGAAGTGTCCTTTCATTGTGTGGGCTCGATTCTTTTCTTCTTTGGCCATTTTACTCTTCCTTTCAGTCAAGTTGTCCTGAAAAATGATGTACGCCTGTTATTGAACCACAGACAAGACCGATATCGGCAATCTTCATTATCTGTCCTTCTACCAAAGCACTGAGCAGTGAAGCCACAGTGAAGTCACTTCAATATGTCCTCCTTGTTTTGTCAAAGACAACATCCAACTCTTCCTTACTTTCTATTTATTTCCCTTTGCGCCCCACTTCACACCTCGTGAAGCCAGGCCAGGCATACAAAAAAAAACTCATCAAGCACAGCTCTTTCACTCTGAAGCTTCCAGCAGCGCGAGAACCCTGTCCTGTATTGTGACTTTGTTGATACTTACGAGAAAATTGATTTCCAAGCTGTGCTGTTAAGCTTCACGACACTCTTTGGTTTTTCTGTACTCTTACTGGTTTACAGTTGCGTGTATGTATACATATATATATATATATATATATATGTATTCCAACTCATTAACATATATGCCCTACCAGTAATCCGATCTTGCAAGCTATAGATATCAAGACAAGGAAACTCCTCATGCACAGAGGGTTTCACCTTAAGTCCAGCATCCTCAGGCTGTACACGAACCACAGTGAGGGACGCCGAGGACTGGTGAGCGTCAAATCCAACATCCCTGCAAGAATACATCCAGAAAATGGCCCCCAATGACAACCTGCTCACGAATGTCTCAGACAAGTGAAACCCCGTGAGAAAGAGGAGCAAGAGGTGGGATCATGGAAAGACAAGCCCCTGCACGACGTGTACCGCCAACAAACTGAAGAAGCAGCTCACATAGAAAGAAGAAACAAGAAACAAGATGCTGGCAGGAAAGGCATACATGGAACGCCATAGCCAGGCTGTAGGCATAGTATGCAGAAACATCTGTGCCGAGTACGGACTGGAGACCCAAGAGTCTAGATGGAGCAAAACCCCCGAAAGTGGTGGAGAACAACCAAGCCAAGATCCTGTGGCACTTCAAGATTCAGACTGACGGACTGGTGATGGCCAATAAGCCTGACAGAGTGGTGATGGACAAACATGAGAAGAGAGTAGTGATGATCGATGTAGCAATTCCCAGTGACAGCAACATCAGAAAGAAGGAACATAAAGAGCTGGAGAAATACCAAGGGCTGAAAGAACAGTTCTCCTGAATACTGCATAGATCCGTTCTTCAGGTTGGCTTTGATTCGACAAGTAAACATCAGAAGTTTTCTTTACAATTTTACACTTCTTGATCTTTTCTGGTGACTTATATTATATATCTATATTGTAAGAGTTCAGTTTGATGTGGCAGGGAGTGTTCAGTGTATCTTGAAGTGACAGGTTTCAAATCAGGATCCTGAAAACAATAATGACAAAAAAAACAAAAAAAAAAAAAAAACTTTAATCACGTTGCAGAAGCATATATTTTCAATCATGTGCACATGTTTTATGCTATATCACAGTAAATGATAACACGTGCAGCACACGTATGTTGATGATACACTCGCTTTTTATGCCACGTTACAAAGTTTAATTCAAATTGTAAAGATTCTTAAAGGATGTTACTCCCATTGGGAGCTTTCAGATTCATGTTATGTATTTGCAATTCAGTTATGGATGACCTCATTTCCATATAACTGTGTGTTTCTCCTCTTGAACCCCCTTCCCTTGCTGTGAAGAGCATCAGTGGGGTTCCTTTGTGACTTTTTGTCAAAGTTTGTGACTCTGCAGAAAGACTGAACAAGGCTCTCTGCATCCTACGAGAAAGACTGCTAATAATGGTGGAATAATGAGCCACAGCAGAGGAGGGTTTTTTTTTTTTTTTTGCTTTATTTTTACCATTTCTGATGCAGTTTTCCTGTGGTAATTGTCCTTGATTACAATTTGTAAGTGATTGTCTACAAATCTACTGTACATTCATGAGAACGTGACTGAAGTGTTTGTGCAGGGCGGGGGTGTAGCAACAAGTTGATGTGTGTGCGTAACATAACAGATAATGAAAATGACTTGCTAATTATGTTTATAATGAGCAACAGGATCCCCTCATTAGACGTCATTTTTCTACAGCACAGAAAAAAAAACAAGAGAAATCAGATGTAGAAGCCTCCTGCCACTCCTGGGTAGCTTTATTTCAATTTAGAGGGCAAACAACCTCACAATATGCCTTGTTGCTATACGTACAGATAAATAAGGTGATAACACTGAAAATATCACTAAATAACTGTGATCAACACACAAAAATGATCAACCAACTGTATCAAAATATTTCAAGTCAAGTGATAACGTGAATGTTTTGAGGATCAGGGCTTTCTAGTTAAGCTGTGAGCAATCTCATCCCAAAATGAGAATTTGCCCAGGCGAGTGCAGTGTAGAGATTGGGGACCTTTCATGTGGAGTTTAATAATTTCTGTCTCATTGTGCTTCTTCTCCTAAAACATGCACTTGTTGAATCTAAACCTAGTGTCGAATATAACATGAACCCAGGGCCAGATTTATTTTTTTCTTAGCATCTAATTCTTTTGATGGGACAGCTGCTGGATCGTCATGAACCAACCATTGCAATCGTATTCTGAGTAATAATTCAACACATCTTCACATACATGTCCTAATGACACATATGCAACAAACCCAGAGGGTCTTTTCATCATATATTTTCTGACTGCATGTCTTCGTTTCAGACTGTTAAATAATTTCTTGATCAGAACCGTGTCTGTCCACTCCACTTGCATGTGAATCCACTGCTAATTTGTCAAGAAGGCCAGGGGACACATGGACTAATTAAACATGGTGACCATATTCAACGTGCTCTCACAGAATGAGATGGTGCATTCAACATGGTCAATGAGCAAAGATGGTTGGCTGCAGCTCGTCCTTTTTCACTTCAAGGAAAACAGTGATAATGAGCATTTTCAGATTTGGAAGAAAAAAAAAATCAATGATGCGCCTTGAAAGTACAAACATGCATGTCTTTAATGTCCTCTCTTGATGCACTACATGTAATAATGCATAATTCAGTGTCTTTCGGTGTGTGTACATGCGTTAGTATGTGAGAGGCTCTAAGGAGAGCCAGTCTGGCAGCCAGTCTGTCGTCATTACAGAGATCGGTTGTCTCAAAAGACCTTTCGGGTAAAGAAGAAACACACACAAGGAGACATTTCCTGCTATACCTTGACTTGTTTAAGTTGCTGTATGTTATAAATTGATGAAGTGAGGATTGCCTTGGAGTCCTTGGTTGGAATACCTGCTCATGTTCTGCCGGTCAGTGATCTGCTGCTGCTGATCACTGTTCAGCTCTGCTGTGAAGGTTTGGACACGTGGAGCAGGTCTCAGAGCTCCAGATGACAATATGTAGCAAGAAATTCTTTTCTTTTCAAGTCAGAGAGGTTCACGTTCCCAATTCAGCCATGTGACAGGGTCTCTAAGACAAAGAGAAGAGGAAACGTGGATTTGACTTGCAAAGTAAATGCACATAACAGATGGATCGCTCACTGTGTATACATTTTTTTTCACTGAGAGGTTTTTTTTTTCTTAGACTGGTTGCAAAAATATCTCTCCTTGACTACAACTAAAAAAAGACAGTGATCCTCAGTTGAAATGCTGGATTTGACTTTGGCTAGAGTCATCAGTTGGCACAGCAAAATGACTGCCTGCTGACTCCATACTTCATGTGCACTCGCTCGCTCGCTCGCTCCCTCACTCACTCACTCAGTCATTCACTCACGGTTTGCTTCAACTTCTTGGTTATCATAAACTTTTTGATTACAGAGGAGTTTGATGAAGCCGTTCGGCTTTGGTTCCGTCAGAAAATATTGCCCCCCAGAAACAAAGACTGCTGCATACTTCCATTGTGGAGTTTGTGGAGTTGTGGACTTTGCAGTCGCATTGTGGCTTTTTGCCATTGTGTTGTGGATTTCTGCGGTTGTGTTGTGGCGTTGACCGTTCTGGGCCGCTGCAGAATACAGCTTTTCTCTGGTGTTTCAGAAAGGCTGCTGCAAAACGCATGAAATAATGGTAAATAAAAAAAAAACGTGCTGCAGAACCTCAAGTCAAACTGAGCACTGGTTTTCTTTAAAACTACTGAATAAAGAAAGTTTGGCATTGTGTCTGGTTTTCCTGAAGTCGATGGCGATTGCCTCCACAGTATCACCTGCTCACACTCCAGAGGGTAAAGCAGGGAAGGTCAACAAGAGAAAAGATGCTTGTGGGTGAATACAACCTTGTCAAACATACCGCCATGTCCCAGGCACACTCCTGACGCATCTGGTGAAAATACAGTAGGTAAGACTCGGATGTTTTCACACCTGACATTTTTAGGCCAGTCCAGTTGCCTTCGGGGAGCAGGTGCAGCGTGACGGAGCAGCTGTGAACATGACTCTTGCCCTCCAGCAGAACAGCCGGATCAGGAAGGACCTGACGGGGCCTGTCTACTCAGTACCCAGCTAAAAAGCCTCTTTTAAGCCGGTGAAAATTTTTCTTGAATTTGCTTGAAACTGTGCAGATTTCATCATTCAGTGTCTCCAGGACATTAACATATTTTTCATGCTTTAATGTGCAACTTGTTTCGCATTGAATGAAGCATGACAGTAAAAACAACTGTCGGGCTGACATAGCTGAAAAAGATTGTACTTCTGTCTTTTTTGTTCAGTTCTCCAAATTCCTTTTCTTTCTCACGAGTCTAGGAGACGTGACATGGAATCTTTTCGATCAAAACAGTTAAACTGAGAACACGAACCGTACAAACCAGAACGTCTCAAAAATGAGAAATTTTTTGTGAACTGAATGTGAGTCCCAGTCCACTTTAGCACAGCAAAAAGCTAAAGTCACACAATGAAATGAGTATTAACTGCATATTAGATCTGTAAAGTCAGTAGAAATTTAATCTTCAAATGTGTTCCAGTCAACAAACTTTATTCTGATGCCTGCACATCTCCGTATATGTCAAAGTTTATATTTCTGCATCTCTTCAGATGTTCTTTCATTCCACTCTGAATAGACAGGTGAGAGTTCCCACATTCCCTATGGTGGGTTTTCTGAGTCTTTGAATGCTGCACCAGGTGTTGTTCTGTTGTGAAGAGCGACCTCTGAACACAGCATGGAGGTAGTGTCAATTAGTGAGAAAACAACACGCAGCTCTGGAGCTGCTGCTGTCTGCTTCATAATGGGCAGACCATATAAGCGACTGTGACTTCAACAGATTGCAGTTTCTAATAAAAAAAATTGAAACAGAAAATTCAAAGCATCAATATGACATAATGTAATTAACAGATTTCCCACAGTTGTATGTGAAATTCATTATGAAACTGCCATTAATCACTTACACATTCTCAGTTTATTCTCTATCCCTGTACCTTAATGACAAACTGATCCTAATGAGTCAATCACATTCACGTTTTATTAACAACTTATCAACAATAGTGGCACTTATAGAAACAATGTAAAACATTATGCAGACAATAATACCACAAACTTCAGGAACAATGCATCACAAAAGCAGAAGCTGGGACCATATATATTGTGCTCAAGGTCACAATGAAACAAGTCTGCTGAATTTTTGTTTTCTTTTAGTCAAAATGGCAGCGTGATGAAGCCTCATTGTTGCTCTTTAATATAAAACAGTTTAAAATTCCACCAATCGAGAAGCATCATTTTCTGCTTTTGCGCAATAATCTTTTTCATCCAGTCTCTGAAACAACACATGAGAGATTATGCTACCTGTCTGATCAGATATTACACAGTGCTGAACTGAACATATTAGCTGAGGATTGCACAACAAAAGAGCAGCAATCATTTCTGCTGAGATACACCCTGGATTTACGAGCTTCACCACTTTTACGGACACGTATGTGCAAATCAACCCTATTTGTGTATGCACAGACATCGCTCGTGGCACGCATGCATGCAACGGCACAGTGTGAGAGGCCTGTTTGTGAACATCTTAAAGGCTGTGTGTTGAGTGCTGGCAGCAGGTTCGCAGAGGAGCACTCAGCAGCTGAAGAGACACATTTTGTAATTTTGCAATTACATAAAATAAACAGATGGGATCACAAAGGACTCTTTCACAAAGCAATACTGATTTTCATTGATCACGTTTCACTGACTTCAGGATAGAAACAAAGTGTACGGCACATTAATAGAAAAATATTGAATTGCATGCAGTGGTTTGAGTGCAGCTGTACAAAAGCAGTTTTAAACATCCATGTAGCACTAAATTGCTTTGTAATGCCCAATCTTTAGATGCATACTGGTAAGAAATAAATCAGTTTGTAAAAAAAAAAAAGAAGAAGAAGAAGGAAAAAGAAGAAAAAGAAGAAGAAGAAGCCATCATTGGCTTTATTTGGTTCTGGAAAGTAAATACATTCTCAGGTGTGTCTCTGGGGGTGACTGTGGCTCAGGTGGCAGACCAGGCTCTCTTCCAACCTCAAAGCTGCTGGTTGAATCCCTTAACCATTTAAAAACTATAACAAGATGCATTAAAATAGAAGAAAACTTGACTTGGATTTAGATTATTTAAACCTGACCAAGGCTTATGAAAACATTAACTATTCAAAGGTGGACTCAGATTCTTCAAACAAGGATTTTGGTTCTTTAATTCAGACCTGTGCTTATGAAACCATACTTTTTACTCTTTAAACTGTATCTGTATTCATTCACTTCTTTAAAAGAGATCCAAGCTTTTTCTCCTAGACTCTTAAAGCTACACCTGCATTTAATTCTTTAAAATAGAACAAGGTTCCTTGAAATGCTGAAACAGACTCTTTGACCAAGAACTAGACTCTTATTAAAGCTAGATTCATAAGCTGGATTTTTTACAAACTCTTTTTACTTGATTCAACCTCTTTAATACACACCCTGACTCTTGGACTTGATTAATACTACTTCAAATATACATGGATCTTTTAAACTAACCGCATTCTCTTCAACAGAAACCTTGATTCTTTGAACTCGACCCTCTAAACAGGGTAACTTCCTGAAAGCAAAAGAGCAGCGACACAAAATCTACTCAGACAGACGGTAACTGGCATCGTGTTAAAGGTTTCAGGAGACACTGAACTCCAAGCTGCACAAAGTGTGCAAAGCGAGCACCTTGCATGGCGTGTGTGGCGAGTGTGTCTCAATGGGGTCATGGTGACTGCTGGAAGACCAGCATGTGGCCCATTTCAGGGTTGTCATGATTGCCGGGAGCGGCAGAATAGGCACAGATGTTAGAAAACTGGGGAGTGAAAATGAGCACCGGAAAACATATTCATGAGCTTGTTCCGTTAATATGAAGCATAAATATTAAAACACATTTAGACTGAGTGTGTTTGTGTAAGTCAAAAATAGTCTAAGAGATACATATACATTAAAATTGCAGAAAAAAAGACAATTTTTTCAATCTCAATGAGCTCATCCAGCATCTCTTTAATAGTTTCTCAGTCTCATCCTCTTCTTTGTATGTCTTCTAACACCTGATAATCATAGTCTGTTGGTTACTGCTCCTGTGGCGCCATGGAGGAGGAGGGGGTGGTCAGGGCAGTGACGGTGGGAGGTTCGGCCACGGTTATCACCGTGGTTACCGTGGCGGCTGCGGCGGAGGTTACGGCTGTGGGTTTGCTTCCCGGGCAGGCGGAGGAAAACTGATACAGAGAGGCGGAGGAGCGGCGCAAGTCTGCTGCAGAGGGAGAGCTCAGCGAGACCAAGGGGTGAGGAGAAATCTTCAGAGGACGAGGAGGACGAGTGCGAAGAAGACACAACAGAGAGGAAACGAAGAACCATGCTGTTAATTAAATGGTAACGTCCACTTGTGCCACTTTATTTCCCACTGATAAACTTGATGCCATTTTCAAGCAGCTCCTGTTCGCCCCACCTCAGCAACAGGTGTCCTCTGGATCAAAGCTTGAACTGTTGCTTTCTGTTTAGTATTTACTTCATATCACCAAGCCTTCTTTTACACCTATGTTTATATAATATAATAAAATATGCATTTTCTCCTGAAGCATACGACGAAGAGACGTCATGTCCGAAGGCAAAAACTCCACGAAGCAAACCCTCTGAAGGAAGCCGGACAGGCATGCATCAATAATAGAGCTACAGGACTCTTCATATGCTCATGCACTGTGACTTATATGGAGGAATTTGTGGCTTAGCTAACCTTGGAGCAGCTGGGGTAGCGATGGGAGAGGCACTCTGTCAGACTAATGCTACTCATTGCTTTGCACAGGTGATCTAATTGGACACTGTGATTCAGCATGGAGCGGCAGCGACTGAATAAAAGCTTTTCCCCCTCCGAACGCCCTCCTCCAAACCTAACCTCATTATGGTCTACTCAAGCTTTCACAATCTTTCTAATCAATGCTCCCACGGTGGCATTAATTCAACATCCTTCCTTAATTAGCTGCCCTTACACACAAACTCACATCTGCCTCTTGATTAAAACTGAAGTGACTCACCGGTTATCTGATGAGTTGTACACCTGTATGTTCATGTCTCATTGAAAGGATTCGCTCTCAGCTCCGCATACATTGACTGTTGATAAAGTAATAACAGCCCAAAAAGTAATACATGACTTTTTGCTGCTCTTAGATGTACTTGCATTGTTGTATAATTATTCCTCAGCTCTAAAGGATGTGATTTCAGGGGCCTCCATGTTGTCTTCTCATTATAATTACCCACTATAGTGACAGCAGTATTCAGCCCCGTGTCTTAGCATAGAAACTTCCTGATATCCCATTCATAGTCTGTATATAGACTGGAGCATGATAAAATCTCCTTTAATCCTTCAGAAGCAAAAAATATTGAGCAAAACGCAACTACTCTCTTCAGGTTAGGTGATTTTATGACCTCAAAACCCAAAAACATAAAGTCGTCTATGCACAGCCGCTTTATTTTTCAGATAAATTACACATTTAAACATAAAGGAAAACAAAGTAATGAAACTGGATGATCAGTCTGACACTGTTGTCTCAACCGAAACCTTATTTCAGTCACACTGATCAGAAAAATGTCTGTTTATTCACCAACTAGGGAACAAGGTGCCGAGAACTATTGAAAAACTCATGAAACCCTACACTGCAGGGGCAACTAAGATGTTTGGTGCCAAACTTTAAAGATGCATTAAGGAGTTTTTCAACTTTAAAAATACTTATTTTCCACCATAAATATGTTACAAATATTCAATGATGTGTAGAATGTGTCCTGACATATTCATTGCAAGCACCGCTAACAGCGCTAAATTGTCACTTGAAAGTTGCAGTGCCGGTCCGGTAATTTGTATTTCTTGGGGAGAATTTGAGAGGATGTGACGTAATGCGCGCTCCCGCTGGTCTGACTTGCTTAGCTTTTGTTTTGACCGCCATTACTCCGCCAGATGCTCAGCGAGCAACAACTGAGCCGTATTGAGGATGGATCTTCCAGAAAATAAGAAAAAACCGGCTTCTAGCACTGCCACAACTCCAGCACAGACCCCACCAGGCAAAAGAAACTTACATTTTATTCGAGCGTTACTAAAAGGGCGAGGAAGGAGTTCCCCTCTTCCGTGCACGTACATGAACGCAAGCCACAGGCACGAGTGTTTCACGAAGCTGCATTATGCCCAAGGCCTGCAGGGGGCACTGTTTCGCATAAAACGCGCAAACTCCTTAATGCACCTTTAAGAATGCTGTCACATGTGCGGCAGTAAGTTGTTTCAGCTGCTACTGGATAATGTAAAAACACTGTCGTCACCGACAGACAGTTCATGAAATTGACATTACTTAAAGCTCGTGTCCGGAGTTTTGAAAGAGAGAGGTTTTTTTAATCCAGTGTCTGGAGGTTCCGCCCTCCCTCTGCTTTTATGAGCGACCAAGCCACGCCCCTTTAATTGTGCACGCGAATTATCTGTCGGGTGAAAATGAGAGCCTCCGAGTCCTACAGCATCCTACATGTTTAGCTGTTTACGGTGGATGTTCAGCAGACAGTGGATATATCCGAGGTAAGCGCGGCGGCTGCTGCGTAGCTAACTCTCCTCTGCCTGGGCGAGCGGCCGTGCTCTCTGGCTGCTCCACACTTTGATTGACAGCACGAGAATGCGGAAGCTCGAAATCTATTGGCTGAAGCTGACCAGCGCTTTTTCGGATAACATGGGGGTCTATGAGACGAAGGCGGGGCTCATAAATAAATTTTTATATTGCTTTATGCTAATATTATATTGTAGTATCGAACCAGACTGACACATATAAGCTCTGTTAAAAAATGATACATACATTGGAAACGAACGGAAACTCCGGACACGAGCTTTAACAGCAAGTTTTCTGGTGATTTGTGGCGATTTAATGAATATTTGTTTGAATAGAAACCCAAGTTTAAACCCCCTCCGCAGAAACAGGTTACCTGGCTGCTCTGGGGTCCTTGGTAAACTTGATCGCGATGTGAAAGCAGGATGCACTCATTTGCTGTCGTCTTCTCACTGCGTGCGGCGTTGGGGTCACCGTCATCCACGCCATTGGTGGAGCACCTCAGAGTGCTGACACACAGCACCTGCAGGGCCACAAGCAGATTCACATTCAGAATGCGCAGACATATTTACCAGATATACAATTCTTGAAGCAGAGAGCTCTTCAGCCTACTTTTCTGATGCTCTGTTTGAAGTTGTCCGACAAGAAGCCGTAGAGCAGCGGGTTGGCGCAGGAGTTGGCGTACGACAGTATGACCGCGAAGAAGTAGATGCCAGCCGTGACGCTGGACTCCGGGATGATGACCACCAGGTTGACCATGTTGATGATGAAGAAGGGCAGCCAGCAGAGCACGAACACCAGCACGAACACCACCACCATGCGCGTCACTTTGCGCTCTGACCTCCGACGTTTGGTGAAACCCGCCCGCGCCCCGGAGGACTTCACCTGCCCGGGAAAACACCCAAAATAGCTTCATCATAACGGAAATTAACACCAGAGTGGTGATGGTGATTACATACTTAAGAGGAAGGTGACAGAAGGCTCATCATTGTTGATTAAGATTACAGGTTGGGTTTGTTGAGTGTCTCAATCACTACACACTCAGATACACACACATATCTTTATATCGGCCCACTCTTTGGTGAAATGCATCCTCAGCTGACTTTCCATCTCTTTCTTGCAGATTTGAATGTAAGTGCTTAACCAAACACTTTAAGCTTATGAATGGTATTCCCTTAAAATTGAAATAAAACTCACACCGTATGTGAAACACAGCACGCAGCAGCACATTCGGGACGTACCTTAATGACGATGAGAAGGTAACACAGGCAGATGATGAGCAGCGGTCCGAAGAAGCCTACGATGGCCGTGTAGAGGATGAAGGCCGTCGACCACAGATTGTTTGGCTCCGGCCAGATCATGTTACAGGAGTAGAATTTATCCTATAAAGACAAATAAATGAAACAACTGAAATACCCATGAAAACAGTTACCACAATATTAAATTCTGTCACAATACTCTCAGTGTTTGCTGGTTTGTTGTTGTTGTTTTCATTGACATTTCTCCTTGATATGTTGAAAATGAAAAGAAAAAAAAAACAACCTAGAATTTAACGTCTTCACTTATCAAGTTGTTTTTTGTGTTATTATTATCAAGAAACTGGCCTTCAACTGAAAAAAAGAGGCAAAAGTTAATTCTATTTTTCCTTTTCTGTCAGTTAGAATCTCTGAAGTTCAGTTCAGTTCAGTTCTACACACGGCACAGAAGAGGAAGAATAGAATTAGAAATGTTTCATGTCAGCAACAATTCATTCGATCAAAGACTATTCAGGTCCAGCCATGAATACCACGGCATGCTGCAGGAACAACGCATTCAAACACTTTAATGATCATGTTCCCTGGCTGAATAAACTGCAAACACAACAGAAACACACGGTGAAGCGGTTCACACACTTTCTAACCACGACCTGCTTATTCTGCACTTCACAAAGTTATTAACATTGTGCACATGTACAGTCAATTTGTTCCGGCTTTATTTCCCTCTGTAGGGACAAAAAAGTCTTAATAGGATCATATTTATCAGAGAAACCAAGAGTTGACTGTTAAGTTGCAGCAGCATTAATCAATATGTATTCATTGGGTTAAACTACACATTCTGAATAAGTAGAAGAAGAAGAAGAAGAAGAAGAAGAAGAAGAAGAAGAAGAAGAAGAAGAAGAAGAAGAAGAAGAAGCACCCTTAAGAACAAAGAACAGCTCAAAACTGCAGCGCAACATAAATAACAGGATAATAGCAACATCAGAAACAATCAAAATAGGAGTAGCTCCAGTTATAGACATATTCATTGCAGAGCATCGTGCATGTTAAACTTAGTGTAGACATGCAGCCCAGGTTGATCTCAACAGGAGCAACAAGAAGTTTAAAAATAAATACAACTTATTTATGAAGACAGGTCCCACTTTTCAGAAAATTGTCTCAATGAACTCTTCTCATTGTATCTGAACAGAATTAACTATTCTAGGAAAAATAATTGCAATGCAGAGTCCTAATTACTTCCATATTTCTCTCCAAGATATTGCACAATTATTGTAGCATGCACAGGTTAAACTCTCCCTCACATACTGACTCGCATGCTGATGCTATTTCACCAGAATTAGGTTACTCTATGTTAGGTTGTGCTTTTACTGCTACATTTAGGGCATTGTTACCATCTACTGTTTAGTTGTGGATCTCAGTGGTCAAATAGTCTTTATTGTCATTTTCACACAAGTGACTTTTGACCCTGTCAGGTATCAGTTTCATGTATTTGACACTCCTGCTGTACAGCTTGTTAAAGATGGTTCTAAGTGTTTTCATTTTATTTGTTTGTCAAGGCTGAAAAACAATAGTTCCACTCAAAAAGTAACCAGACAGCACTTTAATCATTTCATTAGCTCATAAAAAATCTCCTGAATGGATGGAGATGTCAGTTAACACAAAATAATGTGAATCAAAAGTATTTCAGATCATTGTCAGTCCTGTTTGGAAATATGTTTATGAAACAGAAAACTTTGGTTTCTTACCATAATTAGGTATATATCGAAATTTAGATAACTTTTTAATGCATTTGCAATTTTGAATTTCAGTGTTTATTTCTATAAGATTCAGACTTGTGTATTCATGCCACGTGTTTTCAATGAAGAAAACCAAAAAACTTGGTTTGTGTGAAATATTTTGGATTTTTTTCAGCTGGTTTGTTCATTGAAAACATTTTTATACCTAAAACTTGTTTTTATTTAGATATTTATGTGAAAATTAGTGTTAATTTTATGAATGACCACATATGAAACGTTATACATAAACTTTCTTCCATGGAATGTTTGGTCACTTTAAAATGAAACTGATCAAGTTATTCTTGTATATTTTTGTGGGAAATATTAAAAATATTTATCTAGAATTTCCTTGTTTGGTGAAGGATTCTGTCATAAACATTAATACTAAATTTTAATCACTATAAATTGATTGATTTGAGTTATTAGACACATTTAGACATATTTTACCAAACGAGTCCCAATTGCAGTTCATTTAAAATTAACTCATCCTTTAAAAAAAAAATCACATGAGAATTATTTCAGTTTATTTACAACCATGGATGGATGGATGGATGGATGGAATACCTGCACATCCGAGAAGATGACCACCGGCAGCACGACCACAAAAGACACGCCCCACACGGCCGCGCTCACCACCTTGGCCACTCGAGGGTGCCTCCACTTGGTGCTGCGTATGGGATGAACCACGGCCAGGTACCGGTCGATGGACATGACCGTGAGGCAGAAGATGGACGTGAACTGGTTCATGGAGTCCGCGGTCATGACCACGCGGCACAGGAAGGAGCCAAAGGGCCAGTAAGAGAGCACGTTCTGCGTGGTGAGGAAGGGCAGGCCGATGATGTAGAGCTCGTCCGCCACGGCCAGGTTCAGGATGTAGATGTTGGTGACCGTCTTCATCTTGGCGTAGCGCAGCACCACGTAGATGGCCAGAGTGTTGCCGATCAGCCCCACCACGAAGACGGTGAGGTAGATGACCGCAGTCAGCAGGGTGCTGCTGCCCTCGAAGGGCGCGCTGTGGGTGGACATGTTGGAGATGTTGTAGAGTTGAGAGAAGGGAGAGAGGAGGTATGGGGGAGAGGCTCCGGAGGAGTTTAGGTCTGATGAAAGGGGGTACCAGTAGTTCTGATCCAGGGGCTCCATTGCCAGAAAAAATAAGAAGTGAAGAAGAAGAAAGTCTTTACTTGTGGCTCGTTACGCGGCCACGCTCACTTTGGAACACAAACTCAGAGAAGCACCAAGCGCGCTTCTGACTGTCACTGGAAACGATATCAAGTGATCATATACAGCAGCATCGTGTAGTTTGTCTGTTATCTGTGTGCACAGGAAAAAATGACAGACTCACAACATCAGCCTGCGCGCTGTGGCCACAGAAGAAACCCGGCTGAATTTGGAAAATCTTTGCGCGGCTCTTTTGCGCACGGCGCGCCATGATCCAAGCGTGTTCTCGCGTATCCTACATGGCGAAGCCAACAGTCGTGACCAAGCTGTGTCGATACTTGGGCTCGACCGGTCAGTGAGTCACCTTTTTTGTTTCTGTAAAGGGGTTACTTGTCACATGTCATTCAGCAATCAAACAAAACTCATGTCATCGATCCTGAATCGAGCGGTAGCGCAGCTTTTACGCACGGGAGATCTGCGTTACATGCACTGAATTAATGGTTGTGCCATGAATTTCCACACGCATGAACTTCAATGCTGTTCGTTCTAGAAGTATGCAGCTCTTTCTTTGACACGTGTTGTACTCCGAATCCAATGCAAAGGTGCAGATCACAAAGACGAAAAGACAAGATCGCGCTTTCTTTGGTGAGGGTTGAAAAAGTCTCTCGGTAAGCACATCAAAAGATGCAGGGCTGATAAACACTCCGCGTTCTTAATTTAGTAATCCGATAATCCAATAATTCCAACATTGATAGAAAGTCAAATTTAAGCCCCCCAAAATATTTCGCTGTCCGTGGTGCTGAGCGGAATGTGACGGCTGTGCGCAGGTCCTCCGTTTCTTCTTCAACTTTCTGCCCACAAAGCTCGTCTGTTTCTTTAATATGGTGTGAGAGAGAGAGAGAGAGAGAGAGAGAGAGAGAGAGAGAGAGAGAGAGAGAGAGAGAGAACAGAGCACCTGTGCAGTTCTGCTATATTTTTAATCACTTTGTTCCAGAGTTTAATTTTCCCATGGTTTTAATTTATTTTTTTAAAAAATCACCTTCCAGTTAGTTCTGACAGAAAGCTGTTTGGATGAGACACTTCCTATGACCACTCTCTCAGCTGCAGTGGAATACTTTGAGGCATTGCTCAGTTTTAAATGACCTCAGTAACACAAAGAACAGCTAAAAATGTAACTTTAAAACGGTGACTGTTGTTTAACGCATTTATAATGAAATACTGAAGCATGTGTGAATGATTCAAAAACACTGAATTGGTTGAGGAAATTGGCAGTAGCGAAGCACTGTTGCGCAGGAAAAACTTCTGTGTTTAGCTGGAGTCACACTGTAGGTGGTGGAGAAAGAAAACAGGCTTTAAATCATTGCTTATCCTTGCAGTCAAATGTTAGTCCACTGCAATATGAAAGTAGATATTCAGTTCAGCTGCACCCTGTCTAAGGTGATAATTCCCAAATGTAGCACCGTAAAATATGAACCTGCCTCTCTTTTGCTAAATTGTTTTCATATTTGATTGCAGAACCTTGGAGTGGAGCATTTTATTGTATTGATATTTGACAGTATGACTGGAAAATATTTCTTTCACCACACCACATCTTTCACACAAACATGTAATGACAACTTGTTTTTTTTTAGCTATGTATGTGTTTTCTTTCCTTCTCTCATTCTTATATGTCAATAACATCAAGGATCTGGTTTATCAGGATCCTGTTAATGTTAAATTTCAGTTTCACAGAAACATCACAACATCAGGCACAAACAGGTGAAGGCTTGGTGGACTGTACAGCCTGTTTACTTGAGAGCAAGCTGCTGGAAAGTGTTTCGTTTCCGTGTTTGTTCAGTTGTACGGAGGGATCAGATGAAAGACTGAGCCATTCATGAAGGTAAACACGATAAACCGATAGTGTCCTGTCGTCAGTTTCCACATGGCTGTTCTTACACGCAAGTCTTTATCAGATCGAGATCTACAGCCGACTCTCCTGTCCGCTATGCACCTTCCTGCAGGATCTCAAACGCTGGAAGTTTGTAATAATTGTCTCCTTCTCCAATCAAATCAGCTGCAACCTGAAGTCAGCCTGTTTGTTGGTGGCTCTCTGCCTCAGTCTGTCTTTTCCGTTGTTTCTGCTGCTAAACCCGGCCAGTGTAGCGGAAAAGCCCTGATCTCTGGGTCTGATTCTGCAGAGGTTTCTTCCTTCAGGGAGCTTTTCCTCTGCCCTTTCATCTTTGCTTTCTCCTGTGGGAGATTTTCTCTGAAGTGCCATGGCATGCCATGCTTTGATTAATGGAAATAAAACTCATGTGAGCTGGATTGATTTATATTTACATCACTGCATGCTCTCAATTTCAGTTTGTAGGATGACAATGGATTTTGTATTGAGTCAAAGAGTGCGTACAAGTGTTTTTCATTTTTAGCTCAATATGTTATTTGTTTTTCAGTGAGTCAAAAGGCAGAACACATTGAGAAGCTACGCTTCAACCTGATTAACACCAACCATCTGTCAGACGCTCACTGTAGTCCCAACTTGATTAGGGTGGGTTTACCAACGTCAGACTAAAATAACATTAACAAACTAAACTTGTTTTTCTTTTCTCCTTCATCGCACTGCAGAAATGGAAGGGGAGCATTTTGATGTAAAATAACAACAAAAAAACAAAAGGTGCTTTTATGGCTGAGGAAAATATTTTCTATTATTGAGGAAGAACTCATTAACAGCCAACAAGAAAACAAAATAAAAAAAAAATTCAATAAATGCAATGCAAATGCAGTGGTTTTAATTGGATAAAGTGCAGTTACAGTACTGTAACTTACTGTAACTAAGCAAAATATTCAATCAGCAACTCTTCAGAAAAACAAATCATCCATCCAGTCATCAGATAAATTAACATGTAGGCAAAGGGAGAACATGCAAATTCTGAAAAACCTCGATTAAAATAATCCAATGAATTATCCTGGCAAGAATTATAGTCCGATAAAAAACAAACTGATGAAAAGAAGCAGGATATATAGAATCCATGATATACAGAAATGCCTTTGTTTATATGATTGTCTGATAAAGACAAAAAGCAACATTGTTACATTCTTAGACAGCATTTGATGATAAAATGAAATCACAGTAGTTAAGAAAGGTAACAGTCATGACTCCTTTTTTTCCATGCGGTTGGATAGATTCCTACATTTCCCTGAACACAGCACTACAGCACTGTAACGCTGCTCTGGTATCATATGGCTTCTTTGTTGTCGCTTTGACCACATTGAGTGATCTTTAATTCATGAAAATTCTCATGTCATAACTCAACATTTTATATGTAGGGCGTGCATGAAATCGCCGCCTCACTTTAATGGAAACGTCAGCTTCGTGTCTGCATGCTGTGCATTCCAGCCATCCTATCATGGAGCTCTGGTTAGGACTGATGTTTCTATAAACATGTCACACTGTGCATTATTATTTCAGTATTGGATAGAGATGAATTCATACATACTTTTAGAGCTTTAAAAAAATGCCTCAGTAAAAAACTGTGTAGAGATCACAGGCTGAGCGTGGGTCTCAGTACAGAGGGGGCAGAGCATTCAGCCCTTATGATAGTAATTTTACCATTCAAACAATACCTCATGCTACCATCAAACAACACACTAATGCTCACTTTTATTGAGCCAAGCAAACCTATATGCCTCAGAAAGCAGAATAAAGTCACAAACCAGTTCACAAACTTGTTCTGAAGAACAAATACACATACGCACACACACACATACACTAATGCAGCCTGACAGGTGACAATCTCAGAGCGTCCGCTGTCCATGGTGCTGAAAACTCAGATAAAAACTCACGAGCTAAATCTGTACCATCTTTGATACAGCTTAAATATAAAATGAACACAGCTGGTCTAAAATTACACAATCTATTAAGATAGATATAGACACAGCTATCCATATCTTTTGGAATTTACGTATGTTAGAAAAAAATAGAGTCTGCGGTCTCTTATAGTTGAGAGCAACACAAGGCACATTAAAATAGGCAGGTGTTTAAGACCACAGCATTCTGATAAAGATAATATTTCTGAAGGTTTCACTGACTCACCAGTGGCTCTGATGTTAGGTTTTGGGTAGTACCGCTAGCAGCTAGCATAGTGTTTAGCATACTGTTTAACTTCCCTCCAAAGAGTTCAGATCAAGTGCAAAAGGAAAAACTCATTATTACTGCACAGCCAATCAGCGCTGGCTTACAGCTCTGATGCATTCATGGACAGTTGTAATGTAAGAATTGGCAAATTGGAGCCCACAATCATGTGCGTATACCTTCTCGCACACACTGCACATTTCATTATAATAATGTATTTACGAGTAAATGTGAACACATCACATGAAATGGGGCCCTATGACCTTGTGGGCCCTGGGGCGACCGCCCCCTTGACCCCACTCTGGCTCCGCTACAGGGAGAGATCTATTAAGAGGTCTGTTCTGTAGACCAGACCCCACTTTCAACATTGGCCAGCAGACAAATTAGGTGAAATATGGTCTGGCTGAGATTTTGCTTGTTTGTGGGGAGTTCAGACCCCATTCTTCTTCATGCTTGAGTATTTTTTCTGAAGGACGGAGTAAAATGTAGCGATTAAAGAGACTTCCTCAGCAGACCAGACAAAACACATTGAAAAGGTCTGAAGCTGTCAGTCCACCCGTTCATACACACCAATGGCGACAGCTGCCACCATGATGCTCTCAGTTCATGTGGGGCAGTTCTGTCTACTGACTGTAAGTGAAATTGGAGTATCTTTGGAATTTTCTGAAGCACATACAGTATTCACAAGGAGATTAAACATGATAAAACTGCTCCAACTGTGAAAATGAATGTGTTAGATGAATGCTTTTGAACACAAGGAAAGATGTCCCGCAGCAGGGGTGTTCAACCTAAGGCCTGTGAGCCAAAACTGCCTGCAAGAGGCTCCAGTCCGATCTGCCAAGCCACCAGGCAAATGGTAAAAAATTGTAAAGAAAATATTGTTGTTGTTTTTTTTTTATTTTTAACTCATTTCTGATGAAGGTATCATTAATGTAGTCATTTTCAGTATAGTAACTCCTTGATTTTTCAGTAATATCTACATTTTCATCATTGATTTAAGTTGAGCTCTGGGCTTGCAGCGCCCAGAGGGAAATACAAGGTAACAGTATTTAAGCATGTAAGGCTGCAAGCTGACTACTGAGGCCTTCACCTTGTTTTTCTTTCAAAGAAATTTGGTGTAATATGCAAGGCTTTTTCAGCCATTTGCGAATAATACATTTTCAGCAATTTAACATCACCATCAGTGTTTTCGACAACAAAAAGGCCAATAGGCTCTTTCAAAAAATAAAAGCAAATGACGTGTCCTGAAACTTGAATCACACTGCTGCTGCTCTTCAGTGAGGAGAGGGTTTTCAGCAAGATGATACAAATATAGAATTTTATTCAACTTTTGTTTGTTTCACCCATGTAATGTCTCTAAAATCCGGAGCACAGACTCAGGGTGTCCAAGCTATTACTTAAGAAGTGTTCAGCTAATTGAAAAAGGTGCAGCAAGAGTACCGATAAGAACCAGCAGGAGAGATCACATCAGCCCAGTATTCACTGGCTGTTAAATCTAGAATATAATTTAAAATCCTTTCCTTAACCTATAAAGCTCCGAACAACCAGACTCCACCATATCTTAAAGAGCTGATAGTCCTATACTGCCCCAGGAGGACACTTTGACAGAGATGTTTTAGGCCTGGAAGATCTTGACTGAGCTTCTTTGTTTATCATTCATTATGGTTAACTTCTACATGTGTCTAACATTTTGTCCCTGCTGCAGACTGTGCTCCCTCTCTTTCACATCCTCCCTGCAGGATCTCTGACAGTGGGACTGGAAGTTCATGGTCTGACCCTCCTGCCCCCGTCTGTCTGCAGGCGGTGGATTTGTCTGTAGTGAGTGTCTGTCTGTTGCTGTCTGTCTCTCTCTTTCCGTCATTCTGTCCCTTAACCCCAACCGGAATGGCAGAAAATCCCCTCCCGAGTCTGATTCTGCAGGTTTTTTCCTGTTTAAAGGAAGTTTTTCCTTTCTGCTGTCTCCTCTCCTTGTCGTATTTGGTGCTATATAGACAGAAATGAACTCCATGTGGAACAGTTTATGGCAATATCATCTTCATCAAAATACATACAGCTAAAGGATGTGCATATCTTTCACTTAAAGCTGAATTTATACCTGAAATGCAACAATTTTTAATGTTCAGGAACTTCAGGTATTGAGATAAAAGGCTTTTCTCTTGATACAATCAGTAATATGTTTCAGAAGCTGAACGCCTGCCGTGCATCTTTCTGTAAATGTCAGTCACCTGAAAAACGAGTCGCTCACCGATTTCTACTTGTTGGCGTGCTTCCCCCTGAATACACCTGCACAAAGGAGGACTAGTGAGTAGCAGCAGACAACCCCGATACATCACAATGTTTACACGCCTCTGTGAGCATCAGGTTCATCCTTGACTTCCACTGCTTCTCCCCAGCTTTCCTCTCTTCTCTGCAGGGAGCTGGGCTGCAGACAGAGGAAGACACTCTCCCCTCTCTCCTGAGTAACTGACGCCCCCACATCCACGCACGCACATTAACTCACACATTAACACGCGCACGGTCTTCGGTTCAGAGCAGCGTGCCTTGTGGGTAAAGAGGGAAGGGTTTGTGTCTGCCTCCACAGGAATCCCCTGGAGCGAAGCTATCACACCGCCCAGAGGCTGACCTTAGCAGCCTGTCAGAGGGCATCACCGTCCTGTGGGCTGCGGATAACCAACATTTTAAAGAGCTGGTTAACATGGCTGCGGAGATCTCGATTTAAAGTCATGTTCATGCTGCCCGTTGCAACATGGGAAAGCATGCTGCTGCTGAAAAATGGAAAGATTAAACAGTCATGAGCTAAATAAAGGACTTCAAATGGAAAACATACAAATATGAATACAAAACAGCTCATTTAAAAGTCCTTCAGGGTAATTTCATCAAATATGGAAAATTAATATATTGTAAAGCAACATAATACATCTTTATATTAATCTGGGTGCAGGAAATTGATTTTGTAATGAAATGCAAAAACGGAGTTCAGATTTCTTTGTTTCATTGTTTGTAATATGTTTTCTAAATTATGAAGCTCAAAAAACATCTGAATGTGTGGGAGCCAAATCCTAAACCAGAATTTATAGACTTCACTTTTGCTTTTTGCTTGAAGACTCGAAACACAGAATAACAAAAGTAAGTAAGTTAGTTTAGCTTTTATTGGACCTTTCACAGGTATAGAACCATGAATACACAAGAGCATGCAAAACATGCACAAGAATACCAAACCGGGGGTAAACTCACTGCGAAGTAAGAGTCCTGCCAGAGATTTTTAAATTATATAAGTCAGCAAGCAGTTTTTTATCTTTCATTAGGATCCACCTTCTGAATTTACGTCCACTTCCACCATTTTTCTAGCTTCTTTTTTTATTCTTTATAAACAAATTACCCTTTAGCTGCGTGGTGGTACAGTAGTCAGCATTCTCACCTCACAACAAGAAGGTCCTGGTTCTGTGTGGAGTTTGCATGTTCTCCCCATGCGTGGTTCAGTTCTACAGTCCAAAAGACTCTTGGTCCCCACTGGTTTCTGTCCCCCAGGTTGTTATTGAAAATGAGAATAAACTCACAGTTAACTCACCGGTTGAAATAATAAGAAGCATCCGGTTCTTGTTGATGCCAGATCTTTAGAGCATGATCTGCTTTCCAGATCTTTGAAGGGAAATCCGCAATCCTGATAATACCTGTGGCTTTCGTCAGTTTGACGTTTGGTTATCTGAGAGAAGAAACAAACGTACAAGTTCAGGTGATGATTTTGCAGGTAATACACCATCCATATTCATGACTTTAATGGTCTTTTAATGAATTGTTAATTGAAACCATTATAATTGAAATTGAAATAAGTCTTTTTCTCATTCATAGGGGTGTTTTCATTATTTTTAATGATGATTGAATTCATATATATAAATTTCTTAGAATTGTAATGTCCTACAAAGCTATTAAAAGGTACATTTCCACAGTGTGCATGTTACAGTGATAAAGACTGTCGTATTAAATATTGAAACATTTGAACCTCATTTCCCTGACAACTGCTGTCAAATTTCCTTTGAGGATAACACCAAGTCAGCAACAGTTGGCCCCCTCAGCCTGATGCATTATTTATTTCCTCCTACATGCATCAGCACAAATTAGAGTTCGGTGTGTAAGTGTGTGTGAAATGAGAGGTTCTGGGGGGTTAACCTCTGTGATTGAAGCCAAACTGCTCCCCACCTGATCCGCAGCTGCAGAAACCTGCCACAAACCACCGTGAGGAGTTTCGCCTGGTTGAAGAGAAATGATTTGATAAACAGGTGTAAAAACAGGTTGTGGATGCAGATGGGAGAAAGTCCTTACAGCACATCGCAGAGTGGAGAGCAGCACAGAAAGGGTCAGAGCCGCACATCATATTAATTACTGAGGTAGAGCAGCCACTTCATCACACATCTCCTTCTGAGTCACTCCGTTCTCCGTCCTTCACTTTCCTTTTCATTAAGAACCGAAGCCCATTACATCCCTGGTGATACAATGGACTTCCTCTCACGAAGCAAGGTGAGCCCAGAAGCAGACCGGAGCAGATTTAGGTGTAAAGCAGGTTTTTATTGAGCAAGCACGGCAGTCAAGGCAGAGTCAAGACCGCAGCAGAGACACGGGTTACAGAACTGAAGGAGCCGAATCTCCACAAATACAGGTGAGGAGGGGAGGCAGACGGGGCAGGATTAGGAATCCTGAGACTTCCTTTCGTTCCCACTTAATCCTGCCTTGATCAGGTTGTAAGGATTTCATGGTTGTCCTTGAGGATCTGTCATTTTACCTGCTTCGAATTCAGAAACACGGGATGCATTTTCTACCACTGAAATGTGTGTAAAATCTAGAAGAAAACAGGACATGTTTTTATCCTCCATGCGCATTTGTTATTTTTGTTAGCAGAAATGACCACTCTCAATGGAAAAAGAAAAAAAAAATCATAGAATGACCTTAAGGCCTGCATTCACACACTGATGAAAGGTTAAGATGTCCATGTGAGCTGAACAGTGCGGTCGTTCTGACTGAAGGTACAAACCACTGCAGCTCTCACAACAGAGGAAGGAGATGACAACATATGCTGTGTAGAATAACAAAAAATACAATTTTACATGAAATTGTGGTTCGTGCTGAGCAAGCGATGACATTTGTGATGGTCCTTAACCACGGGCAATACATCTGGAGTGAATACATGACTTCCAGTGCGAGATTGACAGCAACACAAAGGAAAAAAAAAAAATCTTAGAAGATTTATTGTCACTCCACCATATGGGTTATGACAGAGGAACAAAATTACATTTCTGAAGTCCTGGTAACAGCCTGCAGACATCCAATGTAAAAATAAACACATGGAATAATAAAGTGTCACAGCTCCGCTCAAGGAAGATCATTTCCAGAGAAGAATAGAGCCTGAGGTGGAGGTGGGCTGATTGAACCGGGAGAGAGAAGACTGCTCCAACACATTCAGGCATTTGTCATCCTATTCGCTCGTTGCTATTAATAGAAGAACATATGCCTGTTGTTGGTTTGTAATATAATAATTAAAAACAAAAAGTATGGTGGAGTACATTATGTTCACGAGCTTGTAGGTATTAAAAAAAGAAGCTGGATGATCCCATTATGGTGGCGGCAGTGCTTTTTTTTTTAACTCAGGCAGTTGGAGGGGCACATATTGTATTATTGATGTTACCGTGACTCAGTGTTTGATCTGCGTGGGTCAGCACGGTGACCCGCTCCCTCAACAAGTTGAGCTGGAGGGACGTCAGCGAGACGACGATGCTCGGTGATCAGGAAGTGAGTCGTCCGTCTCAAAGGAAAGACATTTGTGAGCAAAGCAAATGTTTATTTAGAGGTGCTCAGGTGGTTAGTTTTGCCATTTGGTACCAGACAAAGGGTCTGACAACCTCATTTATTTTGTGGTCATATTTACTCATATTTGGAAAAAACAGTTATGTTTTTCAGTTTCAGGCAATTTACCACCTTTAAAAATAGAAAAAAGAAACCTGATAAAATTCAGTTTTAGACAACAATACACAATTTTGGGAACTTTCAGAACTTGAATCGAGGAACTGTAAAACAAATAAAAAATTTAAACATTTTTAAATCCAAATGAGATGTATTTTGAGATATATAACACACAACACTTGCCTCCTGGCCTGTTCAGGTTGAGAAAAGGCGGTGGTGCTATACCTGGACTTCAGGATGGAGTGAAGCAGTAACAGTTAGGGAGGATTGACGGAGACTGCGCAATGAAATGACACAGAGATGATAAATCACTGCAGATTCTCCGTTTGTAGATGTTTTTTGTTCAAATTCTCTTTGAGACATTGATGTGCTGTTCTACAATGAAGCAATGTTGTCAGAAATTTTCTTCAAAAAATGTATTTAAGTTACTTACTTTTATTTACATTCTATTTATCTAGTTGTTGTTTAGGACATAATACTTCAAACGTTTTCCAATCTGACTGACTTGTAGCAATAAACTAAAAAACACCTACACCGTAACTCTTTACCTGGGATATAATAACTTTTACTATTTCAATGTATTTCATGTAAGAAAGCAAATAACGTAATAACTTTTCAGGAGTATTCTAAAATATTTGAGGCAACATTTTGCCAATAACTCTGTTACAATATATTATTAGCTCATTATATTATTAACGTGGCATAAAACTATTGGAAACATGTAGTAATTGCTGTCAGTAATACATAACAAGAACTGCATTTCGTGTATTGTCTTTTATAAACTGAATAGTTTTACATTCCACTCATTACTTGCATGCACAAAATAGTTTCTCTGTGACCAATGACAAAAGCAAGAAACATATGAAAGTAGGTAAATCATTTATTCTCAGCTTCTGATCAATAGGAGGAGTTGATCTTTCATAGGATTCTTCTTCCCGTTAATAACTCCTCCATTCCTCCCTTCCCCGCCTCCCCCTCTCTTCCTGTAGTCCTACAATAACACAGACAGAGGCCTCAGTAAGTGCTGTTTTCCTGGCCGGGCTGGAGGACCCTCCCCATAACCAAACAGGAGCCGGGCTCATTTTACCTTCACCCGGCCCATTCTGGTCCAGTCCGGGCCAGACCAATGCTAAATACTTCATTTGATGCGTGAAGTCCCACAACTCCTGCAGGACCGTTGAGGCTTTACGGTCAACACAGTGTTACAGCTCACGTCCGCAGGACTCCGAGGAGGACGCCTTCTACGGTTCAGTCCCCCAGAAATAAAGGCTTTTGGCCAAAATCAATTTCCTGATGTCATGAGAACATTTTTCCGATTTTATTACACACTTTGGGATAATTTTAAACTTGTTTTCTAAAAATGTGACGCAGCTCAGATAAGATGAATATCTCAAGTTCACATTATTCTTTACTCAGAGCAGGTCAACTTTTTTTCTTTTTTAAACAGAGTTACAGATGTAGAAGTATTTTTTATTGCTATTGTTTGCTTGTATCAAGTTGGAGATTGAAAGTCAGAAGTTTAAAAACTATTGAAATTTGTACACATGTTGCTATGGTCTTTAAATTCTGCTGTTGTTTACAAAAACCTCAAGTAAAATACTTTTTCTCAATAACAACTTCTACTGTGCTTTTTAAACACATTTAATGTTGTTTAATTGGATTGAAAGTATCAAATATTTGCATTTAGACAATATTTCTTAAGATACATTCTTTTAACCATTTGTGTTGCAAAGAACTGATGATAAAGCATTACTATATGTCACAACCCAATCTGGGTAGTTTCCCAACCCAGGACTGGTGAACTATAGGACAGAACACAAGCTGGGTTATTTTAACCCAGTCGGTTGGGTTGGTTCATTCAATCCAGCAATTGGGTTTTATGAACAACCCAATGGGGTTGGTCATACGAGGGGGTACCCAAAAGAACCCGGAATTTGATTGTAACTTTTTATTTCTGACATTTCAAAATAAAACACCACCGTCGCCTTCAAAATAATCTCCATCCGCATTAATGCAGCGCTCCAGCCGTGTTTCCCACTTGACAAATGCGTCGTCAGACCCGTGCGTAATTGTGCCATTCAGGGCCGGCTGCGATTTGTCTTTCACCTCCTCCACATCTGCAAACCGCTGTCCCTTCAGCTCCTTCTTCAACTTGGGGAACAAGAAAAAGTCACTCGGGGCTTCATCTGGCGAATAAGGCGGATAGGGGAGTGGAGTCATCCCATTCTTCGGCAGAAACTGCGTGACGCGCAGCGCCGTGTCCGCTGGCGTACTGTGGTGGTGGATCAACCGGGCTGCACTCCGCCACTACGCGGGCCGCTTCCTCCTCACATCCTCATGGAGCCGTCTGAGGACTTCCATGTAGTAGTCCTGATTTACAGTCTGACCTGGAGGGACAAACTCGCTGTGGACGATACCCTGGACAGCGGAAAAGCAGATCAGCATTGTTTTCACTGCTAAGTGGACCTGATGTGCCGACATCTGGCCCTTTTTAAACCACCTGAACCACTCATGGACCTGATTCTTCCCCAGAGCATCATCCTTGTAGGCTTGCTGCAACATGGTGAGTGTTTCTGCTGCTGTTTTTCCCAGCAATAAGCAGAATTTTATGTTCGTGCGCTGCTCTAGCAATGTCGCCATTTTGGAAAAAACCGCAGAGCGGAGCTGCACTCTGTTACTATAAATGGCGCGTGGCAGACGTCAGCGTCACTCTGGGATCTCGGACTTTTCACAGATATGCATGAGGCTTACCTGTAGCACATCTGACGACCAGAAGTTGAAACTCATTATTATTATTATTATTTTCTGACCAAATTCCGGTTACTTTTGGGTACCCCCTCGTATAACCCAATTAAGGGGCTATATTGACCACACTGCTGGGTTATTTAAACCCAAGTTGGGTTGTTAATATAAAGTTGCTATTTCTTCATGCAACCTATCTTCATCCAACCCAACAACATAGAAGTTGGGTTCTCAGAATACCCAATTCCATTAAAATAACCCAATAAAGTTAGCCAATCAATGTAACCTCGATACAGGGTCAAAATAACAACCCAGTCCTTCACAGAGTGTAAGAAGGACTGGGTTGTTATTTTGACCCAGTATCAAGGTTACGTTGATTGTATTATAGAATAGTTAGTATTTTCATCACAGGCCGACAAATCACCTTTTTAATCCTATAACTAACTTCAATGTATCAACATTCTTGTTTGTTTTCAGGAAGTCTTCTGCTTTGCTGCAAATTCATGAATAACAGCATCCTCATAATAAGTTCTTTGTTTTTCTGAGACAGAATCTCTCAACATCAATCCTTTTTGTGTCGTTTCGTTTTCAAGACATAAAAAACGTGATAGAAGAGCCTACATACCACCTGCCTTCTCTGTTTTCACCGTGCAGCACTTCAATTTGAGGTTCAAGAGCGTAGATCCACGGCTCAACGCCAGATGAGGACGTATCTGAAGCACTGCTCTCCAACAAAACCCATCCTTGAAATACACACCCCAACACACGGTCAAATCCTAAACTTATTACCAAAACACATATATATTTTTTCATTTTCACATTGATACAATGACACTATTTAAAGTTGGAAACAAATTATTTTGGAGAAGTTTTCATTATAAGCAGTGATTATATACCAAATACAATACAATCAAACTCCTTCAATTTAGATTAATGTCACAATGAGCAACATTGTAATTTATGTGTAACATATTCACCTGCCAATATTGCAATGTGTTTGACCATTTAAAATGTATCAAAACATAATGTATTAATTTGCCAATTAAATCTTTCAGCAAATATGTATAGATATTTATTAAATAATAGAATACTACTGAAAAACTGTAATAACTCCATTGTAAGAAAATATAAATAACGCAGCATTGAGTGGGAATATGAAATCTGTGTCTCTGCTCGTCAGAAACAGCTGCAGTGGATGTTGTAGTCATCACAGTTATTCATTGACCATTGAGGAGTCTTTCAGTCATGGTTTTCACTTTTTTTAATGACATTATCGACAAATTATCATGCTTTTTACATTTAGAATGGAAAAAAAAAAACTGAAGTCATTGATGGCTGTACACCATCCTTCATGTAGCTCTCCCCTCCACCTGACCAAGTGCCTGTTAGCAGGTGACCAAGGAAACACAAAACTCTTGGTCTCTCATCCAAATTCTATTTCAGCTCCAGCAACACCGACGCACAGATAACGCTGTCACATTTATAATGCTTTATATTCAGACTCAGGGGGGAAACGGCGATGTTCCCTGAATACTAAGCAAATTCTCCTTCCCATCCACACTACAGGAAATCCTCGTCAGACAGGAGGAGAGTGTTTATCAGAGAAGCAAGACATCAGCTCCACCCATCACTCAGGGTTCAGAGGACATGACAGGATCCGTGGGGCTACTGAGCAGAAAACACAGACGCTACAGAAGTAAGCTGCAGCTCCTGGATCACTGTTTACATCCAGGAGACAGATTCAGTGTGGATAAGTGAGCCACTCTCCTCTCAGTGTCACTTAGAGCGTAGAGACAAGAGGGGGAGGGAAGTTCGACCCCACATCGACCCTCTAAGAGCAGCCACACACTGAGTGAAATAATTTCTCCAAACAAACTTCTTTGGATACATCAAAACCAGCGGGTGAACACCTGGAGTGCCCGGCTGCTGTTGGTACCTGACTTCTTTTGATAAGTGAACTGCTGAGGGGGATCCAGGGGCTGATCTGAATCCTGTCCTGAAGGAACGGGAAGACCTCAAACACCCCCAATGAAACATGGCACGACTTATTCTCTGCAGTGAAGTGCTGTCAATGACGTAAAGACCGAGTGAGAGTTATTGTGGGACTACTCTTCTTTTTTTTTTTTTGTGTGTGTGTGCAGAGATCATGAAATGGGTTGGCCCCAACCCAGTCAAGTGTCCAAGATGAATCTCAGAGAGGTTCATCCTGACACTCAGAAGAGCCACTTATCTTTCACAAAATCTGTAGTAACCAGACTGTCTCCAGAGAATATCAAGGCAGCAAATGATCCACACGGCTGCTCCTTTTTCCTTTTCTGAAAGGATTAACATAATTATTTATCGTTCATATTGTTTTCTTTGGCAACTCCTCTATTTATTTATTGTCCACCTGCTGTGACAATGAAATAAAGGAATATCTATCTATCTATCTATCTATCTATCTATCTATCTATCTATCTATCTATATATACTGTATATCTATCTATCTATTTGCAGTTATAGTCCAGACTTTTTGTTTATATGGAAGGTTTCTATTTTTAGGTTTCAACTTAATATTGAATTAAGCTCATGTCTGGTTCACATTAGAGCAGGAAGCAGATCTGAGCGGTGGTTCAGGGAACTGCATGAAGAGGAGGAGGAGGAGGAGGAGGAAGAGGAGGAGGAGTAAGGAAGTTCTCCAAAACTTTTTTTTCTCCCTGAAAGGACTCTGGAGAAGCTCCGTTACATTTTCAGAGGAAAGGAAGCGAACTTGACGGGAGACAAAAGTATCCATTTGTGAGGCAAGAACAGAGTGTTAAAAGTGCGGCCTGTGCGCTCGTGCGCTCACATGAGAGCCGTGGAACCGGAGCCGCGCGCGCGTCGCTCCTTCGCACACTGAGAGGACTAAATTCTCCGGGGCGATGAGATGTGAGTGAGCGATGCCTTGTGGAAATGGACAGACTCTATCCAAGCGAAAACATGGCGTCTGCGTCCCGAGGCTCCGCGTCCTCTCCGGTCTGCTCGCGGCGCTCTGCTGCCTGGAGGCTTGGGGCTCCGGGCCGCCGGGGGACGGCGGCCCCGGCCTGTGCGGCCCCTGTCCCGTTAACTGCAGCTGCGCGCCGGCGGCGGGCCCGCTGCCGTCCTGCGTAGTCAACTGCTCGGGCTCCGGGCTGGAGAGGGCCCCCGCCGCGGCGGACGTCCCGCTGGCCACCAGCGTGCTGTGAGTACAGAGCCCGAGAAATGGTTTGAACCTGGAGTGATGCATTGCAGTGGAAGGCAGGGAGACGTGCTGGAAGCAGTCTGCTTTGTCTTTCTCCAGCTGCCTCCTCTCCACTATTCTGGACTCATCTATCGACCTGCACAGCCAGTTGATGGTTGCCTCTCCAGATGTTTTCTCCTCCTGGAGCTTCAGTCTCACCTCCATCACATGCTTTTGTTTGCATCTCCTGTGTTTGTGGCCCATAATTTCCACATCATCATCTTTCTTTCTGTAACTTTTCCTGCTGTTGCCACCATGAGTGGAGCTGAAGTGATCTTTTGATTTGGACCAGTTGACTGAAATGAAACAGTCTGGCCTAATCATGAAAACCTCTTATTATGGTCTGCTTGTTTCCTAATCAAGAGTGTTTCCGGCTTCTATTTTCACATGGCAGCAATCTGATGATCATTACTTGTTGGACTTTATATCAATCAAACCCAAATAATGGAATAAATCAAGTCTGGAAAATCTTTTGTTCATACTTTATGATATCAAAAGGTAGTTGACTATAGGCATCCTGGCATTACTGCTGATTGGATTAAGGCATTTTTTGGAGAACTGCAGGCCACAGAGATAGCTTCTAATAATAAATTGGATTGAAATAATGTAGATTAATATGAGATGAAAGATGCCCACTGTTTGAATACAGTGACAGGAGACTGCGGATGACCTGTAAGGTACATTAAGACCGGCTTCCTGAAGGCCACAGTGCCACTATGTGACTGTGTGTTTGTGTTTTAGCTCGAGCATCTTACAGTTTTTAGTTTGAACGAGTTGGTCACCAGAAACACGAACCTGGTGTTTGCGGTGCAGATCAGTCTTCAGCCTCTGCTGCAGCTGCAGCGAGAACATTCTGTTCTGTGCCGATGGAGGCCATATGTTATTCATTATTTATTTCAACTGAGACTACTTTCTTTATTTAACACAACTGCTTACGATGTAAACCAGCCATATAATCAATGCACACTATTTTGGGCCTTGCTTACTTCAGCGACTTCACTAAATAAGCATGCAGATGTCGTTTGGATGAAGTTTTTACGAGTGAATAGAGATGTGGGCTTCAGTTGTATTTGGCTTGCATGCTGGTCACAGTTATTGTTGAGGAGGATGTCTAAAACCAACAGGTTTCCTTCATGTCCCTTGATAGTTAACGGTGGCACAGAAGAGGAGGAGAGCCTTTTTACCCGCTGCGTTAATTATAGCCAGATCCTGCAGGAGAATCTGACTCTAATGAACTGTAATGTGTTTCCATGTCCCGTCAGCCGCTCTCAGTGTGGCAATCGTGTCGATCAGTTTTAATCCGCCTCTAGATAAACCCCCTTTAGTCCTCTACCAGAGAAACAATGCATTGCCGTGACTCACTGTGAATATAACTGTACTTAACAATTGTCACCTGTGGCCCTGCTTCACGGGACGACTCAAAGAGGATGAAATCAGATGTTTTCTCTCAGTCTACATTGATCACACAGCTGGAAGAAACACTCAGGCTTTGTTTCCCATCCACTCATTTGTTCAGATGATATGATCGTTGTCTCTCCGAAATCCCTCCTTTTCTTATGGAAAGCATGAGTTCAACAGGCTGCAGTGAAATGTTTTCCAAATGCATTCACAGTGTTGGAGTTGCTTTGGATTTTAATGGTTTTATACTGGTTATAATTGTTCTATCTCAAGGCAGTTATTTTAGGCCATCATTGATTTGTTAAGACTTTATTCTTTCATTTGTTACCAGACCAGTAAGTAGTAGTCTAGTGTGTTTCTGCTCTCTCACACTCTCTAAAGGGTTTTGTGGGCTCTTGCTGTTTGTGTGCATTTAAAACCCCGGGAGACATAAACAAACCGTGGATCTAGGTTTGATTTGTTGTTGTCAAACTGTTCTAACAACAGGACTGTCATTTAAACATCAACTAAGAGCAGTTCTCTAAATGGGTTACAGACCATAACAGTGGTTCTTTTCCTGTAGGTTTCATTATGTTACATCCATATATTGATGAATCCAACAGGAAGGCCTGTTTGTGCTTTTGACGTCAGATCCACATCCGTACACACTCAAAGCCTGTGTACTCTGCATTCAGCGGCTACGTTGAGATTAAAAGCAAATAAATGGTTGAAGAATTCGTGAAGAGCGACTGCGTGACATCTCAAGGTGTTTTAGACCGTAATTGAGCCTTTTCCTCAGTATGAACATCAGTGGTACTTCCTGCTGTGATCATTGTAGCTATCATTGACGTCTATCTTATTCTCTCTGGAGTAGAGAAGCTGTTCTCTGCTCCTCTGTGCTTGACCAGTGATTTGGGTTAGAGTGGTTCTCGGTGGTGGATTGAATGCCAGATGCTCAGTCAGATATGTGCAGAACATGTATAGGGAACGTCACTTTCTTTTTACTTCCACGTGTTCATTGTGTTGCAATGAGCATTTGGCATCTCCAGTGATCAAACAATTGCTCTGAAAAAAGCCTTCCTCAATGTAACCACCTATAGCTACAAACAGATTTTTCCTAAGAACCTCACTCAAGCCAAACCTGGACACTTGTCCTAGTGAGGCAGTGTTACGCCGTTCTGTCTGTCATCTTGACTAAGCTGTGGCTGGCTTCAGAGAGCAGTCCCCACGTCATTCTTTCAGAAGAAGCTCGCACTTGAACATTTTTATATAAGTTGGATGATGCCAGACTATTATGAACATATGGTGTAGAGACTCTTTCTCATGTCAGCTTTTCTTTTGAATAATGAGAAACATATGTTGATCTAAAGCGCCTTCTTTTAAATCATAGTCGTTCATCACCACAGTAACAAGGATTTGTCCCTTGTAGCGACAATTCAATCCCAGCTTCCACTGAGTGCCGGTATCCTTCTCTCTATCTGGCCCCTAATCGCAAGACTGTTGACACACCCTGAGTTAAATAAGAGAAAGAAAAAAAAAAAACATCCAGTGGCAAGGAAGTATTTTAACACACTGCAGAGTGCAGTGGGAGGAAAACATTCCCGTTACACACCAGTCCATCTGCACCAACCCACACACATAATAAAATGTCTTCACACTTCATGTGGCGGGTTTTTCAGCTCTGAAGTCACTTCGAGGAAATGCCGCGGGATGAAACCCGGCCGTTCGAAAGCGCCTTTGTTTAGTATGCAGATTGCACGGTAGTCCTGGGACAGCGGGCAGAGGACGGGAGTTACAAAATGCATACACACTTAAACAGCTGTCCATTTTCAGAGGAGAGGTCGGTGCAACGCAGCGCGGTACGCACACTCATTCCTCTGCCAGCGGCGTTTTCGTTCAGCAGAAAGCAATTTCCCGTAAAAGCCTTGATGATTAGTTTGTGAAATAGATGATCAGAAACAAGCTCAGAGTTTTCTAAAAAATACCTGACAATGTTAAATGCGATAAAGAGCCTGAATCACAACTTATGCCTCTACTTATTGGTCAGTTGAGATCAGTGTGAGAATTTCCAAGATTCCAGCAGGAGGGTGTTCCTGGTGCTGTGAGCTGATGGTAATGATAAAGGAGAGAAGAAGGAGTGGGAGAAATGCATTACTCATTATTTCTATATTTAATCAGGCACAAAGAATTAACGTACATGTGAATGCTAAATAATGTGATAAATGAGGATTTAAAATTAAACGCTGAGTCACAGTATTGTGCAGGCTTCACGTAAAGGCTTGAATGTAAAAGTAAAAGCCTCAATGGCTTTAAAAATACCTGCTATAGTACCTGAACATCCATTTACCTCGCTAGATTTTGATGCACAAAAACACTAAGAGCGTTATCTCAGAGGGAATCCTGTGCATTTTATCCTCGATGCATTAAAACACTAATTACCCTGGGTTATTTCTTCTTCTTCTTCTTTTTCTTTTTCTTTTTTTTCAATTTATTTACAGTGTTTAATTTATGTCTGTTCTGTGGGCTAGTGAAGTCAGTTTGATCAAAAATGCAGTTAGAATAATCAAGCAGAAGAAGGGGGGAAAAAACCCTCACAGGCAATTCTCCCCAGACTGGCATGATTGGAAAAATGAAAATCAGGGCTGCTGCAGTAATGTGATCTGGCCATTAATCAGCTGGTCCAACCTGCGCCCTGTGGGATGAAGGATACCTGATCCGATCACTTCATTCAGTGGGTTTGATCCATCTGTTAGACAGCACAGTGCAGACACAAAAACCATCGACTGCTGCTGTGCAATACAACATGTTAAAGAAAGATTGCGTCTTGTAAAAAGTTGACCTGTTTTTACTTGATAATGTGCTTTTTCCGAGTGTATCTTGTGACACGTAAACTCTCCAGTCTGTGATGTCGATGTGTCTGTGCTCTTTCACTTCTTTGGCCCAATTTCAATCAGGCGTGTCTTCACCCCATTTGCTTTTCCTCTCTCTTTTTTTTTTTTTTCCACCACTCTTGCACGTGCAGCTTGTTGGCTTTCTTGGTTTTGGTTATTTTTCCTTCATTTTGATGCTTTTTTTATGTCGGGATAGTTGCCACCATTTATGTAAAGTTAAATATAGTTGGATCAGTTTTTTCAAGTGAAAGTGAAAATGAGTTTCTATTGTGAATGTTGACATTGATCACTTTGCAATATATCTTGAAGCCGTGGCTATATCTGTCTGACTGAGGAGGATTTTCTATGGTGTTACTATGGTAGCACACACACACGCACACACACTCACACACTCTGCAGGAATGGTGATATGCTTTTATTTACCGAGAGGAGTTTTGGCTTTTGGGTCTGGAGTCTTCATAACAGCTGTTGAACAGGCCGGACTAATGTAAAATCCTCTCACTATGTTGCTCATGCCCCCGTCTGTCCTCTCCTTGTCCTCCTCCAGAAGTGGTTATCATCCACACACACACACACATACACGCACACACACACACACACGATAATGAAGTGGGGTAGGAAGGACTGAACGAAGCGGCCGTTTGCAGAACAGAATTTGTTGTGTTACCATAGCAAAACTAAGTAACGTCACCCGGCACTCGGGGAAGTGTGGACATTCCTGAAGGTCATAAATAAGAATGAGGCAAGAAAAAGGTAGTGCGAGGCAGCTCCCAGCGTCTTCTCCAGTGTGCTTGGTTCATTATTAACTCTGAAATTGTAAGGAATACTGTTAAGTATGGCCAAAAAGAAGAAAAGTTTCCCCAGGAAGCCAGTGAGGTTGTGTGAGTATGGGTGATGCAACATGGTGGAGACTGACGTTATCCACTCTTCATTTTCTTCATTAAAGTTGTGTCAGTTAGCCTTTTCTCAACTCACTAAATCCTGTGTAAATACGCTGCTTTGACATGCTTCAAACTGTGCTAATGCACATGTAGGCATCATCTTAAAGGGATACTTCAACATTTTGGCAAATTGGAACACCAACAAATAATACTGTAGCGTTACGACACTGAAGCAAATACTGGGAACTACTTTTTCTTTTGAAATCACTACGCCCAGACGCCATGTTTAGTAAGTAGTTCCGTCTTTGCAATCTTCGCATAAACAACTCAATCTGGTAATTTTGCATTAATATTTCACAGCGTAGTGAATGTGTGGATTATAATGTGTCCACCAAAGTGTTTTGGGGTTGTTGGATTGTGTATTTGATGAGTTTGACGAGGGGGAACAAAAATACCATTCACTTCCATCGTGTCCGTCCCGAAAACCTTCCCCGACTCACCTCTGAATAAACAAGAGCTCGTCCTCACAAAAAAAGTAAGTACGCTGTTTGAAATGACTAAGGAATTGCGCTAAATGGGCCAATTTGCCAAATTGTTGAAGTATCACTTTAATATTTAGCTGCGATCATTCCTTCAAAGCTTCTCTCCAGTGTAATGTTGGAAGCTGGAAATGAACACCAAGACTCAAAGGATGAATTCTTTGTGTTTTTTAAAGAAATTAATAACAATTGATCTTGACAAATTTCTGTTTTGTTTTGTTGTTTTTTTTTATTCAGTATATTTTAAAATTTGCTTCACCTTGAAGATCCACGTCTGAAATTTCTACATTCTCTACAGCCTCTTTGCCTGATTCTCTCTTCAGGTAACTGAAACATCGCTGATTGTCTCTACAATCATGAACAGTAAACACAAATTCTGCATTTTTATTTTGCTCTTAAACCAGTGGAGAAGAGAGGTTTTGACAGAAAAGGTCAGTGTTAAGTTAAAGTTTAGTTTCTCTGATCACATCTCAGAAGTCTCTATCATATAATGGATGTGCTCAGTTCACAGCATCATGCATGGAGGGAATTAAAGGATGATGAAGTGATTCAGATTTTAATGTTTCTGAATTTAATTCTTGTGTTTCAGATGATTCATTTCCAAATCATGCATGAACACTGCTACCAGTGTGTTTAGTGGAGAGTTCAGCGGATGCGGCTCACTTGATGTTTTTTATCTGAAACAGAGCAGTAGTGACGACCTGACAGAGGAGGGAGGAACTAAAACTCTGGTGCAAACTACACTGTATGTTCATTATGAGACACATGGAGCTTTTTTCACTTCATCTGTGTTGTAGTTATTCTGTGAGGAACCCCAGTCAAATAACAAATCAAGAAGTCTTTATTTTCTACTAAGACTGCACAAGTTGAATGTCAGTTCAACAAAACTGCTATTTGACTCAACATGGAGCCGGTGAAGGATTTACAGTAAACACAAAGTGGTTGCTTTGTGTTTATATTTTGCCATGTGTTTGCTGGAGAATTGCTTCCTGGGCATGGGCTTGATTAGTGTCTATCGTCAGAACTTTGGTTTCCTCCAGGTTTTGACCAGCAGAATGTTCACATTGCCTTCACAGGGGCCTTTTTGCTCTCCGTGTACACAGCAGCTCAAAGGCAGGATATCACCTGTCCTGCGTGTTTGAGATCACAACACATCTCACTATGTAATTAAGATCAAAAATGTAACAGCCATTCTTTTCGAAGCACTAATAGTTTTATAGTCTACGGTTTGCTTATTTCTTATGTTGTAAATACTGTTGAATGTATTTTTATTGATGTGTTTTTCATTTCCTGAGGGCTTTATCTTTCTTTGTAGTACTGTGCTGTTTCAATTTTCCCATGTGGGATCAGTGTGTGTTTTTCAAAAACAGCCATCTTTCTTTTGTGTTGCTTTATCTAGTTTAATGTCACACTGTGTTGAGCTGATCCCTGTCGGAGAAGGCAGAGTACAGGTCACCATCCGTCACAGAGGCACATCCACACACACACACACACACACACACACACACACACACACTCATATTTACACACATGAACAATTTTAGCAAGCTGACCTCAAACGCATGATTTCATACAGCAGAAGGGAACTGGAGTATGTGGAGAAAAGTGTTTGCACGTTCAGGGAGAACATGCAAACTCCACTGAGAAAGACAAATCAAGCCGAGACACCCTGAAACAGTAACATGCAATTTATATTGTGGCCCATTCACGCCATCCTTGGCAGCGTTTAACCTTCGATCTTCAATTTGATGAAATCTGTCCAACATAACGAACTTAGGTCTTGAAGTCTAACTTCATAAAGACGTTCTGGTCAGCAGAAGCCTGTGACAACGTGTTTTTACTGCCAGTCTCTGCTGTAGCATTAATAATTTTGTTTTTAAAGGGAAATTCGAGTTTGCTCAAGCATCACTGGGGTTGGTAACAGTAACTGCTGTCAGTCCAGAAGTATTTCAAGGTGTTCGTCTCCCTGCAAGGTCCAGCTGGAGTGGTGTGTTTCGTTGCAGTGAGATGTTTCTCGCTCTGAATTCCCTGCCAATCAATTACATTCGGCCCTGACAGTCTGCCTCCGGGAGGCAGAAGCAGTGTACGGCGCGCTGAGCTGTAAGGTGTTTGGCAGGTTAGCTCCATTTCCAGATCACGTCTCGTCTATCGGCTCCCAACAAGTGCCTGTCTGTAAGCCCTGCACGATGAGATTGCTGACGTGGGCTTCAGATAAGTACTTATTGTCTAAATTGGTTTGATTTCCACACACGGTGTGGGATTCTTATCTCTGGCCATTGTGTCGGCTCCCTGTCTGCACTTGTTGTGGTCCTGTCATTCACATTGCTGTTCTCCAACGTCTCAGGCAGAGATGTTTTCTTTGGCTTCGTGGCCTCTGGCTGTGTTTCTGGTTCAGCTGCATGCGGACAACAAACTAGACCTTTGCCAGTGTTGTCCAGACTGGAGTCGGTTGTTTCAGGTAAAAGTCACTGTGGTTTCCACCTGATCAAAATATTTAATGCAACAGATTGCTGATAATTCTGTTTGAGATAACCACTTCTTCACTTTTCTTTTCTTTTGTTTTGACTATTTTAGGTGACTAATTAGGTTTGCTCTGATAGAATCACGAAATTCTATCAATGAATGAAGTTCCACTTCCACCATCACAAAGAGTGTGTGACCTTTCCACTTCCACACCTTCCTGTGCCCTTTGTGCCGTTTAATTGGACTTCTGCAGGCGCCGGGTCCATGATGCAGAAAATTGGACTCATGACAAATGAACAGAGTTCTGGAAAAAAATGCTTTTTCATATCTCTTTCTCTCTTTGGTTTAATTTGAGCTGTTTTGGTTTGTGAACTGAGTTAGACTTTGAGATTTCTGTTCACCTTTGAAGCGATCCCTCCTGTCGTTTCTCATTTATCTTAACAACAGCGGGATCCAGATTTGTGCTGGTGTTTTTCTGTCTGCAGGTTAAGTTTTTCACTTCATGGTCAGGTCTTCCATTTTAAACTACTTTGATAATGACAACGGTGCATACAAACAATGCTTGACCTTTTCTGTGACCTCATTGTAATTTCTTGCTATGCAGGTGTTATAGTAGATCATAGAAATCAGTCGTCTTTGAGATATAGTTTGCCATATATTTCTTTTTTTTCTTCAGAGTGAATCTGGGCTTTCTGTCCTCAGTTTGCATGTTCTCCCTGTACATGTGCGGTGGATCTTCTCTGGTTGCCCACAGTCCAAAAACATGTGTTTGAGCTAAATTATCAACTCAAATTTTTCCTGTTGGTAACTTATCCCACTGGAAAAAAGGACTGCATGCATACGGCATGCTGTCTACGAGGCAGACGGATTAAAATCTGAAAAAGTGAAATGTATGGATTTCCTTGTGAACTATTTACTAGGTATTTAGATCCACCCTAAACATATTAAGCGTGGATCAGTACTTCTGGACAGTATTGAATGCACATCTAAAGCAGAACTCAAGTGAGAACTCCAGTGAGTGGATTCATGCACTAATCACATGGTAACAGCTGCTCTGTATGCTTAATACGGTGAATGCAGGACTTTCTGACCCGACTGCTTCTAATTAAGTCAGTCAGGGATACAGTTGCATTAGTATTTCAGTAATTTTAATGCAAATCATGGCTGACATTTAATTACAGCTCAGACAAACACAATCATGGGTCAAAAAGGTTTTAATTGGTTAATATATATATATATATATATATATATATATATATATATATATATATATATATATATATACCCATCTTGAAATAGAAGTTTATTATATGGATGTTTCTGGTAAAAACTTTGATGTTTGTCATGTTTTGATGTTGATGGGGTTAAATTAATAAAAAAATCCTGTTGGAGGTTTGTCTTGATTTTATAACCTCAAGCCAATTTATTGTGCTGCCACTGAGTGAAAGTGGAAAACACGGTACAGAAAACACCAGAACATGACTGTTGATGTGTGTACAAAGTTTGCAGAGTTGCAATCGCTTGTCTTTCTTTCTTTCTTTTTTTTTCTTTTTTTTTTTTTTGAGATGGAGAGATTTTCACATGCGGCCAATGTTTGTTTATTCTGCTCACTTTTGATGCTGTTAGTCCGAAAGATATCTCAGGAAAACACTGTGTGCTGCATGAGCTCAATGATAATGAGGATCTTTGTGGCCAAAATTGAAAAGTTTAACCAACCTTGTTGAAAATTCATGAAATGCAAATCAGAAAGTATTTCTTTTCACTGTTCATTTATTGACACACTTCTAACTTTTAGCGAAAAGTCACTTTACTTTCACTTTCTTAAACGAAACCACAGAGCAGTGGTGCATATCGTCCTGGTTCTGCAGGGTCTCTCTCGGAGTGTTATCATTGGCAGAAAGCAGAGCTTTTCACAATCAGGTGTGGTGGAGCAGGATAACATCTCAGATCAGGAAATGGGCCCTTTAATAACAGGATTTAAAAGCATTGTAAATGAGTGTGAACCGAGACGATGGTAGAATAATCTGTGATCCCCTGAAATGTGGACGCAGATGGCGGAGTGCAGGGATGGACGGCTGATGATAATGATAGAGACTCCCATACCAGGATTAAGAGGGAGATGGTGTCGTGGCGAACAGGAGCTGGATCCAGCAGGTCCCGAAAGAACAGAATGACGAGTTCATAATGATCTTTAAACCTCTGAATGAATTTCATTTAGGTTTTTTTTTTTTTTTTTTTTTTGAGTGGAATATCATTTATGACGCGTGTCAGTTTAATTCATTTGCAAGGTTGCAGCTTTAATGCTTCCGTCTCCTCTCTGTCCACATGACAAAGTGTGGGTCAGAATGACACCGAACCCCAAACCGTCCCTCGTGAATGGATTTGAGCGTCATGCATATGAATGGGGGAACGTGACTAACACTGAAGTAGTTAAAAAAAGAGAGATAAGTGAAAGCCAAGGAGAATTTATCCACCAGAATGAACTGGGAGTACAAGTTTGTTGATGTAGCTGAGTGTTTTCTTTTATTAACATTTATCATGCTTGAATAATTGATTTATTAATGAATTTGTATATGTTAGTTTGTTAGTTTTCCTTTTTGCTTCTTTTTTTCAAATGCAGTTTTAAATACCAGCATCAACATGAAAAACAATAAATGATTTCATCTCCATGTCATGAAATGATCACAAGACTACTAGGAAGTCTCCTAAGTAAGAATAACCAAAGTGCAAAACCAGATAAGTATATCGAGTGACCAAATATCTCTTTTTACCCAGACATGTCCATGTTTAGTTTTTTTTTTAATATAGTTTATCTATCTATATCCAACCAACCAATCAACATTTGGTGTTCTTGATTTTTTTTCAAGAGACTCTTTAATTGAAATTGACTGGTACTTTGCACAGAATAAAGCAAATTTGCTCTTTTTTGAAAATTCAAAATAATGTACAGTATGTGTTCGTGAAAATACAAAGAACGATCACCTGATGCAGGAAGTGATGAAATATTCATTCCAGCTTTTTTCTTCACACGTTTTGCAAGCAGGCATCAGCTCAGGGTCAAAATTCCTTTATAATCTTAAAAATGTGACTGAAATTTATCTTGACAGAGAATAGACTTATCTGTTCAGTCTTTTTATTGTTGTTTTTGTTTATATTTATCAAAAGCAGACAGGCTGGGTCACATACTGTGCCTGCATCCTAGAAGGTGTGGCCGGATCATGTTTACTGTGAGTTTTCTAAAGCGGGGTAATTAAACAGGCTTTGATGGTAATTAGAATTTTTAATGGGAATGTAGTTCATCAGTGGGCCGGAATCATTTAATTCCTAATTTCATGCACGTAAACCTAAGACTGATTGAGTGAGAGGAGAGCAGAGACATGGTCGAGGGCAAATGAAGGAAGTGGTTTTCTTCGTTTTGCTCTTGACGCCTGCCGTCATGTTTGCCAGTCTCCTGCGTGTCAGGATGTCATTAATGTCAGGGTCATTACTCAGTATCTTCCATCTATATGACGTTTCATACAGAACAGTGCTGTTCTCCATGCTTCACAGAAGATTGATAAAAGATATGCACAGCTAAGACCGGGCGGAAAATTCTGTGAAAATATCAGTGACTCCTGGAAGTGAAATGAATGGAGGGTTAAAAGAGAAATATATCATGTTGTATACTGGTGTTGTCTCCGTGTCGGTGTCGCTGCAGTGTATGCCTGTGTGTGTGTGTGTGTGTGTGTGTGTGTGTGTGTGTGTGTGTGTGTGTGTGTGTGTGTGTGTGTTCCCGCTGAGATTTGCTTCAAGACAGAAGCAGTTAAAGGGCCTTTTTCTTTGAGTGTGTCCCTCACCCATGGGAGAAACCTAGAGCTGAACATGATTATACGCTCAGAGACACTATTGTCACTGCCTCGTTCTGAAGGAAAAGGCGATGCATACACTGGCAATAGAAATGCTGTGATGGGGCTGTAAATGCCAACCCCAAGGATTAATGTGTATGACTCAGCTCGGGTTGTATGGTATTGACGGACTTTCATTATGGAGCATTTCTGCATCGCTGGAGCCGTTCAGGATGAATCTCATTTGTTTCTAAAGAGTTTGATTGTGTTATATGCTTCTACTCAGCTTGCGCAGATAAAAACATTTATTAAAACCGGCCAACATGTTGTATTAATTGGCAATTTTTTAATTGTTTTTAGTGTTTTTATCAGTGCACCATCGAAACTGACAATCAGTAATTCATATGGGAGCCCACCAAGATGCTTTGCTCATTACGTGGGAGTGACGATACTTCCCTCCTGCATTGAGAGAGGGATGCAGCATGATTATTACTTCTCTGCATTTCAGTTAATTAAAAAGCATGAGCCTTGAAAACATTGGCATTACTCGCTCACATTGCATTCAACTCCCAAGGTAAAATGTCACTTGAAACCTGATAGGTTGAATTCACATCCTGTATTGTATTTTTTCACTTTGTCAGTGAAAAACTTATGATCTGATGAGGCTACAAAGAAGCTCTTTCTGCTTTACACCAACTGTCAAGGGAATAAAGAACCAAACAGTTCACTGAAGGATATATTAGACCCTGTTTTTGTAACTGCTTTCCATTTATTGAGCTATAATTTTTTGTTTGGCACCAGAGACTTAAAAGCAGCAGCATTGTGATATCTAACAGAATTTCTATGATTACATTCTGTAAAGGAACAAGAGTCAGTCCATGTGTAGGCAGTAGACACAACATGCTTGTTTTTCAGAGTGAAGACTGCAGAAACTTCTCATACTCTTGTGTTTGCAGTCATTTTTTAATATATTTCATTTACCTATTTTAATTTTTTTAATGTTGCATGTTGGGGAGTACAGTTTAATACTCTGTAAATCAGCTCTGACCAGTGGAGTACCTTTGTGTTTTTGGTGACATTTTATTTGGCATAAGATATAGTTTAATTTGACATTATCCGTGCACTGCAGCGTGTATGGATAAAAAAGTGCACAAAATAAAACCAGACAAATTAAAATTTTAAGTATATTCAGCATTACTCACTCAAAACATTTGTTACCATTTGCTGCCAATTTTCCTGGGAGCATCACCAGTTTTTATGATTCCTGCTACTGTTGTTACTGTTTTGTATGCAGAGGAGCTTTTATAAAAAATTATAGCTGGACCAGTTATTCAAACTGAGCGTTAAATTAAAGGCTTATAGTTTTAAATAGTGATAAGACTTGATGTTCACGGTGCGTTTTCAGTGCTTCGGCAGGTTTAAAGAAGCATCTTCACCTTTTCACACACACACGATGGTGACGGCTGCCAAGCAGGACACTCAGTCCACACCTATGGGAGCAATTTCAGTGTCGTGCTCACTAACCTCCAACCAGCTCTGTGAAGAGAGCCTCAGCCACGATGTCTTCAGCTGCAGCTCGCAGGGATTGTCTCCAGTATCCTGCAACCCTGAAATAAATAAAGCGGTATAGAAGATGGTTGAATGGACATTTCGATTCACCATTGTCAGAAAAAAAAGAAACACAAGAAGCTGTTCCTGAGCGGGGAAAGTATTTTCTCAAAGCCATGTGATGCACAGAGCTTTTGATAAAAGAAATATTCACACTGAGGAGAAGTGAGTGGAAGTTAAAGCTTGTCCCTCCTGTGAAGTCCTTGAAGTAATTGCGGACGCCCGGTCCTGAGACAGTACGGTGTTGTTGTTCTGTGTGTTTGGAACATCTGCAAATCACAAGGTAACATGTACAATCCTTCAGTGTTTCATTAGTGCATCTTTCTTTACAGTTACAGTTCATCTTTACGGTTCAGTAGTTTCATCTCGGTTATGCTTCACTGAAGAACAACTCTCGCATGACTAAGTTGTTTGGGTTTATTTTGATTTTATGATTATAACACTGTCAGAACAATGTGCAAATTCTTCAGTGTTTTTCCCCCCAATGATTTCAGCTTTCACAGACTGGCGGTTATTCGATATTACTGTGCTTTTTTGACAGTCCAGAGAAGCTCATCATGTCGCAGCTGAGTCACAGGACAGCAAAACTCTGTAATCAGATGGTTGTACTGAGACAAAGCTCAATTTCACAGCTTTCTGGACATTTATGAGGGTTATAGCTTTTATAAACAGATGATGCTTCCAAAAGCATTCATCCAGCTTCTCATAATCTCTCATCATCTGATAAAGCATGACCAGAAAAAGAGTGTTCAATGAGTTTTGTCGTCATGCAACGCGCCGACGACATGTCGAACGCATGAGTCCATCATACTTTAGAGTGAGTGTATTAAAAAGCTGCACGCAGCTGGACGCCACTCAACCCAGGCAGCAGCAGCTGGAAAAATGGACAAAGTGTTCTAGAGAGGAGAGGAAAAGAGAGGAGGGCCAGACTGTGAGGCAAACTGTCAGACTTTTCAGACTAAACCTCTTCAGTCAACACCTCGTTTGCCCCGACTCCTCCGACTATTCCCCCGATTTCATGCTCTTTTCGAGCAGTGGGGAAAGTACCCGACTTTCCCCTGAGAACGGACACACGGGTCGGTGGCTGGCGGCCGACAAACGTTGGTCTGGAGTGATTCTCAACACCTTTCTCCTCTTCGTACCTGCCTTATTCTTTATAACATCATAATTTTTTAATTATCTTTCATTGTTATCACACTTCAAGGTCAGATGAGCCTTCAAACGTAGGGAAAGCTTTGAATCCACATGAGAGGAGAAACAGATGAGGCAGAGATTTCATATTACTATGAGAAGAAAATAAATCAGCCTTATTGATAAGATGTGATTTGCACTTTCAAATCCTTTATTCGCTTACTTTATTAAAAAACAACAAATAATCATTGCTTAATTTGGTGCATCAAACTAAAAAAGAAACATTCCTACCTAAGATGTTGCTTTAAATGCTTTACATGCTATGTTATTGTTTTATGGTAATAGAACATATCTGAAGTTGTGATGCAAAAATGAATTTTTAGTAGGGCTGTCAAATGATTAAAATTTTTAATCAGATAAATCACAGCTTCCAAATTAATTAATCATGATTAATCACAAATAATCGCAATGTCCAACTATGTCTGAAATATACCCTTTTTTCCTGTATTGCATTAACAAAAAAACGACAGGACATGATTATATATATTTAACACGTGATGTGTTTTATATTTAAGGCTCCAAATAAAATAAATATTCAAAAAAACTAAAACATGCACACCATAACATAATGTCTGTGTGTGTGCAGTGCTCCCTCTGCAGTCCCTCTAAAGTTGGCTTTTGGCAGGAGTTACATTTTTAGGTCTGTAACAAATGTAGTACCACAAGAAAAGTAAAACTGAGGGCCAATCCCAATTCTACCCCTTACCCCTACCCCTTACCCCTACCCCTATGATATGCGCGTTCACGAGGCTTAAGGGCTATCCCAATTCTCCTTTTTGAATAGGGGTAGGGGTAAGGGGAAGGGCTATTTCACCCCTTTCAGCGAAGTCTGCATCGATGCTCCCTATTCTCAATAGGGGTAGGCGGAGTTTCACATTGGCCAGAAAAAAACAACATGGCGCCCACCACGGAGTCGCACAAATGTAAGATTGCTTTCTGTATACTATTAAAAAAGCTATAAAAAGTGTATTTGCTTCACTGAATTTATAGATAAACTAGCGTGACAGTGTCCCAGTCATGGATTAACGTTTTAGCGCTGCGCAGCACCGTTTCCAATCGTGAATTTGTAACTTCTTTAGAGCACTAATCACTGAATTAACGTCATCCTTTATCATGTTTTTAATGTAATATGTTAGATACAGGGACCCCCGATGAAACCCGACTGCTGATTCAGTTTAGAGCCGGGTTCCTCAATTAGCGGACCGCGGTCCACGACCGGACCGCGGCACACCTCGCTGCGGACCCAGGGCAAATGTATGGAAAAAAAAAAGAAAAAAAATCTTTCTTTAAACGCTCCATGTTCCGTGTGAGCACCGTTCTGCACCGCGCCGCTCTGCGCGTGGTGTAATCCAGCGCGCTCCGTCGCACCGCACTGCTCGGCAGTCCTCGGTATCGCTGCCCCCCCTCTCCCACAGGGCGCTGAAGTCCGGACCCATGCTTGTATATAAAAAGCAAATGTGGACCTTCAAGATTTGTATTTGAGGACCCCTGGATTAGAGGATAAAAAGGAAGAAAAGTTTTTGAAATCAAAATACAGCGCCAAAACACATTGGGAGTAAATTATATTATTCGTGTAAGCTATAATATGTCAGTAATAAAACGTGTTTATATAAATATATCTGTATTACTTTTGGAAATTCATAAAAGAAAATGGCTTGGAAGGGGAAGTTACAGCCCAGCAAGCTTCAAAAAAGTGGGAGAACCTCAAAAAGAAATATAAGGTAAATAATAATACCATTATTAAAAAATGAAAGTAATTTCTAATGTAATTTCTATCATTTCTAATATCCATAATTTTTTGTTGTTATAGGAGCGCGGCGGGGCTTAAAGGGCCAAGGGGTATCCCAATTCATAGTGCTGCAAAGATAGCCCTTCCCCTCAGCCCTATTCTAAAAGGGGTAGGAGAGTGATAGGGGTAGGGCTAAGGGCTAAGGGGTAGGGGTAAGGGGTAGAATTGGGATTGGCCCTAAGAGATACCACACTTTATTCTTACACAATTAAACAGGGCATTCTTAAACCAGTGTTCCTTTTTGTGTGGAAAACAGAAAACTGCTTCAACATTTTTTTAACCAAACAAGTAGAATCCATGGGGCCAGCCGGCTTATCTCCCTCCATATTGCTTTCTTCTTCCGTTTTGATAAATGAATTGACGCCAGGCCTCCTTTGCCTCCTGTCTGCTGCCCGTCCATGCTTCTCATGTCCGCGTGGGTGTGCGCTGCGCGTTGGTCCGCGTGACGTAAAAATCATCATGAATTCCTGTCCGCTAGTTTCCACGCGGACTGATCCGCGGGTCCGCGGACGTCCGCGCAGCAGACAAAACATGACGGTAAAAGTGAAAGACGGAGCTCCAGCCTGATGGCTCCACTTAAAGACACCGAAAGAGTGAAAAACTCGTGGAAAGAGAGAGCAGACTCTGTCTGGAGGGAGGACAAGGTTTGCAGACTAACTAATCGCTTGGGCGCCGCCCCCACGATTCAGAAATAGAAAAAAAAGGCTAAATAAACTTTAATACTTAATGATAATGTACTGACAGTGTATGTGCTTAATTTTCTCTAAATAATCCGTAATAAAGGAGCAGATAAACAGTCTGTAGTGCCGAAAAAGCTTCTCGATCAGCCGAGGCTGAGGTGAGGCTTCTTCTTCTTCCGTTGCTGGCAGCTTGCAGGCAGCTTGCATTCCACGCGGGTGCACTACTGCCACCCGCTGGTAGAGGTGAGGCTTGTCATGATGCGCATGCATTAAACTGCGTTAAAAATTTTAAAGAGATTGATTACATTAATTAATTAACGCAATTAACGCGTTATTTTTGACAGCCCTAATTTTTAGTTAACAAAAAAACAAAAAAAAACAAAAGGCAGTGAAACACCGTGTGTACACAGTGCACATATGTTTCAGTTTGGATGAAACTTTGCTCTCTCGATACAGGACGCATCAAAATCAAGTTTAAGATAAAATAAGCCCACATCAAAGATGGAAAGTGTTTCTGAGCTCCGCTTTCCACCATGTTTACTCTGACCCAAAACAAAGTCATTTTTCCAGCAGCTGCTGGTTGATATTTCCTGTGACTTAGCAATAAAACAGTTTAAAACTCAAGGAAGATTTTAAGCAATAGTTATATGTTTCTGTGATTTGCTGTTTTATACCCAAGCATGACGAGGTCCCGAGTTTGTGCTTAGCAAGAGAAAACAATGGTGGGCTTTCAGTTTAGAACCTCAGTCACGCTGCCTCCGGCCGACCAGCTCAATCAGTGACAGACACTCGGGTTTCTAAGACCTGGACCCGTCACCAGAGAAAGGAGGGACGGCAGGAGAAGTAGGTGGGGAGCAGCGGAGGCTGAGTGGATGAAAGCCGCCACAGAGGAGACTGTGTTTAGTGGGTTAGTGGAGCGGAGACCGACGCTGGTTCGGTCTGGGACCACTTTGCCACTGCACTGCAACAGATACCTATCAGCGCTGCCGTCGGACCTCCGCCACAGTTTACATCATCCGACTCGCAGCGTTTTCTTCTGATTTTTGTGACGATAAAATCAAAGACGCGCTTGGGCTTCTTTAGTGGCTCTCTGTCTTTCTCATGTCATCCGTTCCTTCGTTTTGCTGCAGATTTATCCTTTCCTGTATTTAGATTGTCTCCAGAGCTCATGCCCGCTCCTCCTGTGTTGTTCCCTCTGCCAGAGTGTGAGCGTGTGTGCGCATGGGCGTGCGTGTCTTTGTGTGTGTGTGTGTGTGTGTGTGTGTGTGTGTATGTGTGTGTGTCTGTGTTCATTCTCCACCTCCAGCTCAGAATAAGTGGCACCAGACAGGCCGTATAAGGAGTTGTTAGATCATTGGCCACACTGTCAGTAAAACAGAACCATATGTGTTCGCATTCGCTCGTGCACATGCCTATACCTCGTGTGTGTGTGTGTGTGTGTGTGTGTGTGTGTGTGTGTGTGTGTGTGTGTGTGTGTGTGTGTGTGTGTGTGTGTGTGTGTGTGTGTGTGTGTGTGCGCACACACGAGTGAAACCATGTGTGTCAGGAGCTGAGAGAACGGGAGTCTGTTGCTAATAGACATGGTGAAGGTCACATTATATGGTCATGTTAAACACACACACACTCACACAATATCTCTATTTACTCTACTTTTCTCTGTGTAGTATTTAGAATGTACACACACACAAACACCCACACATGCAAACACACATACGTCTGGCATTGATTCTGAAATCATTACATAAGACCAAGTGTCAGTCTAATGTGTGAATGATAGCGGGCGGGTGGAGTGTTTTTTAGCCGTCCCGTCTCATCCTCTGATGGGTTTAGCAGAGTCTCTCTCTCTCTCTCTCTCTCTCTCTCTCTCTCTCTCTCTCTCTCTCTCTCTCTCTCTCTCTCTCTCTCTCTCTCTCTCTCTCTCTCTCTCTCTCTCTCTCTCTCTCTCTCTCTCTCTCACTCAGGCTCCATCTTTCTTACACAGCTTGTCTGGAATGTACAGATGTTTCCTTTTGGGAACGGGCGTCCTGGTCTGTTCACACACACACACACACACACACACACACACACACACACACACACACACACACACACACACACACACACACTGTGGGAGAATGCAGTCCCATCTACAGGAACTCATCCATTCCCTGCTTCAGACTGTCTTGTCGGTCTTGTGTGTCAATTGAGATTAAACTATCCGAGAATAGAAAGACGGATCGATGCTCCAGTCCACTGTTTGCATTTTACGTGGTGTATTGCTTTTCTCAATGCCGTGCTGTGTCTCCCTCTCTCTCTCTCTCTCTCTCTCTCTCTCTCTCTCTCTCTCTCTTTCACTCACATGGTTTTCGATTCTCTCTCAGCCTCTGCCTGCTTGTCCCTCTGTTGTGCTTTTCCTCCTTCTCTCTCTCTCTCTCTCTCTCTCTCTCTCTCTCTCATTTCGTCTTGTTTCATCTCTCCCATGTGCAGTGGAGACTTTGTTACAAAGACACTCAGGAGAGACCAAAGCCACTTAAGTGAGCTGGCAGCTCACCTCCGCGGTTTAACCGGTCCAATTTTCTCACTTCCTTAGTAATTATTTGCTGTTTCTTACTTCTTCAAACTCCGGCGCGGAGATTCTAATGTGTGAGTGTTAAGTCGTGGTGGGTGTTTTATAGACCCCATTAGCAGTTTGTCATGTATGGCCTGTCTCTGTTTCCTGATTAGCGCTGGACCAATAACTCATATCTATATCTTTAAGAAGCATGATCTCCAGAAATGTCAGATAATATGCACAAGAAGGCATGTATATATATATATATAGCATGGTACAATCTTCATTTTAGTCTCAAATTTAGCGGCTTCATGACATTTCTTCAGATTGGTCAATCTTCAGAGCTTTGGTTGAGCTGTATTCATCGTTTAGTATTTATGCAATCAAAATGTCTTATCAAGTGGTGGTTAATGCTCTCACCTCACCGTGAGATTCCTGGCTTCAGTCCAGTTAGGAAGGTTTCTTTGTTTGCAACTTGAACAGATTTGACAACACTAACAGTATTTTTCTTCTATTTATGTAACCCTGAGCTCAGTTTGCTGATTTTCACTCTTTTTCTGTCAGGCATGTGTGATAGTGCCTAAGTGAGGAGGAAAGGCTAAAAGAGAGATCAAACTTCCTGTAGTCTCAACACGTGCTGCTTTGCCAAATGTTAAACGAAGCTCGTCTGTGACGCATACCGTTCAGATATATTAATGTGAGCGGCTGACATTTCCATTGTTATTCTCTGGAAGCTCTCGTTCACCTTCCTCAATGCCCGTGTGACACGCCGGGCTTTATTCCTCATTGTTCAATTAAAAATGAAGCCACAGATCACATTAATAGGCGTCACATTAGTACTCCTTCTCAGGGACAGTTTCAAGCTGAAAAGCACCTATTTCCTAATGAGAAAGCTTTCCTTCCAATGAAGTCGGCTTCGCAGGACTGTCATATTTTAACATATTTTATGAATTTTCATTTTACTTTCTGTGTGAGTGAGAAGTTGTCTAGCAGATAATATTGTGAGTTTAATGCCAGAGTTGATTCAGCCTAGGATTTATTTTTTTTAAACAATTCAGTTGAAAATCAGAGAGTTTTAAGTTATTGGAAAGTTTCATTGTATTTTGACTTGTGAGTTAAGCATCTCAACTGATGTGCAGCACTAAATAGCTACAGTACTCTCTTTGCTTAGTGTCGTACCAATTTTTTCCATTCAGGTTTCTGAATTCCAGCTGCAATTCAGTAAAGTTACAAAGGGGTTAAAGACAGACTTACTGAGACTTATTGTTACTTTTTACGAACTATGATCAAAAACAAAGGAACATTTATATGTGTCAGGAAGGGGTGGGTCGCTGAGTCATGCCTGGTTTAGTGAAATCATTTACATCTTCATAGCATAAAAATGATACTGTGACACTCACAGGCCTCTCCATTAGCTCCCTGTTCAGACAGCCAGTAATGCCAACAGGATTCATAAAATCCTGCCGTGTTTCTTTGTGTTTGCACGCTGCCATGTTTCTCTCCCGTATGCATTGTAAATGTGGACATGTTGGTTTATTCCCACAGTGATCTGTCCAAGAACCACATCTCCTCCCTCGAAACCAGCTTGCTCGAACGTCTCCCTGGTCTCCAGGAGCTGTAAGTACACATCCGGATACCCTGCATGTTCATGCTCTCATGTAGCTTCACTTAAATCAGGCTAATATTTATGGACACATCAGCAAGTCTGATTACTGAATAAGATCATTCACTCAGCTAATATATGTATTTACTTTAGGCATCTTCAAGGGAACAGGATTAATGTTCTCCCAAGAGGAGTCTTCTGCTGGGGGCCGCTGTCAATCCTGTGAGTATATAGCAGAGGGGAAATGAGGAGCAGGCACTCCTGAAGTGGAGAGGAGATAAAAATGTAGGAGATGAAAAGAGAGTAAGACTTGGTGTATTCTGGATTTAAGTAGGCAGAAATCCCAGGAGCAAGCTTCCTACAAAAAAAGGAGAGGAAAGAAACACACACACAGACACACACACACACACACACACACACACACACACACACACACACACACACACACACGCTAATCACAGCACGATTAAGTTCAATTACAGCTTGCTGCTCCAGGCTCCCACTACCTCCCTCTCTCCATCTGTCGACTTCCCCCCCCTTCCTCCATCCATTACCTTACTTCTTCCACCCATTCAATGGGCGTTTAAGCACATGTTTGTATGCATGTGTGTGTGTGTGATGAGAGAGCACTCTGATGGTTTCCATCAGTTCTCTTCCAAAACCGCCACACAACGGCCCCATTATGTAGCCTTCTGGACGGAGTGAGGAGGGAGGGAGCTGAAGGAAAAGGCAGGAGTGTGGAAAGAGTGCCGATGGACGGAGACGGCGGAAAAAAGAAACACCAGAAGTCTGAATTTCTTGTTTCGGGTTGAGGTTGAATTTCAATTAATTGTTCCTTTACAGAAGCTGATTTTTATCTGAGCTATCCAGGTCATTTTTTTTTGTGTGTGTGTAACGAGAGAATAATGAACACATTTCAAAAAGTCATTTAAATTCATGGAAAATTGGATAACTATGACTATTACATGCAGTGTACTCAAGTATTGGCTTCAACAAAGATAACGCCGTCACTTCAGTATTCAAGTAGCTTCCATGAATTAGTGTAACTGAAAAAGTTCAAGGATATCTTTGGTTGTTGTTGTTGTTGTTTTTTTCTCATGTCAGCATTTTTTTCTTCTTCAGTGATTTAAGCAACAACCTGATCGCCGCCATAGACGAGCGGATAAGTGACAACCTGTGTAATTTAACTCAAATGTAAGTCTGAAGTATTTATTCTTCTTGTCTGTCCGTGTGTCTGTCTCTAAACTGTCTTCTTCTTTAATGCCTGGTTCATCTACAACAAAATGGGAAGAATGTGGAAGCTCCTCACAGAAAGGCCAAACTGATCCATAAACTATTCGTACCAGCACACATCTATTGATCAGACAGCATTTAAAATGTTGGTAGATGAAGCGCACCTCATTACAGTATATCCAACCTGTCAGTAGGTGGAAAATAAGAGGCAGCAGAGGAGCTATGGATGTTGCTGTAATCAATGAAGGCAAGTGTGAGAGTCTGAGTGGCTTTGACAGAGACCAAATTGTGATGTCTAGAAGACTAGAAGACTGGGTCAGAGCGTCTCCGTAGCAGCAGGTAGAGTGTTCTCAGTCTGCACCAAAATTGGTTCAAAATTGAGCAACTAGTGAACCAACGAAGCTAAAGGTTACCGAAGCTCTCTGATGTCGCCATTAGAGAATGATCTGTGGGAGATGTGAATGAGGGGCTACTGTAGCAGAAATCACATCAGGCACCCAAAACTACTCACTGCTCATCGTGACGGGGCCGCACAATTAAAAGCACTTTGACCAACGGGCCATCCAACGGCGGATTAAAGAGCCCACCTCTCTGACCTCTAGGCCACCGCTGCCCTCGGGAAAAGCAGACCCTTATGAGTGCTGAACTCTAAATGCACGACAGAATAGATAAAAATGTACAGGAAGGATCTAAAGCCTTCGGATTTTCTCTGAGACGTACAGCACAGGGTCTCAGTGGAACCAGCAGACCAAAAAGGAGGCGTCTTTAACTGCGATTCAAACGGGCTTCAATGAGCAGGAAATTTTCAGTCATGTCACAGAAGAACATTAAAGCTTGATTTCATGGTGGAATAGAGTCGTGATTATTCACAGAGAAAATTACAAAAATTAGAAAATGTTCCTTTCTCAGCAAACTCTGTAATTCAGCAAAACCAAATAACCTCCCCACTAATAGAACACGTCTGAAAGACTGTGGCACATGCTACGTAATATAATTGTTCTTTTCACTCCTCTCTCACATTGTCACCACCTATATTTTTCTCCTTTCTACTTTTCGACTTGGCAGGCCTTTCATTGTGCCATATAAATTACCTTTCATTATATATATCGGTATATTGTATGACTGTCATCTATTCAAGACATTTTTTCCTCTCCTCTGAAAAGCCTGAATGATGATTTTAAGCATGTTAGAATACATTACTACATTTTAGACATTGCTAAATTGACACCAGATCTGCTGTGGGCTTCTGTAACGGCATGGCAAAAGGTGAAAGTGGTTATTACTGTAAGACACCAAATCAAAGAGCTTATTGTAAAATGTGAGTTGCCGTTTAATACAATGATTTGCAGCTTTCATGAAGCCATAATGATCGGCAGTCAAACAGGAGGTCATCAGCTGGATCGTTTCCAAGGGCCAGATGCTCTCGGAAGATAAACTTAGAAAATAATAACCAAATTTCTAATGTACCCAAAGTAATATGTTATTGATTTTCATTGTTGTGTGAGTGATGACAGTTTGTAAGACCATCAAGCTGTTTGACGTTTGAAGATACATCATATGATGGGATGAGTCAGAGAACACAGTCCATATGCACCATATATAAGGCTGATAATCAATAGTGGCTGCTCGTGTTCTTTGCAGCCTGGGGCAGCCCTGTGGCAGCGCTGCAATAATAATGTGCATCTTTCTGTACTGGAAACCACTGCAATGGAAAACACCCAGAGATCCTCGACAAAGTTTACTGTCGTGGATCTCTGCACAAATGCATGATCTGACAACACAACCGTCTTTTTTTTGGACCTAAGCTCATTTAAAATTGACTACATGGAAATTTAAAACTATTCCGTGGTATGATAAACTAAATCTACACCTCCTCCAATAGCATGGATGCTGTGTTCTGCAGACCTAAGAGAACAGGAACCATCTGTCTTGGTATCAGTGCAGAGTTTGAATGCCTGCACCTCTGGTAGCATGAGGCTGCGTTCGGGCCTGTGGTGTGAACAGCTCACACGTCTTATCGATCAAAAAGTACACGGAGGGCTTGAAACATCGAGGCCCTCAGAAAAAAAGGCCTTACATGTATATCAGCTAATGCGAGCCCAGATACTGTGTCCATCTCAACCGCATGGCGTTGTGGCGAAAGAGTCTGCCTTCTGCTCAGGCAGTTTATTAATACAAACACTTGTGTGTCATCGTATTGAGTTACAGTGTGTTTCACCCTCATCACCCGCCGCTCGTCTGTTTGTCTTGCAGCGATCTGAGCGGAAACCCGTTTAAATGTGACTGTAAACTGTTTCGACTGGTCAGCCAGCTCCAGAAGAAAGGGGTGAGAGTTCGGCGCCCACACGCCATGCTCTGCAGCCAGCCCCCGAAGCTCCGCCAAGAGCCCCTGCTCAATACCAGCCTCCGCACCTGTGGTATGAATGACTGCTGCTGCATGAGACACACACACACACACACACACACACACACACAAGCAACAACCTCACAGCGGGAGAGTGTTTTTTTAAGTACGGGCCTTGTAAGTCATTCGAGAGAGTCTTGACTAAGGAAAGGTTTTTTGTAAAGGTCACTGCTTTGTCCTTTTCAGATTGAATCTCCAACCAAAGAGCACAAATGTTGCTACAGAATTTTAGGTTTTCTTATGCAGACATTGTGGAATAAGTTTTTGTTGTTGTTGTTCTCAGTGTAATAAAGTCAAGACACCAAAACAGCAATTTAACAATCCAGACATGAGCTGTAGAGGAAAAAAAAACTCTCCTCTTCCATGATCAAACCTCCTGCAGAACCAAATTGAAAGTGATTGTCGAAAAAGAGAAAAACAATACTGACAGGAAGGAATCACAAACAACAAACAGTAAACCGGTCTGAGCCGTTCACCGCAGGTCTGGGCGCAGACGGCGAACAGCACAGACAGAAAAAGGACATGAATCACATAAACACGGCGGCTGAACGTCTCTCTCGGCTTCAGGTCCGACCTACGCCGGCTGTCTGAGGGACAGCAGCAGCGGAGGAGGAGGACAGATCGAGCTCGTCATCTTCTCTTCTTCCACTCCTGGAAACTTCACCCGCGAGCAGTGTAACAGCGTGTGCTTCGGCGTTGCGTCACACCTCTACGGCGGTCTGGGGGAGCGACACGAGTGTCTCTGCAGCACCAACTCCCAACCGAACCTGATCAGCAAAGCTCAGTGCTCCAACGCCTGCACCGACCCAGAAGTCATGGCGGTAATCCTCGCTGGTCCTCATATTTCTGTGGCTTCTTGGATTGCGCAATCTCCATATTAACCCTGACACACCTGCACATATATTCATCTGAATATCTATAGTTATCAGTTGAAATGATTGAAAATGGGCAGACCAATGAATGGATGAAACCATTGGATTAATTGAAATAACAAACGGAGGGAAAAGTGTTAACACCCTACAAGAAAACAAAGTCAAACGTGATAAATAAAACATATTATTAATAATAACATATTTAAGTATGTGTTATATAAAAACAAAAAAAACAAAACAGAACAGAAAGAAAATTCACTCATAATGTTGATTAAAGCATGCGATTGAAATAAATTGAGATTTATGGCAAAAGAAATTGAAAACAAATTGAACAGAGGTTGAACAATCAAATCTTTAATGTTAATTAAATTAACGTTTCCCTAAAGTTTTTCTTCTGATAGAAACCTCCTCTGTGTTGTAGCCTTTTACCCGCTGAATGCACGACGTTCAGGATTTCCTCTAAACCTTCCGGTGTCCGACAAACGGCTTCCATCTGTGGTCTTAATGACTTCCTTATTGCCCACAGACTCCCTACAGCAGTGTGAGGAGAAACAGCAGATTAAGACCTGTAGTTCATTTTACCTTTGTGAAGTTACGACCCTCACAGCAATGTTGAAATCACCCAACTAAAAAGAATGTTTTGTTTTCATTCTTAACATTTTCGCATGCTGCCAGTCATCCCTCCTCTTGATACGGTTTCCTTCGGTTCACAGCAATGTGAGTGGACTGAGGTGCATGACGTGTTTGTGGTGAAGTTCTCCGTCACGCTGAAGCCGCCCCCGCCGCAAAACGTCCACGACCTCGCCGCCTTCTCCGCCGCCTCGTCCGTCACCCCCGTGACGCTGTCCTGGGACTTTGGTGACGCTTCCTCGCGGTTCAACACCACGGGAGCGGAAATCACCGCCGCGTCTCACAAATACGGACTTCCGGGACGTTACGCGGTGACGGTGACCGCCTGGGCCGAACACAAGGAGGTGAGAGCTGAAGGAAGAAAGAAATTCGATCTCAAACAGAATGTGTTAGCAGAGAAATGACCCTAAATATAACTTACTTCTACTTATATTTGAAAATCTGCCGTACTGTTTTCAAGTTCAGTTTTTCATGTTTCTGCAAGAAAACTGGAGGAATAAAGGATTAATACATGAGGTTTTATTTCTGTTTTAATAATGACAACTGCTTTTATTTTGTAATCAATGTATTGAAACTAATTTTTGACATTTTAAAATTCACTCCTCATAATTAGTTCCCGTGTGCTACGCTTTCAAGCCAACTCTAACTTTAAAAATATTTGAGTTATCCTATTGAATTCAGTTCAACAAGCTTCAAACTCGCAGTTCCAATAGTGTCAGTGATTATTGTGGACAGTGAGACTGTTGGACTGCATTTCTGTAAACATTTCGTAATGCAAGTGTGTTATTCATTTGTTCCTGTGGTCATTTTCTGGTTCCTTGCGGTTTTAAAGAGGAATTCTGTTTTCTCTTACAAACCATGTGTAAAAATAGATTTCTAGCTGTGCTTGTATCACAAAGGAAACTGGAATGTTTTGTTTTTCAAGAGGTTCTGAAAAGAGGACATTGTTTTACTTCTGTTGAATTTTGAGGGCTTTGCACTGACGGCGTCTGCCTGTACTTGTCCAGGTTGTTAAGGTCTCCACACGAGGGGAAGTGATCGTGACTCTCCCCCCCAAACTGGAGCTGCACTGTCCGACGCTTGCTGTGGCGAATAAGAGTCTGGAGGTCAGACTGGTCAGCTGGGGTGCTCTGGGCTTGGACGTGGACTGGAAGATTACAAAGGACGGCGTCCAGGTTGCCAAAGGTAAAACTCATCAGCGCTCTCCCCTCCGCTGAGGGACAACCAAAGCATTTTCAGCGTGGCGTCGGACTCTCCGAGTAATCAACATCCAATTAGTCTGTGCTCCGCTGATGGAAGGCCGAGCATCAGGGAAAATGGCTTTCTGTCGCCTGGAAAACACAAAAAAGTAAAAAGAACAGCCTAAGAGCCACGTGTACCTGCCATTTTCACTATTAAGTGCCAGATCCTAGGGAGAACTTTGTTAATATCACTCAATTAAAGCCAAAAAGTACGCATTTGCATAAAAGTAACAGCAACCTGACACACTAACACTTTGCACAGTATAATGTATTCTGAGCTTGTTCTTAAAGTATTACAGTGTATTCACCGCTCATAAACAAGGTTCATAAGTAATCATAGAAGGTGAAGGGTCCATAATTTATTGAGAAATGGTATCATTCAAATCTGTATTTTTAAAATAATTTGAGTCACCTTTCCAGTGTTTGTGAAAATTCTCCTGCCATCTGTTTTACTCCAGGCAATATTCATCCATCAGTTATTAATTTAAAACAAACCTTGTAGTTACAAACATGCATACAAGCATACATACATGTAGATTTACTCACCGAACTGTTTATGTGTACAGTATACAGATTTGCACTGCCCAGGCTAATTGTGTACACCTAATAAATGTTTGTTTTTTTCCCCTTAAAACGAATGTTCTTCTGCTTGTGGTTTGACTCCACCATCTTTTAAATCCACATATTTTCGCGTTTTGTTCCGGTCATGTCTTCGGAATACAGAGCGTATGTCCTTCTAGTTCTGAGCAGATGTACTTTGTTAATTAAAGCAGCCTCCCGCAGCATAAAATGTCAGCGTGACCACAGTAAAGACATCGAGGTCAAACTTTGACTTCTACACTTGTTTAAAGTCCTCGGAGCCGAGCGGCTATTGGCTCACACACGATCAAACTTATCACCCGTCCACATTTATCACACCGCGACTCATCTGCCGTGACAATTATTTCTAATTTCTAGTCTCACTGTTGGTTGATGTATGCAGTGTTTAGATTCTTTGAGGTATTTTGTTGTTAATTTCCACGGCACCACAGATGTGACTTCAGAAGAAATATAAAGATGATAGAAAATAATGAGAAGAAAGGTTGATGAAGTTTTCCTCTCACATCCAAATCTTTAAAGGCCTCATATTTTAGGTGCTTTGCTGGAACGGAATCCTTTCATTCTCTTTACTGAACCAAAGTTCAGGAAGAAGTTGGATCCTGCCTTGTCTAACACTGAGCCCAGAGTGTGTGCCGGTGCATCACCAGTCAAAATGTGGTCAACCTTGACCACAAACTGGACTGGTCAGAGCAGGCTCGGGCCCTGTATAAGAAAGGTCAGAGCAGGCTGTTTTTCCTGAGGAGACTGAGATCCTTTGACGTGTGTGGTGACATGCTGTACATTTTCTACCAGTCTGTTGTTGCAAGTGCTGTTTTCTTTGGGGTTGTCTGTTGGGGTGGCGGTATGACAAAAAGAGACAGCAATCGGCTGGACAGACTGATCAGGAGGTGTACGTCTGTGATGGGGAGGAAGGTGGACTCTTTTGGAGCAGTCTTGGAGAGGAGGATGGGGGCTCTAATGCAGGGTATCTTGAGGAACCCCAAACATCCACTGCACGACACAGTTGCAGCTCAAAAAAGCGACCGGAGTAACAGGCTCCGGTCACTGCGCTGCAGAACTGAGCGCTTCAAGAGGTCGTTCATCCCCTCAGCAGTCAGGCTGTTGAACAGATGTGCCTGAGCCAAACTAAGTACACTACGAGCACTTTTATTGTACTGTTGTTATTTATTATTTGCTTGTGAATGATTTGTGTGCTGCTGGACACCTGAATTTCTCCCTTGGGAGATTAATAAAGTTTTTATCTATCTATCTATCTATCTAATAGCAGCGAAATCAGACACACGGTTCTTCTTCATGTTTGGAGGAAAAAAAGAATGCAGTGAACATTAACTGTACTGTACTGTCAAACATTCAGAACAAATTTTGCATGTTCTGTAGAAAATATTAGTGATTTCTCCAGCTCTCCAGCTCTTTGAGAACATTTTACAATCTTTAATGATCAGCAAGTTCTAATCTCTCCTTCGGGACTTGTAAATATTTTTAACAATCTGACTTGAAACAGTTTGGGATTTTTTTTTAATTGGTTAAATTTCAAGCTACCTCAGTATTAATAATACTGAGGTAGCAGTAATATTATAGTAGTGTTAAGATTTATGATAAGGTATTAAAATACATCATCATGATCAAGGTCTTAACTAGTAAATAAAATGAATGCATACAGTTGGAGTGCCATTGATTCGATGAGCAGTTTCAGTTCAATTATCTCTATTTTAAGAGCTGTAATGGTTTTTAGCAGCGTGACTTCACAGTCGGAATTATGTCAATGTTTCTGTCCTCTTTCAGCGTCTCCTCTTTGTCCGCGGGACAGCGTGTTCCTCGCCGAGTCCTCGAGTTGCTTCCACATCCTTCCCGGCGAGCTGAGCTGGACCGACGCTCGACGGCAGTGTTTGGATCGCAGCGGCGAGCTGGCCATCGTCAGGAGTGACGCCCTGCGTGGCCTGCTGGCACCCAAAGTCACACAGTGAGTTTCATTTCCTTCTGTGTAGTTTCAGCATTGGTGTCCATGTTTTGCAAAATACTTACAGTGGTGTATATCCTCAAAAAAAAAAATCCAAAAAACATTTCTATGAAGTCTCAGTGTTGCTGTGTGTTCTCACATATATAAGCGGTGTGCAACAATTCATGCATAAATGTCTCTGTTCATACATTGGCAGTATTATTCACCAACTCCTGCAGGAAGATTTCAGATAGAAAATACAATAAGCTCACAACTTTTTCCACATGGTGCGTCATCCTTGTTTGTGTGACCATGATTTTAGTAGCAAGATGCCTTCAAACAGACAACGGTTACATGTCAGCTGGAGGATGAGGACTCAGTGTACCAGAAACCACCGGAGTTGAAGGAAAAACTCATTTTGCTGCAAAACACGGGAACAAAATCAAACGAAAAGCCCCGCAGTTCAAAGTGGCAAAGTCCACAAAGGGCATTGAGAATCTGCAGCGCGGGAGCAAAGTTCACAAAAAAAAAAAAACGCACAGGAGTCCAGAGACGCAGGAACACAGGTGATCTGACTGAGAACGCATGACGACTGGCCTCTGCGTTTCCGAGGCACCAGGTGACGACGGGCACAGGTGAAGGACGTCAGTAATGAAACACGAGGAGGTGAAGCCAAGGAGCAAGAGACAAGAGACAGAGTTAGAATCTAACAAAAAGCACAAGAGACAAACATGAAAATACTGGCTGTTGATTTGTCACTCACTGACTAAAATATATAAGCACTGGAAACAGTTGCATGCAAATTCATTTTTCTTTCTTCTTTCAACTTGTTTGTTTGAACTTGGACTGTTTGCATGTTTTTTGCATGTATTTTTAGTGTAAACAGGTTCTTTATTATTTATAGGCCATTCGTGCAATGCTGATTTTGTTGTCATTTGATAATATAATCAACTAACAGTTTGTTCTTTATTTTCTGAATGTGTATAATACAGTAAGTCGTACTGCATGGGTTTCCCAAACAGCACTGACGCGTTCACATTCGTCATCATAACAACACGTATCTTTCATGTACGCACTGTGAATGTGTGTGTGATGCGCTGTGTATGAACACCATGTGAAAGGAGCTCTGTTTGGCTGCAGTCCAAGGACAAAGTTTCTTGAGCGTAAAGTGTTGAGGTGGATGAAAGTCACACAAACACATCTGTAAAAGCACAGCTGCGTTAGCGTGTGTGTGTGTGTGTGTGTGTGTGAGTGCGTGTGCATGTGTGTCCGTGAGGGCAGAGGCCTTGGCCTCATGCGTTGAGATAGATGAGAGAAGACGAAAGCTGCCGCAGATGGATTTTCTCCCCTCTCTCCTCCTCCGCTCATGTTTTCCTCCACCCCCTCACTTATATAAGGACCAGTAATCAGTCCTTGTTTTTTGGCGCAAATACCCTTTCTCTCCCCGCTTTCTTCTTGAAATTATAACTCCTCGTCCAAATCCAATAAATCAAGAGGGTTTCATCGTACATGTATGTTTTGGTGAACTTATTAGTGAAGCATCAAACAAATTGACTAAAATGTTTGTCGGTTTCTTGTCCGTCGTCCGTCAAGAGCTCTTCTTGAGTCACACTGATTTCCGTTAACTGGAAGAGTTTGTGCAGTCCATTAGTCAACTCATGGAGGGAAAATCCATTTTATCCGACATAATCAGAGAAAAGCACTGAGTATCTGACGCTGCCTCTGGACCAGCTCACCAGGTTTCAATCACAGCCTCTTTTCTGGCTTCTGCTCTGCAATCATTGATTGCTGAAGAGTAGCTGAAGTCACTGACTTCAATGTCATTTATTGAGACTTGGGTCTCTCAGATCTGGATGTTTTGTGGAGCGTTATGTGTACATGTAATCTTTGTAAACTAGCATAGCGTGATAACCTTTACAAGAGCAACCGAATGATTTTTTTCTTTCACTGTTACGTCCCCCCCCCTTAAGATGTTATAGATGGCCAAGCTAGGAGCGGGGGGGGGGAAACGCAACGCTTACGCGCAGGCCTACTGGCTGATGTAAATGCTTCAGGTGGTGTGCGGACGAAGCAAGGTGCAGCACAAAAGAGTTTGGGTGGCCTTTTCCCCAAAGGAAAAGGGAATTTATATAACAAAAGATAATTAAACAGAAGCAACGTTACAAACAAACTCACAAGATACAACAAAAATGCCAGAATGCAGCCAGCAGGCTTTAAACAACAAAACGTAATGAGCCTAAACAAAAAAAATCCTGGCAAACAGCAAAACTGGGGAGAGCTAATGGAGGGCAGGCGGACGTTAGGAGAAGGGCCCTGTGGGCGGTGCCACTAAACACAAAAACCCTAATCTTCTCCTACACCTCAACCCTATGACCCTAACTATCTTACACAGTGACAAGCCCTAACTCACTAACTATGCCTGAACCTTACCTACCTGCTACAGAAGATCGTGGCAGCCGCCCACACTTACCTAATGTGTATATACAGAAAGTCACCTACGTGCAGAAATGTAGACCCCGGGGTGTCTTACCTGGAGCCCTTCTCCAGGGAAGAAGACAATACAGAGAATGGGGTTGACTACAAAACACACTAGGTGGGGACAGGCAGGGTTGAACAAAAATAAGTCCTCAAATAGTAGCTTTGGTGGAGGAGGGCAAAAACAAGAGTCTCAAACTTTAGTCAAAAAGCTCTCCAAGAGATGCAGTGATCTCTCTCTCTCTCACAGACAGACAGACAGCCAGAAACACAGGGTGCAAAACAATATATATGGGCAGGACTGGAGGTTGATTGGTTGACTGGCTGATGGGATGATTGGCGACAGGTGTCCAGGATGGCTGCTGGCTGGAAAGGTGAGGTCTTGGCTGAAGGCTGGGAAAGGAAAGAAAAACACCACAACTGGACACCTGGGGGAGACAAACAGGATCAAACCATGACACACAAAGGCAGCAGCCGTAACACCCCCACCCTTAAGAGCAATCCCGTGGGATTGTGAAACATACAGGATCCAGGACCCCTCTAGGTTATCTCTACAACCAAAAATCACCTTGACAATATATGTAAGGTAATTATGAATATAATAATAAGCAAAGTTCAATAGCTTACCTAAGAGTGGACTCGAGAAAGGGCATCCGCAACCACATTCTCAGAACCTTTCTTGTGGCGAACAACCAGCGGCACACCCTGAACCATAAATGCCCAGCGCATGAGGCGCTGATTATGGTTATACATGCGGTTCAGGAACACCAGGGGATTATGATCAGTGAAAACCTCAATCTCAAATGGACTGGAGCCAAGATACACCTCAAAATACTGCAATGCTAAAAGTAAAGCTAGCGTCTCCTGCTCGATGGTGGAATATCTGGTCTGGGCCTGGGTGAACTTGCGGGAAAAGAAACAGACGGGGTGATCAATTCCTTCGGCATCTTCTTGAACAAGAACAGCACCAGCACCAACAGAACTTGCATCCACGTGCAGCTTGAAAGGTCGTGCAAAATCTGGAGCACACAGAACAGGAGAGCTACACAGCAGTGTTTTGATGGACTCAAATGCAGATTGGCACTCACCAGACCAGTGAAATGGCACAGAGGGACTCAACAGACCAGTGAGGGGAGCTGCAACAGTAGCAAAGTTACGACAGAATCCTCTGTAGTAGCCAGCCATACCAAGGAATCGGCGCAACTGTCTACGGGTTGCAGGAGCAGGAAAGTCAGCAATGGCAGAGACCTTTGCTGCTATTGGTCTCACCTGACCACGGCCTACCTCCTCCCCGAGGTATGTGACTGTGGCCTTCCCAAACTCACATTTAGCCAAGTGGAGGTCATCATCCTCGTCAACACCACCACCCCTATGAGTGGTGACGTTTAACACGGGAACAGGACCACCACTAGAAGGCTCTCCATCTCTAGAGTGATACAGCTTAAGCATATTAATATAACACACTCTGGACTGACGTCTGCGGTCGGGCGTCTGTATCACATAATCCGTGTCACTGAGTTTTTTCTCCACCACGTATGGACCACTGAAGCGGGCAGACAGGGCAGAACCAGGGACTGGCAACAGCACCAAAACTTTGTCACCTGGCTGGAGAACTCGGGATACAGCTGTTTTGTCATAACACGTCTTCATGGTTTCCTGGGAAGATGACAACGCTTCCTTAGCTAAGGCACAAGCTTGATGTAATCGCTCTCTCACTTTGCTGACATAATCCAGCACACTTCTTGGAGCTGGATCTGTGGAGATCATTTCCTCTTTCAAAACTTTCAATGGGCCTCGCACCGTATGTCCAAAGACCAACTCTGCAGGACTAAACTTAAGGGATTCCTGCACAGTTTCACGGAGACCAAACAACACAAAGGGAATACCTTCATCCCAGTCCTTGCTGGTGTCCAAGCAGTACTTGCGGAGGGTGGACTTCAGAGTCTGGTGCCATCTTTCCAACGCCCCCTGACTCTGAGGATGATAGGCACTTGACACTTTGTGAGTTATGTTCAGGGTTTTGAGAACCTGGGAAAACAACTTTGACAGGAAATTGGAACCCTGATCTGTCTGGACTATCTTTGGTAGGCCAAATGTAGAGAAAAATTTGGTGAGAACAGCAATGACAACTTTAGCGGTTATTTTGCGTACTGGAATGGCTTCTGGAAAACAGGTAGCGGCACACATAATTGTTATTAGAAACTGATTACCTGCTTTTGTTCGAGGCAGTGGACCCACACAATCCACTATGACGCGTTCGAACGGCTCTGCCATGACTGGTATTGGGCAGAGAGGAGCTGGAGAAACAACCTGGTTAGGTTTACCCACAATCTGGCAGGTATGACAGGTCCTACAATGTGCAGCCACATCTTTCTTTAACCCCGGCCAAAAGAAGTGCTTGAGGATTCGGTCATAGGTTTTTGTGACACCTAGATGACCGGACCAGGGGCTATCATGGGCTAGCGCCAACACTTGAGCACGGAATGGCTTTGGGACAACAACTTGCTTCACAGAATCCAAAACTCTATCCGTACCCTTCCTAGGCATCCAGGTACGCAACAAAAGACCATCCTCTATCACATAGGCTACCTTTTTCTTAGAAGCCTCTTCTGAGCTTACCACTGCAGAAACACAGTTGGCTAAGCTAGGATCCTGCTTTTGAGCTTTTCTGAGAGTATCACCTGTCACTGGGAGCACTAACTCATCAGTTAATGATTTCACCTGCTTAACCGAGTCTTGGTTCTTCACAGGGCTGGAAGGTGACACATTTTCATCAGATTGGAATAAAGGACAAAGCACAGTATCCTCTAATCCACATACTTCTTCCCTAAACCTCCGTGACTGGGCACGGGTAAACACACAAGCAGGGAAGGCAGATGGGAAATCTTCTCCCAGAGTGTCTAAACACGCAGGTTTATTGGGAGGAGCAAAGACTTCAACCACAGGTGACACCAACCCACCAGCGATATCATTTCCCATGATTAAAGACACACCTTTCACAGGGAGAGAGCTCTGCAATGCAACCTTAAACTGGCCACTAATCAACTTTGAGCGCAATTTAACAGAATGTAGTGGCACCGGCACATGTCCCATTTCAATTCCCTGTAAGAGTACACTGTATCCACAGGAAGAAACCTCTGACCAGGGCAACACGTCAGCCAGAATCACTGACTGCGCTGCTCCCGTGTCACGCAGTATGCGAATGGGCACTTCCTCAGAACTGTCACACAAAGACACAGACCCAGGGAATATGAACGGTGCATAACTGGGATCTGGAGAGTCAGCACTCCCACCAGATACCTCAAGTGCACGAGCAACAGGTTTAGTTTTAACCAGCACCACAGGCTTTTTACTGTTGGGTGAAGAGGGAGACTTTTTCTCCGCCTGAAAGCGCTTCCTACAGTCTTGAATTACATGTCCCACTTTATGGCAGTAGAAACACTCACGGGTACCAATCCCTTTAGAGGCAGAAGCGACTTGGGACGGACCAGACTGTACAGGAGGCGGGACAACTCTCCGTGTCTCCACACGGGGTGCTGTGAACACAGTTTTGTGGGTCAAAGCAAACTCATCAGCTAGTACTGCTGCCTGGGACAATGTAGTGACTTTTTGTTCATTACAGTATACAACAAACTTCTCAGGGACACAACTTTTGAATTCCTCAAGGAGGTTGAGTTCTCGAAGGGAAGCGAAGTCTGTCACTTTGCTAGCCTGTAACCACCGATCATATAATTGCTCCTTCTCACGGGCAAATTCAACAAAGGTTTGATTCGGGGCCTTCTTATGCTGACGGAATTTCTGTCGGTAGGCCTCTGGGACCAGTTCATAGGCTCTTAACACTGTAGCTTTCACCTTGTCATACTTTAAACTGTCTTCTAAAGACAATGCAGAGACAACCTCTTGAGCTTTACCAGTGAGTTTGCAGTGTAGCAACAGCGGCCACATCTCCTCAGGCCACTTAAGAGCTGCTGCTATACGCTCAAACACTCCAAAGTAAGAGTCTACTTCAGACTCTCTGAAGGGTGGAACAAGAGAAATATTTTTGGTCACATCAAACTGGTCGGGTGGGCCGGCTGTAGCGAATGCCGAGGGGCTGGAGGCATCAGGCATACGACTGCCCGACACTCTGGCATGAGCCAGGGCTACCTTCTCCTCCATCTCCACACGCCTCTTCTGGACCTCAGCCTCCAGCTCCAGCTTCCTGAGCTGCAATTTATGCTCATACTCGGCCCTCTCTCTACGCTCTCTCTCACGGTGTTGCAACTCCAGAGAAGCCATACGGAGACGTAACCGAGCTTTATCAGACGTCTCAGGAGGGGACAACCGAGCTGGGCTGAACCGAGGCATGGTCTGAGGGATTGCTGGAGGGGCAACCAAAACGTCTGAGGCAGCCAACACGCCGGGAGCAACAGGCACGACCGGGGGAACCATCACCTCCGGCGTAGCCTGCGCATCAGCCTCCAACTCCAGGTCAGGCTGCGAGAGCCTACCACTACCAGGGGAGATTTCCTCCACCCCAGGGAAAGGAGCAGAAGACACCACCTCAGGCACCACTACAAGTACACCAGCCTCCACCAACTCTTGTTTGACATGCTGCATCAACTCAACCTTCAGCAAGCCCTTAGGCAGTTGAATAGAAAAATGCTCTGCAATGGCCTGTAAATCTGTGACACGGCATCTATCCAACAGATCCACTGACGGGGTGTCAATAAACAGTTGCACAATGGACTCCGCCATAGCAACAACCAAAAACAAGGCCGCCGCACCACCAGAACCACGGCGCAACAGTACACCTACACACAAGCCTCCGGACAAATAAGAATTTCCCGGACGAGCCCCCACTATGTTACGTCCCCCCCCCTTAAGATGTTATAGATGGCCAAGCTAGGAGCGGGGGGGGGAAACGCAACGCTTACGCGCAGGCCTACTGGCTGATGTAAATGCTTCAGGTGGTGAAGCATTCAGGTGGTGAAGGTGCTTCAGGTGGTCACTAAACACAAAAACCCTAATCTTCTCCTACACCTCAACCCTATGACCCTAACTATCTTACACAGTGACAAGCCCTAACTCACTAACTATGCCTGAACCTTACCTACCTGCTACAGAAGATCGTGGCAGCCGCCCACACTTACCTAATGTGTATATACAGAAAGTCACCTACGTGCAGAAATGTAGACCCCGGGGTGTCTTACCTGGAGCCCTTCTCCAGGGAAGAAGACAATACAGAGAATGGGGTTGACTACAAAACACACTAGGTGGGGACAGGCAGGGTTGAACAAAAATAAGTCCTCAAATAGTAGCTTTGGCGGAGGAGGGCAAAAACAAGAGTCTCAAACTTTAGTCAAAAAGCTCTCCAAGAGATGCAGTGATCTCTCTCTCACAGACAGACAGACAGCCAGAAACACAGGGTGCAAAACAATATATATGGGCAGGACTGGAGGTTGATTGGTTGACTGGCTGATGGGATGATTGGCGACAGGTGTCCAGGATGGCTGCTGGCTGGAAAGGTGAGGTCTTGGCTGAAGGCTGGGAAAGGAAAGAAAAACACCACAACTGGACACCTGGGGGAGACAAACAGGATCAAACCATGACACACAAAGGCAGCAGCCGTAACATTCACCAATATATATTGTTCATACTTGTTATTATGTTCTCGCATCTTTGCCTTTGTGTTTAGGAGGCAAATTTCTCAGCATTTATTTTATCAAATCAAATCAAATCAAATCAGATTTTATTTATATAGCACTTTTCATATTAATAAAAACAACGCAAAGTGCTGAACATTAAAAACAGTCATAAAAACAAAAAGAATAAAAACCGCGCCATCAAACAGTATGCACCACACACACACTCACCCTCACACTCACCCTCACCCTCACCCTCACCCTCACACTCACACTCACCCTCACCCTCACCCTCACCCTCACCCTCACCCTCACACTCACACTCACACTCACACTCACACTCACACTCACACTCTACCATTAATTCGCACAGAACAGAGGAGACATGGCATGGCACTGAGCATCTTAGGGAAAACGCCACCAGTGGGGCCCCCCACACCAAGGGAAGTCGAGGGTCAATTAAAACTGGGGCTCCAGCGCCCGACCCCCAACCCCGACAGACCATGGGAACTCGCACACCAAAGTGTGGAGCCCCCAGGCCAGCCAGGACCAGAGTACCCGGGCACAGTAACCCCAGCATTGGACCAGCACCAACTCCCGGTGTGAAGGACCCCCCTGAGGAAACACTGGAATTAAACAGCTAAAACATAATAAAATATGACACAAAATTAAAATAAGATAATAAGATAGGATTATAAAGTAAAAAAGTAAAACAAGTTGAATGTGCATAATAAAATAGAATAAAATTACATAAATAAGAATGGAATAAGAGGACTATAAAAGGTCAGTTAAAAGCCTGATTAAAAAGGTGTGTTTTCAACCTCCCTTTAAAAATATCAACGGTCTCTGCGGTCCTGAGGTTCTCTGGCAGGCTGTTCCACAGGCGGGGGCCATAATGGCCAAAAGCCGCCTCACCATGAGTCTTGGTTCTGGCTTTAGGAACACACAATAAGGCACTGCCAGAGGACCTCAGGGCCCGCGAGGGTCGATAGGGTAAAAACAGATCAGCTAAATAAGAAGGCGCAAGGCCGTTAAGACATTTAAAAACTAATAAGAGAACCTTAAAATCGATCCTGAAGCGGACAGGGAGCCAATGCAGCGACTGTAAAACCGGTGTAATGTGGGCCCGCCCCCTGGTCCTCGTCAGCACGCGAGCGGCTGAGTTTTGTAATAGCTGTAGGTTTGAAATATTCTTTTTGGGAAGACCAGAGAGCAAGGCATTACAGTAGTCTAATCTACAGGAGATAAAAGCATGCATTAGCACCTCTGTGCTGGCCTGAGAGAGAAACGGGCGGACTCTAGCTATGTTCTTAAGATGATAAAATCCAATCTTAGTTATGTTTTTTATGTGTGGAATAAAATTTAGCTCAGAGTCAAAAATCACGCCCAGGTTCTTAACTGATTGTGCTGGTTTAAAATCCCGTAATTTTGGTAAAATCTTCTCTCTCTGACCTTCAGGACCGATAACTAAAACCTCAGTCTTGTCCTGGTTGAGCTGTAGGAAATTCACTGCCATCCATGACTTGATGTCTGAAATACAGTTAAAAAGGGTTTCTATTGGCCCTGAGTCAGCTTTATCAGCTTTTCTCCAGTTCTCAGCAACGAAGAAGATGTGTCTGAGTTGGACTCAGTAATATCAGTGGTGGTCTGATTGGTCTTCTTTCCTTTCAGGATCACAAACAGGGTGGTTTATTTCTCAGCAATTGGGAACTAATCTCCTTTATACCATCTGTGCATCATTTCCTTGACTTATTTATTTCATAGCTTGTCCCCCTAAAAGTTCAAAAGAAAATCCTTTGATGATTTAGTCGGGATTAAACTTGCGATCGTAGTGGTTGTCATGTCAAATCTGGACATACTTCCATTATATTTGGCCTTTTCCCATCAGCCATGACAGCCTTTGTTGCTCTCTTTTCTCTCTTGAAAAACCATAAGTTTGCATGCCGCCGTAATGACTCCACCTCATCTGTCAGTGGTTTCATTGTTGTGGCTGTTTGGAACACACACAGACATTCACAGCTTGTTAAAAAGAAAAAAGAAAAACATCTTGCACTTCAAGTGAAGGAGCCAGGCTGGCAGCCAGCCAGATGTCAAGTAGGAAGTAATACGGCGTGTGTGTGTGTTTGTTTCTGCACCAGGGAACGAGGCGTGTGGCTGGGATTGAGCGACGTCGAGACTCCGGGCAAATTACGCTGGGTGAACGGATCGGAGGCTCAGGACGGGGAGGCGGGCCTGCCGCCGCACTCGCCAATCTCCCACGGCAACCTGTGCGTTTCCCTCGACCAGAATGGCCAGACCAGTTCACACCTGTGCGACTCCAAACGAGCCTACATGTGCCAGTACACGCCTCAAGGTAGGCTAACACACTAACACATGTAACGCACACACACACCGAAGATATCCCAAGGAAACGTGACCCCTCAGTTTTCTACAGATTGAACTCTCACTGAAACAAGACAGGAGCGAAAAATCAGCACAGAACTAAACTGATGCTGCACTTGTCCCCGATAACTGCCTTTTATGATTGCAGTGTTACAAAATGCCAAGTAAACATGTCATTTGAGCTTCAGCCGCAGTGCCGTACGTTGAGCCGCTCCGCCGTAATCACCTTACTGTTGTTGAGACCCCGAATTGATAGTTTTCCATTGAGTCGATTCATTCGTCCATACAGGCGACTGAGTATTGAACCAGTGAGAGGATTGTGTTCTCGGTCATCTCTCTGAATGAAAACTCTGAAAAGGAACTCTTTTATTGAGTTTTGTGTTGAGACTTGAGATTTTCTGTATCATGAGTGAAAAATCCTTTAAAATGTAATGCTTGAATCTCTAATCTTAGGTTGTTTTTTTTTTTGTTTGTTTAATTCTCTCGTCTACCTCCGCAGACCGCAGTGCCTGAGGCTTGGTTTTTAAAGCGATAGTATATAAGAGCAATCTGAAAAAACGGTCTGAAAAAGAATCGCATTTTGTGCTCTTCAGGGTCTTCCATATCAGAAGCATGTGGAATGCAGATGACTTTACCATGCTTTAAACATAAAAGCCATTCATTTCACTTTGGGATTTGAATTAATTTACATTTCTAAAAAGTTCTTTTTATTTCGACATGATAATGCTGTTCTGACTGTGGACAAGTAGACAAGGTGGACAAAATATAGAGTGGTGCTTGAATTTGAGTGGATCCAATTGAATTGTTTGTCATTGTTTTATTGTAAATTCAAAATAGTGTTATAGATGCAACATAACTTAAATCAGTAGGGAAAACAAAACATGTTACGAAATGGTAAAAAAAAAAAAAAAACATCATTGTTGCAGGTGCTTCAAATTAAAATGTTTGTGGTGTTATCAAGGTGGACTGCCTTCAGTTGAAATCTGTTCCCGATATTTTGCCAAACTCAGGTACGCCATAGAAGTGGCCAAAGTTTTATAAACACTCATTTCGCTCAACTTCTTGTCAGACCTTAAGAATTAATGTTGTTAAGAAACAGTCTGCACATCCAGTCTGATGGAGTGGAACACATACTGATAGACGTAAACGCCAAGCAGAGGTCGGAGTGAATGAAGTGTGTCAGTTTGCTCCACAGGAGCAGCTTTAATGAGGCTGAATTCCTCCATAGAGGAGCCTTCACAGGAGCCAACACAGCGTGGCTGTCATGTCGATCTCCTCTGCCCGGTTCTCTAATGGTGTCTTTTTTTTGGCTGTGCTCGGTCTTTGATGTTGTCTCGGTGTTTGCGGCAGAGTCCAGTTCACAGACAGGTCTTGCGCCGAAGTGTTGTTGTTTGTCTTTTTGGAGGTGCATTCTCTTTGTTTCCACTCTCTGCTGTTGTTATTCTCTTCTCCTCTTTTGACTCGTTCTGCCTCTTCAGTACACGTTCCAGATGCTGGGGTCTTCGCAGTGGGAATGGCTGTGTTTCCCTCCCATAATCCTTTGCACCATGCTCCGTCGGCCCCCTTATCTGCACCGCGGCCTCCCAGCGGTGCCATCGAGGTAAGGAAGCATGTCAGCATGCTAATTTACCCACCATGTGGTTTTCCACAAGGCCCTTTTCGAGGAAACTCTTCTTTTTCTGACAGACGCTGTTGTTCCCTGCACTGAGCTTTGTCCAGGACGGCCGTCTGTCCTCGCTGGAGTTTATTGCTCAGGAGCTCAGGGCTCAGGTCCACATTCGCTTCCAGATATACCGACCGCGCTGTCCTCAGCCCAACATGCATCTGCTGCTGCCAGGTGAGCTGCATCACACTCCAGAAACTGAGCAAACGCATTTTATTGTATGTCTAACAATGAGCAATTTAAATTTAAAAAACAGCTTCAGTTTAAAACGCTAAGTCTAACAGTTTCAGACTATTTCTGAAGTCGTCCTGCAGGATATTAGTTAAGCATAATAATGTGGTCAAGCGTTACGAAAATGACTAGTACGCTTTCAGAAGCAGGACAGGTTGACTTTCTCCTTGATTTTCATACTAATGACTGTTCCTTCATGTTTAAAATTAGCCATTTTCTAGTTTTCAAGCAGATTCAACAGATTACAAGGAAACGTAATTTATTGCAGTTCAGTCACTGCTTTGCTCTGATCTAGTTTTGCCATTGTATCATTTGAAAAGTGGTGGCCTGGAGGTTATAGAGGTGGACTTGGATTTATAGTTTGAATCCCACATGGCCTCTAACCCCCATCAGCTCCCCGGCTGCTGCGCTGCCATGCTAGGGTTAACTATGAGTAGGAGGAGGGTTCAATGTGGACAAGGAATTTCCCCGTGAGGTTAATTAAAGACGTTTTCAGTTTGATCTACCACTGAAGAAGTCTGCTTGATGCTTCCCTCCAAACCAAACAGCCAGCAGCTCCTGTTTGATACGAGACATGTGCAGTGTGTAAGTTGGAGGGAGAGAAGGAGTGTTTCTAGCTCTGTTGGGGGGGGGTCCATGCAACGACCAACCCTGCCTGGAAATGTTACGTAGGTGGACATGAAAGTAAAGCATTAGTGCGGATGTAAAGGAGAACAAAAGAGTCATAAAAAGAAAAGCAAAGCCGTGTTCCCTCGCTCTCAGCACTTCTTGTCAAAGCTCGCTAAACAAAGATCACCAAACACACAACAGCGTGTGTTTTCAGTTTCGCTGCGACGTGGTAGCGGAGATGTGTAACAGATGGAGGAGAAGGACGCATTTGAGAGATGTGAGGAACAATTCCAGAGAAGCAGCTTGTTTTCCGTCAGTTGTTTTTTTTTTTTTGGTGAACGCAGCAGCAGCAGCAGGAGGAGGAGATGATGTGTATATTATCATAATACAACTGGAGATCTAATGACACTGAAAGCGGAGATGATAGCGCTGTAAAGAAGCAGCACACATTTAAAGAGATTTGTTTGTTTGATTCGATCTCTTAAATTCTGTAATTTATTACTTTCATCTGCAATTTTGCTTCATTATACAAAACAACTGCGACAATTCCTCCCATGTTTTTCTGTGTTCATTTCCACAATCATTATATGGCTTTTCTCATTCAAATCAGCATGATTTTCATTTCCAATTTGAAACTTTCTCATAAAAAAGAGAGAGATAAGATGACCGAGTGCTTGTTTCGTGCATGTCAGTATGCTGTCTTGGAAATTGCAAAATCGGGTATTTACTGCCTTTTTACCTTGATGGCGTCTTCTTTCACCGTGCCACTGTTCAACAGGAGCCTCATTCCCTTTTGACGTATTGCAATTTTGAACTTTTTTTAATAATCAATCTCAAGTTAATTAATTGTGTTGACAGAAAAACTGTTGCATTTATGTCTTTTTTTGTAATTCACAGTAAAAACGCTGCGATAACCACAGTGGTTATCACAGTGAAAACACCATTTGGCTTGCTTGTTCTCCCTGTGTGTATGAAGGTTTCCAAGGCGATGTGTTCAGGCTGAATAATGCCTTCTACCTGCAGTCAGCTGCAGCAGTCTGTGGCCTTCAGGTGGACGGAATGCTGACATGAAAAAGCACATCTCACTCCACAGGTTGTGGAGGCCCGGCGTGTTCTCCGCTCGCCACCTGCGTCCCCAACGTCACCCGGAGCGGCGATCCCCCCTCCTGCCCGCCGCTGCAGCAGTGGTGCCCCTTCCAGCGCCGCTGCCTGCCCCTCTCCAGCCCGTGCCAGCCCTCTTCCTGCCCCAACTGTACCCAGGGTCACCACCCTCCACCTGGGACGGAGAGGCCTCGGTATTCCCTCCGGAGTGAGGTGGTCTTCTCTCTTCCAGCCGGGCCAGCCACTCACATGCAGGTGAGGGGATTTCATTTTGATTTTCAGGGTGATTTTCTAATGAAGGTTGGAGCTGCAGTCTTTGTGCAAAGTTTACAATAAGCTTCAGGTACATGAAGGAGGTGATCTACTAGCTCCAACCTGAGCTCCTGTGATGCTTGTCTTCCCAGATACAAGACCAGCTGGAGGACATCCTTGTGTCTCGCGGTGACGTAATCGCCCTGCAGCACGACGGTGGTCCGTCCTCTCTCCTCCGCTGCCAGTCCTCTCCACAATCCCAGGGCCAGCAGCCTGTTTTAGCCCTCAACCAGTCCGAGTGGTTCTGGCTCAACAACACCAGGCGGTTCCCAGGCACTTCAGCTGACCCCCACGTTGACCCTCTGCGTGACCCTGAGCTGGACGTGGAGGCGCTGGTGCTGGACGGCGAGGGAGGCTGGCTGGACGAGGCGGTCTGTCCCATCAGAGTGCTCTATGTAGGACAGAGTGAGACCCTGCTGCAGGGAGCCCAGCTGTCCACTGGTCTGCCGCAGCCTGGCGTCTACAGCCTGCTGGTAAGTCATCAAAGCTGCGTGTCATAACCCAGCGTGCGACAGATCTCAACATACAGAGAGGAGGCCGCTCAGGAATGCAGGACCCGGAGTGTTATCTGTAATAGGGTCGTTTATAGAGCAGTTTTTAGAAACAAACAATAGTCTTTGAAGCAGAGATGAACACTGATTTTTGTGATGGCCGCAAAAACTTCATCCCGACTTCCAGAGGGGCCAAACTGTGACGGAGCACCTCTCAAGTGAGGTTCAAATGAGCCTGAAATTACTTTTGTCTGACAAACTTTGTGACTTTTTTTGGGAAATCAGCTCACATGCCTAAAAAGAAAAAAAAAATTGGTTCCCTAATTGTCTTTGTCTGGCCGACTGTAGAGGTGAAAGGGGAAAGCCTACGATCTGAGGTTTGCTGGTTTAAATCCCAACTGGGTGCCTGAGCAAGTTGAAGCTGGAAGGGCATGCAACATATATCTTATGATCTGCTGTGGTAAATCTAGAAGCGAGCAGTGGAAACACTGGTTAGACAAACGTATTTTTCTTAAGGTGGAATCTGTGTTGTCTGCTCTCACTGCTCCATAAGTCCAGAAACATTTGTTTTCAGAAACCAATATTTACCTCAACATTTTTTGCACTGTCTTTTAAATGTTTTTTTTTTTTTTTTTTTTTTTTATTATGAAACTTCTGAAATAATTTTCTTGCACTTCCAGGTTACTTCTGCTGATCCGTCGTACCCAGCCTCAGCATCCTGCCCGTTGCGGGTTGTGCCGCCTCTGGGCTTGACTGTTCTCCACCCTGCTCCACGGAACGGCAGCATCTACCTCCAACCCAACGACACTCGGCTCCTCCTGCGCGTGCAGTCTTCCTACGTTACGACGCTGTCTCGCCGCGGCACTAATCTCACCGTGACTTTCCAGCCCGAATGTCCTCAGGAGTTTTTGTCCAGCCCGGCTCTATGCCAGCCTGGGCCCGGTTCGGGGTCGTGGGTCGAGGCCGCAGAGCCCAGCTTGTATGCGGTGCTGGATCTGAAGCTGGGAGAAGAGGAGCAGAAGAGTCCGGTGCAGGTGGAGCTGGATGCTCACAATAACGTGACGGAGGCCAGCCTGGTCATGGTCGCCCATGTCGAGGAGCCGCTCAGGGTTCTGGTGGTGCAGCCGGACCCGGCACACAGAGTACTGATGGAGTCCGTGGTGGTGAGTGTGTCTTCTGCAGGTTGTATTTAACTTTAATGAAAAAAAAATCATGTTTAAACTCAATGAGTATTAACATCTGCACTGATCTTTGTATGTTTTAGAGCTACACAGCCTCAGTGATTGAAGGGTCTAATCCAACATTTAAATGGACGGTGGATGACAAGCCCTATTTCACCTATTACAACACCGTCCTCAATGTCATTTACCAGCATGCTGCCATCTACAAGCTCACAGTGAGTTCATGCTACTCCCTGTTACTTGTGACAGATTTGTTGCGCAATATCTGACTTTCCATGGAAGCATCCAGAAATGATGGAAAAAATGTAATTGGAAGGATTTTTTTTTGTTTGAACCTTAATTGTGGACTGAAATGTTTATAGAAGTGACCATTACAAAACAGTGTCTTTAAATGAATGGATTAAAAATACAGAATAGCTTAAAACCTGCAAAGCTTTTAACGATGTAACCGTCATTATTTGTACTTTTTAATCTCCAATTGAGTTTTAGGGAATATTGTAGCAGTTTTTCTTGCTGCTATTGCTAACTTTGTGCGTTTCCTGTACCGTCTCTCCCAGGTGACGGCCATGAACCATGTCAGCACGCTCACAGAGCATTTCAACGTCACCGTGGACCGCCTGCAGCACATGGCCAACCTCACGGTCAAAGGCGTGCCGGATGTGGTCCCTCAGGGCTCCACTCAGACTCTCACCACCTCCGTCCTGGTAGACATGGCCGTGGCCGCCACATTCAGGTACCAGCGTTTTTATTGTCGGAGTTTGACTTGCACACATTGATCCTAATGGCGTAATAACTTAGAACTAATGACAACCAAACTTCTGGTTTTGGCCCACATGCCGTATGTTTGACACCATTTCTTTACGTTTTTAACAACATGGTTGATCAGTTGAAAATAATAGCTTACGCCTCTTCCAATGGCTGCTGGTTTCTTTTAGAGTTAAGAGCTTTAGCGCTCGCTCATCACACATTGCTTATGATTGTGTGTGACTATCTTCCTCCTCAATCTTAGTTTTGTTTTCCTCCTCTCTCTTTTTGTCTTCCCGTGTGCCGTAATGGCAGCACACAGTGAACAAAGTGAAAGCAGTGCCTTCGATTTATAACCGTGTGGTTTGGGAACATTGCTGACAAGAATTTTCCTTTCTGCGCGGCTGTTTCCCCTGCACTTTTTTCTTCCACTCTCTCTATTTCGCTCGGCTACCTCGATCCTTTTTTTCTTTCTTTCTTTTTTTTTTTTTTTTTAATTCCAAACCTCCGGGCTTTGCAGTACTCCTTTATTTAGTTTCTCCATACTCACAATTCTGGTTCCAGCGAGGCTTCCTGAGTTTTGAGTTTCCAGCTTTTCTCTTCCAAACCCTGTATTGCGTCGTCAGAAAAGATTCTCTCTTTCCAGCTTTCCATTCAGAGCGTAGGTTTTTGTGCGTGCTCTAGTATTGCTTTAGAGAGGGTTTAAAATGTTGATGCAATCACATTGCAGCGACCAAAAAGGGACAAACAGCACATTTTCTCTGAAGATTGCCTTTTTCGTGCTTGAACATTTCTTTGTTTTGCTGCAGATGGCATTTTGGTGATGGTGGATATAAGGAGTTTGAATACAAGCCTCCCTACCCGTCTTCCATCCTCTGCCCAGACTCCCCAAATCAAGTTCTCCTGAGCAAGAACATCACCTACATTTACTCACAGCCAGGTAACCATGATCACTGGAACCTTGTGAAAACGTCTATGCAAAGATAGAATGTTTTTAGCAGAGTTTTTGCTCGTTTGGATGTGCTGCAGGTCTAATGAACTGTATTATGTAGGTACTGTATATAAGTCAGCCTGGCTTTGGCAAGGCGTTGAACAAGATGCAGAGTCTCACATCAACAATGCAGACAGTGTGATAGCTTTGCACAAAAGCTAATTTTACGTGAACCTTTAAACAGTTGGTCATGAGTCACACTTAAAGTAAATACAGATGTTAGCCACTGGGAACTGCAGTAACAGTTCTCATCAACATTTGGATCTCTTACTTCAGTGGTTTGGATGTTTCCTACACCTTAGGTGTGGAGAGGAGAAACAGTTTATGAAAAGTTAACATTTATTAGACTTTTTGTGTGTGTGCTTTTTGGTTTGTTTGGCTAAGCAAGAGTTTAATCTGTTAAAATCCCTGCAGATGCTTCTCTAAGTCACTGTTGCGTTTAGCTTTTAAGTAGGAAAAGTTTATTTATATGGAAAACAGTTCACTTCACAGTAAAACAAAAAACAAGTTCATGAGAAGTTTGTTTGCATAAAATATCTTTACATGCTTAAGAGGTGTCAGATCAGTCTGCGCTGCATCGAGGCAGCAGCTTCCATTCTGTTAGCATCGATTCTGTTCCAAACAACTATGTTCATTTTGATTCCGATCTCAAAACAAATGTCAAAAATGATTCAAATCGGAAAACTGGTGACAGCTTCGATGTTGCAACTCCAATTTTAGTATTTTGTTTTTGAACTTCACTCTAAATACTTACAACAGCAACGAATCAGCCGAAGTTAGAGGAGTGTAAAGACTCAAGACATGTTCAATTTTGATTGCAGGCTACAGGAAAGTAATAACAAATAGCATCTTATTCTCCTTCTTTTCCCTCCTTCCTTCTTCAGGTATATACACAGCCGTTGTGTCGGTGTCCAATCGATACGAGAACATCAGTCAGAGTATCAACATGAGTGTCTACAGCATCCTCACCCGTGTGGATATACAAACAGAGCCTCGACTCCTCCTTGTTGGCAAATCCGTTGATTTTGAAGCCCATCCTCTCCCCTCACCCTACGGCATTCACTATGACTGGCACTTTGGAGATGGTTCTGCCCAGCAGCAGGGACGCCGAGTGGCACACACCTTTGCACAGAGTGGAAACTTCACCGTCTGTGTTTCAGTGAATAACACCATAAGCGCCAAGGAGGCATGTGCTGAGATGTTTGTGTATGAGGAGATTGAGAATCTCACAGCTCAGAGCTCCTCTCCCACAGAGCTGCACAGTCCCACCAAGGTGTGGGCGCATTTCTCTTCGGGTAACAACATCACGTGGACCTTCTCAATGGGGGATGGGAGCATCTATAATACATCTGAATCTAATGTGTCTCACAGCTACGACAAAGAAGGCAATTACACAGTAAATGTGACTGCAGTGAATGCTGTGAGCTCCGCCTCCATAAGTCTCCCAATTCAGGTGTTTGTCTTCCAAGTTATACGAATGGAGCCGTCAGGATGCGTCCAGGAGCGGACCACCGTCCACTTTCAGGCCTGGGTCTCTGGTAACACATCACTCCACCTTTATGAATGGAGCTTTGGGGATGGAAGCCCCAATGAGACTCACCAGGGAAACCCCAGGGTTTCACACACGTACTGGACGAGTGGAAACTACCACCTCTCTCTGGTTGTTTCCAGTGGCGTCAACAAGGCACTCAAGCCTAACTTCTTCAGCTGGGTGTGTGTTCAGCCTGCCTTGACCAACGTCAGCCTCTCTCATGAGAAATCCCACTATGCCACGGGAGAGGAAATACACTTCCAGATTAGAGCCGAGCCCCATTTTAACTACACCTATAAGTGGGACTTTTCTAGAGAGGAAGACCCTCGGCTGGTTTACGGCTCTGGGGACACTGTCACAGCGTACGAAACTCCAGGTTCATACATCGTGACAGTCAGTGTTTCCAACAACATTTCTTCCAGTAACGCAAGCACCGTCATCGAGGTTCTGAGGCCCATTGGACCAGTTCTTATTCAGCACAATGGGACAAAGTTCAACAATCTGACAGTTGGAGCTCCTTATGCTTTCATGACCTCTTCCTTGGCCGACAGTGTTACTTACACCTGGGACTTTGGAAATGGAAAAGTGCTGACTGGCCAGAATACTCTCCATACCTACAACGTTTCCGGGAGGTACAACATAACACTGAGAGCCGTCAACTCCGTCAGCCAGAATGAAACTGTGCTGCCTGTTACTGTGCTGGCACCGATTCGTGGGTTGACGGTGAACGCCAGCTTGATAAATGTCCCTCTTAATGCCTCGGTGGACTTTGAGGCTCATATGGACAAGGGAGACAATGTCCGGTTCTCCTGGATTCTGTGTGACCGCTGCACCTCCATCCCAGGGATCATCACGATGTTCTACACCTTCCGATCTGTTGGCACGTTCAACATCATCGTGACAGCAGAAAATGACGTAGGAACCGCTCAAGCCAGCATTTTCCTGTTTGTCCAGCGTGAACTGGAGGACTTGCAGATTTTAGCAGAGAAGGTGGAAGGAGCTGGATTCACAGCATTGGAGGCTTGTTGCTTCCCTACAAACCGCGTTCTCCACCTGCAAGCGGGATTAAAAGAAGGCACCAACATGACGTTCACCTGGAACTTGATCAGACAGCTGGAGCCTGCCAGCTCAGTAAACAAAACGGGAAAGGCTGTGGAGCTGATTTTTTCCAAGCCGGGTCCATGTGATATCTTTCTCCGGGCAGTCAACCTCCTCGGCCAGCTGGTCGTCAACAAAACAATCTACTTTTTTGAACCAGCCGGCGGAGTGTCCCTGCAGATTACAAACAACCCGGTTGCAGTCGGTGCTCCGACAAACCTGACAGTGGAGACAGCTGAAGGCTCCGACCTGCAGTACCGCTGGTCTGTGGATGGGAAGAGTCTGCAGTGGAACAAACCCTGGAGGACGCACACCTTCAGCAGTCACGGGGACAAAACCGTTTCTGTGGAGGTTTTAACGAAGTCAGTTCAGAGTTTGCGTCGGGAATCGTCAGTGTTCAGGAAGTCATTTCAGGGCTGACGTTCTCAGCTACGAACATGACCGAGCAGAGTTTTGTCGCCACAGGCGACAATGTAACGCTCGAGGGGGATGCAGCGACAGGGACAAATGTAACCTGGACGTGGCTGCTAGACGGAAGAACAAAAACAGGAAAGAGAACGTCCGTCATCTTCCATGAACCAAAGACGGCCAATATCACTTTGAATGCCACTAACGACGTCAGCAGTCGAGTGTTCTCCAAGGAGGTCTTTGTACAGGACAAAATTCAGGGATTAGAGCTGAAAGCAAGTACCAAACTTGTCGCAGTAAACGAGAGGGTGGACTTCACCATTTCCATGACGGCGGGTTCAGACGTACATCTCATCCTCAGCATGACCGGCGACGCCACGGTTTATCCTCAGCCCAACCAAACCTTCAGCCACGTATTCACCCGAGTGGACACTTACATGGTGAATCTCACCGCCTACAACAAGGTAACAACAAGGCTACCCCTGAAGTCCAGTTAAAACAAATGAAGAGCTTTTTCTGTATAGTTGTCCAGTTTTGCTATCAGGTATCTATAGATTAATTTGCATATTTACTGTGGAAATTCTGTAACTCTATTGTGACAAAAGGCACAGAAGCATCCAAATAGATTGACTTCTCATACACAAAGATATTTTGGGAATTTTTTATGATAGGAAAAGCTTTGATTGACCCCAAAGCGTATATTTCACTTTGCTACGATTGAAGAAGTCAATAGTAAAAAAAATATAGAGAAAAAAAACAAACAAATCAATTCACTAAAGTGTATCTTAAAATGGATCGAGTCAATCGAACTTCGTAAATGTTGATTGTGTCTATATAGTTGTTCTATTTATACGTTTATTTCTAAAGCGAAACTTATTTTATGTCTCGGTGTAACACTTCAGGTGAGTTCCATGAGGTGGAACCACCAGGTGGAAGTGATGGAGCCGGTGCGCAGACTGACTATAAAGGGATGCTGCGCAGCCATCCCCGTGGGTGTGAAGAAGGTCTTTGAGGCCAGCGTTGACAAAGGCAAACCAGTTAGTTTCCTGTGGGCTTTCGATTTGCAGCATCTCAAAGCATCACAGTTGGGAAAAGAGGTCTGTGTTTTTTTTTTTAATCTTATTAATTGTTAACACTAATAATTACATTTATAATACAATGATGTAATGTCTGAATGATGCTCTCCAGGTGAGCTACACCCCGGAAGTAGCAGGATTACTGACCATCTACCTGAATGCCTTGAACAGTCTGCATGGTCAGAACATTACAAGGTACGTCCAGGTCCAGCACCTGCTGAGGACCGCCAGCCTGTCTGCAACGCCACGAGACACCTTCGTCAATAAGACAGTGACCCTGGTGGCTTCGGTCACACCCAGATCTAACTCTGTTCACTGCCTGTGGGATCTGGGTGATGGTTCTACTCCAGTCCACACCGACACCCCGACTGTGGGCTATGAGTACAAATACCCAGGACACTACCTGGTCCAGGTATGCTTCTGTGAAGCTGTGAAATATTTTGTAATTCTAAGACAAGGCGAACTCATAGAAGTTGTATTTGGCCTCCTGTCAGTTCTTCTGATTTCACCAGCTCGCTTCCTTCCTGGCAGGCGAACTGCAGCAACCTGGTGAGCTGGGTGTGGGCCCAGGTGGAGGTGAGCATCAGCGTTTTGGAGTGTGAAGAACCCGAAGTGCAGGTCGCGCCGCGTCTGGCCATCTGGCGTTCCCAGCCCACTCTGGTGGAGGCCACCGTGGACCTGAAGGGCTGCATACGCTACGGAGCGCAGTACCTGTGGGAGATCGTCCCAGCATCCTCCTGTGATGATGAAGTGCGGAAAGACCACCCTGCGGCCCCTGGAGCCGGGACTCGGTCTCCTCAGTTAATCCGCCTCCCGATGGATGTGGATGTGCGTCGGCTGCAGCTTTCTTTGCCAAAGAGGGCTTTAGCAGCAGGGAACTACACCCTGGTGTTCTCTCTGTCGTACGAAGGCGTGCCGCTGAGGAAGGCCGCCTGTCTGCAGCTCAGTGTCATGGCTGCCAGGTGAGCAGAGCAAAACCAAACAGTCGAGCTGTGGGACACTTATTTAATCTAGATTATACATCCCTCAGTCATGTGTAATACTCAGTCATGAGACAACAATGGACACTTTATTCTGGGTGAATTTTAGGTTGTGCTGTAATTGGAAACTGTGACATCGTTTTAGCAGTTCATGGCTGGGATGTAGTTGTTCGCATTTGCATCTATGAACATTCTTATCTCCTGTTTGAATCTTTTCTCAGTGGCTTTTCTGAGTGATCCCATGCATGCTCAGGGACCCTGGCTTGTCAGAGCGTAACCTGCATTTCCCTTTTTGTCGAAAGGCTGGTGCCCATCATTGAAGGGGGGACGTACCGGGTGTGGTCCAGCACCCAGGACCTTCAGCTCAGTGCAGAGCAGTCCTACGACCCCAACATGGATCCAGACAGCCAGTCGCTGCTCAATTACTACTGGGACTGTATAAGTACCTCCAAGGTAAGAACGGCCAGGAAACAGGCTGCTTTTACTTCTTTTCTGTTCTTCCTAAATGCAGCAAACAGAGGATCAATTAAAGTAAGCTGTGCACATCAGCAAATGTCAACAAGTTAAACTGGTCTTTGGCTTTAGCAGGGAAGATTTGCTCTGCTCATCCCACACATGCATGTTCCTTACCAACGTGGCAGCACTTACAAAGGAAATCAACAGGCTTCGTAATGGTATGAGATTTATTGCAGAAAAGCATTGTTCCAACAAAGAAACCACACATTTCGTCACTTTTTTGTACGTAGGTTATATACTGTCATCTAATGTGAAAAATATTTGTGTGTAATAGTAACAGCAGATTTTTACACATTATATTAATAACAGATGTTTTCCTAGAAATACGATTTTAAGTAAAGAAGAAAAGGGAGCAATAAAACTGTTCTCAGGTTGGTTTTTTTCCCTCGTTCCTGTGATGAGGCTGGATCTTCTGTCCATGTGTTGCTGCTGAAAGAGCATCAAACTGTCAACCAAGCTCCCTTCTCAGAGAGTTTTACTGCGCTCTTTTATTGTCAGATTCATAAAACAGAGTTTGGCAGACAGATTTTTTTTTTTTTTTTTTCCTTAGGATAGTGTGGAAAAATTATGTAACGGTCATCTGGTCCTGGATACTGTAACTGGCTTCAGGGGAAGTTTGGCTGCACTGATGGTAAAACGTACTTGAGGGAGGTTTAATCCTGTTGTTTTCTGTTGTAGTAACAAATTAGTCTCATCCTAGTCAGAAAACATGTTCCATTTTTAGGTTCAGACATGTTTTAAGGTTAGACTAAGGTTAAGGTTAGTTGTGATTGGGAGAAAGTCCAGAAAAGTAGTATTTATGTTTCAGTTTACAGTGATTCTGCACAAAGTGAATGATGGGTAAATTATGTTTACATCCTCACATGGAGACAACAAAACAAAAAGCTGTTGGTCGGAAAATCATTGCATTCTAAGGTGACTCCTTGTCGTGACGTTACGCTTTGGTCAAATTCTGCAGGAAATGAATGTGGGATTGAAAAGTCTGCGAGTATGTTGGTGTTCATTTAGTGTTTTTCAAACACACTGCTTCCTCGGCTGGGTTGGAACACATTCTGCTGGAGAAGCAAAACACCACAGTGTAAGACTCAACGGGATGGGTGTGTCCAGCAGGGTAAAGCGTGTGTGCACGCTTGCATGTCCATTTTTATGAGCAAAGGTTTTCAACCTTTATTTTTATTTTTTTTATTCTTTTAGAAGTGTGAGTCATTTATTTGTCCTTTCCTTCGTTTTTACTGCATCTCCCTTTTACTGAGTGATTGTTTTAGAGGAAAATATTCAAAGATAGAGTTGGAGTGAGGACTTTCATATGGTCAAGGTTACAGTAATGGAGAGAAATGGCTGTGAAGCTGGACCTCACAGCTCCGAGCAAGTGAGTTTTGGACACATGCGCAGGCATTTCAAGGGTTATGTAACGCTCAGAGATCAACTCAGCATTCCACAGCTGGTGCTTTGCTCTCCACCCTGATGATTACACACTCATAAACAACATCGCACACACACACACACGCACGCACACACACACAGCTGGGCAGTGCTGTTGATAAAGAGAAAGGAGGACACCGTTTGGCAAAAAGACATGACAAGTGGACTGAAGTCTTCAGAAACTGTTTCTCAAATCTCCTGCACAGTTTCATCCTTCAGGACAAATTGAAGAATAAATGATGGTAGAGATTTAAAAACGAAAGAAAAATTTGCACATTTTTTTCCTTCCTTTCATATTTTCTTCTACGTCTGCTCGGTGTGACGAAATATTGTTTCTTTCTCTATGGTACAGTCAGCAAAACCAAATGCTGCAGCAAACAGGAGCAGTTTGGAGTCTGTTTTTCCTTCTTCTTTGTTTCATTTGTTGCGTTTTGATAATACAAGAGCAAATTTGAATGTTCTTCCAGAAACAGGCTTCCTTAGTGAAGCGGTGTTTCTAAATTGTGAATGTGTGTGTGTGGTGGTCCTGTGATGGGCTGACCGGGTGGAGACTGCCTCCACACAGAGCCAGCTGAGTTTGGCTCTGGGCCTCCCAGACTGTGTGTGAATAAATCACTAACTGGCTATAACAGGATATGTCGCCTCTTTATCAACAGGCTTAACAAACGTTTTTGATTGCAGGGCCCAGAGCACTGCTCCACTCTGAACTTCGGTCTGGGACGCAACGACCCCGTTCTGGGAATCTCCGGCTCCGAGCTGGAGGTAGGCGTGGAATACACCTTCGAATTGAAAATCAGCAAAGACGGCATGGCCCCAGAATCCGTCACGCAGACCGTGAGTCGAGCTTCTTCGCGTAATTCATGCCGAATGCCTCGCAGCCTCTGGCGTGACCCGCTGATTTGTTCTGGGCGTACTCGACAGGTGCTCGTCCAGAGCGGACGCATCCCCATGGTGTACCTGGAGTGTGTGTCCTGTAAGGCTCAGTCCATTTTCGAGGTCAGCCTGAACTCGTACGTCTACCTCAAAGGAACCTGCACCAACTGCCAGGGCTTCCACCGCGGGGTAAGTCGTGCACACACACACACACACACCCAGATGCTTCAGACACACAACCTGCTTCCCTGTGTGTCTGCATGATGAGAGAAGCTTTTCCAGGTCCTCTCCTCCCGTCCGTTTTCTCCTGCTCATCCTCCTTTCTTCAGAAATTCCCTGGGATTGGCGAGGCCTGCAGGAGTGTGTGTGGGAGTGAGGATAAGGTCATCGTGCGAGTGGAGCCAGAGCGATTATATTCTGTTCAAACTTACGTATGGGAACAATTTGACTTCAAAAAAAAAATCCACACTTGTTGAGTCACTTGAGCTGAAACTGCACTTACCAACTGCTGCTCAGCCTGAGTCAGTCCATCATCGTTACACAACATGTGATTACCTTCACATGCATTAATGTACATAAGTGCTCTCAGAAAAGTAAAAGAAAAAGTAAAACTATGATTCACTTCTCACTGAAGCACTCAGTGAAGAACAGTGCTGACAAACATAGCATGAACACATAAATAATGGGTTATTTTAATAAAGTTTATGAATGTAGGACATTTCTCAGAGTTCAGGGTTATTTTTTGTTTTAAAATATCAAAAGGAGCATGTAGGACGTCCTTTATTCGCAGTATAAATCCTGAATTTTTAGGTTAAAGTTGCTAAAGATTTTGAGGATCTTTGAGAATATTATTCGAAACCCCCTTTTTTCCTCCTTTAAAAATCAAAGGTTCAAATTAATTATTTAACGGTATTATTAGCAAACAACTCAATTTGATCTTAAGTGGCCTAACGGTTAAATTATTGCGTTGTAAGTAAAATATAATGAAGGAACTTTTCAGATTTTAACATGATGCAGTTTCCCACAATGCTTGTCTTGCATACAATAGAAAATAGAGTAACGTGTCCTAAAACTTCCCGTGCTTTGTATATTACACTTTTTCAAATGCAGCTTCATCCAAGACAAATTACTTTTCTTTATTCTTTTGTTGACTTTCAGAAACTGCTGAAACATCTTCATTTATATCTACCACGGTGTTTCTCGTCCCACTAATATTGCTTCTCGGGGGTTTGCCACTTTTCTGCTTGTTTTCACAAACTCACTAACACGATGTGGATCAGACGCTAATGAAGGGCTTTTCCCTCCACCGTAGTGCCATTGAACCTTAAGCATGTCTCGGTGTTGTGCGAGGTCCACTACTCCAATTAAAACAGTGTGATCTCCACTGAATAAATTGGAAACAGCAGTTACCTTTATTGAAAAATCAAGTTAATGCTCTGGTTGTAGGTCATCCTCCAGGATGAAATGGACCTTGTTTGACACCCCACGGTGGTATTTAGGCATTTATTTGCATTTTTTAATTTCTCAGCTCTGCAGTACTGCAGCAGAATGTTTGCAGCACAGCATCTGCAGGTTGCTGCTCACCATTTGTTTGTTCTCTGGCTATAACGGACACGGCAGACTTCTCTTTCCATTTTCATACTGGTCAATTTTATTGCCCAGTATGTAGATGAGCTATCAGTTTTTCAACAGAACAATAACTTTTTTATTTGGATCTTTCTATTCATGAGTCTGACTGGAAGTGCCTGTTGGCTCCAACAATTTTATCAAATTATTCAAAAGAGAACAGATTTTGTAGCAGGAAGCATCCTGTTCCTGCCCGTAATAGAACTTCCCGGCTGGCTAATTGCTGCTCAGGTAACTCATGAACTCTGAACTCTGTTCCTCCCTCTTGTCTTTTAGCGCTGGAGTGCCGTGACGCTGCAGAACGAGACCCTGGTCCTGGACCTGTCCTCCACCACCACGGGCAGCGGCGGAATGCATCTGGTGCTGCGGCAGGGCGTCCTGCGCCACAACGACCCCTACATCTTCACCCTGCACGTGACCGACAGCAGCCTGGACGGCGAAGGCGCCGCCTCCATCACGCTGCACCACAACATGCCGCCGGCGGGTGGGAAGTGCCACCTGAGAGGTGGAGGCGAGGCCGGGGTGGAGTACGGGGACGGAGAGGAGGATGGCTGGAGGATCCGGACGCTGCTGGACCGGGTCTACTTCAACTGCTCAGGTAGGAAAAACCCAAGACGTAACATTAGTGTCTTCACTGCTATGAAGAAAGTCTCTGTGAGCGTCGTCTTTTTCTTATTTGTCTCCGCCCTGCAGGTTACCGTGACCGTGGGATCTCGGAGACGCCGTTGCTTTACAGCCTGCTGGTGACACGCTGCAGAGATGACTACTGCGAGGACTTCTGCGTGTACAAGGGCAGCAGTCCGGAGCACGCGGCCTTCCTGCCGCCGGGATTCGCCGTCGCACAGAACCGCGTGGTTGTTGTGATCACAGTGGAAGACCACCAGGGGGCAGCCATCATCGCACAAAACAAGTGAGGACATTTTACTCACTTGCAACAAAAAAGCCAGAAGACGAACAGAACATCTGTACCAACATCTGCATCTGGATCTCTTCACAACTGGGAAAAAAGACCTTGATTAAAAGAAATGTTTCTACAAGTTTATCCTCTAACTGACTAAACTTCATTTTCTGTTGAAAGAACATCTGTATATTATTATTCTCCTAGTTTGGAATATGAATATGAAAAATCTTGAACTAAAACTTGACACCAGTGTGTTTGGTTGTGTTTGTCTCCAGGACCATCGAGGTCGGGCTGCCAGATCCTCCCCCAGAGTTCAGCAGTCTTCCCCACTGGCTGTCTGAGCTGACAGACAGCAAGCTGAAAAAGCTGCTGGAGCAGGGAGACTCCCAGAGGGTCCGAGAAGTATCGCTGGCTCTCATCACAGTGCTGAACGAGGTGAGAGAGACATTCCCAATCCTGCGTTCATTCATGCTTCCCCATCCAGTCACTCGTCAGCAGCTTACATGAGGCGTATTCTGTGTCTCCCTCCAGTATGAGCAGATCAGGGAGTTATCAAAAGTGTCTCCGAAGGAGATCAACTACCGAGTCCGGGTCCGCAGCAACATCACCAGAGCTCTGACCGCACTGGACCTGACCACCGTCAGTGACATCCAGCAGACCTCCGCCGCTCTGGCCCAGTGCACGGTGAGCGAAGCGCCTGGAGAAGCTGTGGACGGTCAAGGATCAACGTAAAAGAGAGGAACTTAGGGGTTGTAACTGTGTTTTGCAGGCGGTGAGTCGAGAGTTTATCTGTGAAGAGTGTCAAAACAGCACTTTGAACAAGCTGGAGTCCATGCTGGAGATCCTGCAGACGGACACCAAGCAGGGCACCGTCACCCCGACAGAGATCGCCGACAACATCCTCAACATCATGGGTAAGAACCATCGAAAGGCTGCGATTGTCTCCGGTCATGTTGACCTGGAACTCTCCAGAAAAAGTCAGTGTAACAATAATTACAGAGGAGCATGGATCTGTGCATATTTATCTGCATTTAACAGTAATGCTGCTTCATTTCTGTCTGTAAATGAGGAACATTTGAAACAAAGAGGAAAACATCTTCCCTTTTTGAAATTATTGGCTGTGTCTTAGTTTAATATAAGGCTGAGAAAAGGCTCTGTAGAGGGACAAGACTGAAGTAGCTGTTTTTTAATCAAAATAGGAGAGACTAAAAGTGAATGTTGTGGTTCAGAGTGTGAGGTTTAAAAGCAGTGACAAAGCCACATTAAAACTACCGCAGAGACGGCTTATTGCCTCCTGACGAATAGAGCAAGAGTTAAAGACTTTAGAGGAGCTAATCCATGCATTTGTCTTCTCTTGCCTTGATTGCTGTCTTTACAGCTTTTCCTAAAACAAAAATCTATCAGACAGCTGCAGCTGTTAGAAGATGCCTCAGGTCTTTGCACTGTGTCTGATCCACCAAACTCTGAATGGTTTCCTTCAGAGCTCTCCGGTCTTCTGGATCAAACCTGCTTTCTGTTCAGAGTCTGAACCAAAACATCCAGAAGCTGCGTTTAATTTTTAGGCTCCAAATATTTGAAACAAATGACCTGAAAACTTCAGGCTGATTCTGAGTGAAGATCGTTCTGTTTGCTGCTGCCTTTCATCAAAGTAAATATTTATCTCGTGATGCGCTGCATCTTTTACTCTAGCTCTTATTTTAAATGTTTTTCTTTTGAATTGCTTTGACGTGTTTTATTTTTGCCTGTTCTTTGTTTTTTTTTTCTTATTCTAATGCATTTGTCTTTTCATATTTCTTTGCTTTTATTCACCTGTGTCATTGTTTTTCTCTCTTTTCATGTCTGTATTTGTGAAGCACTTTGATTTGCGTTATCGTTGAAATGTGTTTTCCCTCAGACGCAAAACCTTGAATGATTGTATCTGCATTTAATAATGAAAAAGTAGCATGACTGCAGGTTGAAAGAAACTACACCAAAGGAAGTTATCCAGCGTGATGTGTATCTATGTTTTTTAGTATTTTCTTCCCAGTTAGTAACGCCGTGGAACATCTTCTCCTCTCCAGGTGATCTCATCCATCAGGTCAGCCAGTCGGCCTCCTACTCCTCCCTGCTCCACCCGGCCTATGTGGACCCCCCTCTGACCCCGTCCGCCTCCTCGTCCTCTCCTTCCCCGGGTGAGGAGCACGGGAACGCCCTGTTGGAAGCGGCACCGTCGCCCCTGGAGCCGCACCCCCTGCATGTGGCCGCCAAGGCTTACAGCCTGTCCTCGGTGCTCATGCTGATCCTCATGCACGCCCGCGTGCTCAACGAGGAGCCGCTGGTCCTCAGAGGGGCCGAGATCGCCGCCACCGGAAAGCTGGCGGACCCGCAGAGTCTGCTCTGCTACCATGGAAACAACAGCCCAGGTCTGCTTGTCCGCCTCCTGAGAGGATGACTTATTTTTCTCTCTGTGATACGTTTCATCAGTTCAAGCATCATAATAACCAAGACTCTGAAGAATTTTATTTTCATCTTGTCGTTTCTGCCACCTGTTTGTGTTTTGAACACCTCCAGAGTGCGAGCGGTTCTCCATCCCTCGGGCTTTCAACACAAGTCTGGGAAGAGCTGCAGCAGGAAACAGCATCATGCAGCTTCTTTTTCAGGTGATGAGAAAATATCTCAAATGATGGAAACTACTGAGCCAAGGTCAAAGGCTTACAGTGCTTTTAGTGGACCTTTTTTTTTATCCATGCAGACCGGTTGACACATATTTCTTTGTACTTGTTACTAAGGCATTAATGATGTCTAAAATGTTGCCTTACCTTTGTGCTATTGGCAAACAACTTGACGGTCATGGGGCTGCTTTGGCTCAGCAGATGGAGTGGGATGTACAGGAATGTCTCAGCTGAACGCTGCTGCTGCTGCTGCTGCTGTGTGTGTAAACTGTGTGGGAAAAGCTGAATGTGACCCACAGCGTAAAGCACTGTGAGGTGAAACATGATGAAAATGTGCTGCACAAGCGAAATTCATTTGTCAGTGCAACTTTCACCACACCTGTGTTCCACTTTTTCTGACTTACATTTAATCTATTTTTTTTTTTTTTATTTAGCTCTGCAGCAGTCTTCACAGCACGCGCTTTCTTATTTACACAGGATTTCACAGTCGGAGCAGTGATCTGCTGTTGAACCAAAGTCCTCATTTCTCTTTACGTTCTGTCTCCAGGTGGAGTCCAACCCTTTCCCCTTCAACTATGTCGCCAACTACACCGTGTCCACCGAGGTGGCTTCCATGGAGTTTCGCACTGAAAACGGCACCCAGATCCCAATTTCAGGGCTGGATGACAGCCAGGCCATCACTGTCGCCGTAAACAATGGCACCGGTGGAGAAGTGGGCGCCGTGGGCTCCGGCGGCGGCGGCGGCGGAGGCGTCCCCACGGCCGGACCGGTGAACATCAGCCACTGTGACTCCGTCACCGTCAGCGTCAGGACGGGAAACAGCAACAGGCGGGCCGGGCTTTTTGTGCAGCTCAATTTCACCTCTATGGAAGGTGAGCTCTGGCATTCATCGCAGACATGCACTGGCTGCTGCCGCTTTCTCAGCGGAGACGTTCTTCTCTGTGCCGCCGTGATGCGTTTAATTAGCTGTAATTCAGCAATTTCACATCTGGGTTCAGTGAAGAGCCACTCAGTGTAATTTATATCCACTTCGGTCTCTGTGTAATTGAAAGAAATGTGGTTCACTGCCACAAATAATAAATAGTTATGACTTGCTTTCTTTTAATAGCAGTACAAGAGATTGTCAATGTCAGTTTTGATTCAGCATATATCTTTATTTTGGAAAAATGATGACTGAGTAGTTATGTAATGATAAAGGAGATTGAGAGAGTCTATTCAGCTGCTCTTTCTTTTTTTTTCTTTTTTCTTTTTTTTTTTACTGGGAGTCACCACTGCAAGTCATTGCAATTGAGATACAGCTAATAATATGTTACAGTAAAATTAATAATACATACATGACATTTCTATATGATTAGTGAAATTAGTACTTTTACTTCCTTCGAAAACCCAGTTGATTCTTGTGTTTGAGATTGGATTGATTCCATTGTATTTTTCTCCACTTCACCAGATGCAAATGCGAAGGATAAAACCGAAGAGGAAGGAGAGGAGCCGTACATCACCGCCTACCTCCACTCCCATGAGCGGCCCAATGAGTTTAACTGCACTGAGCGAAAGCGAATCACACTCAGTATGACCAGAGGGCAAAACCCGGATCACAGGAAATACACCTTCTTCCTGTCGCCAGAGTGAGAACATCTTTTTTTAAATAGCTCTTTAAACAGATATGAGTCACTCACAAAGTGCTGTAAAACAATATGAGAAGAATGGGAAATGCACGGTGGTGTAGTGGTTTGCACTAAACAAGCACGAACATTTGTCACCAGAACTGAACCCGAACTGGAACTTTCAGGTTTTTTTTTTTTTTTACTATGAGTTCATCTCCTGTTCTTGTCTCGTTTGTCTCACAGGTTCTACGACACGACTCTGGACTACTACATCAACGTGAGCGCGCCCTGCCGGCCCAGCGCTCCCCCCGTGGGGGTTCGCCTGGAGGTCGGGGTGTTTGCGTCTCTTTGCCAGTACTTCAGTGAGACTGAGAAGCAGTGGCGGACAGACGGCATGGTGCCGCTGGCAGAGACCAACTCCAGCAGGGCGGTCTGCCGCACCAGGCACCTCACAGCCTTCGCCGCCGGACTCTTTGTGCCGACTAACGCCATCAGCTTCAAAGTGCCCGTCAGTACCTCGTAAACACGCCATGTTTGCGCATAAATTTACAGAATTAAGACGCACGCTCAGACACTTCCCCCTCCTTCCCGCAGGAGCGTTCTGGCACTCCCAGCCTGGTCGTGCTGCTGGTGTGTGTGCTGGGCCTGCTAAGTTATGTGGTGGCTGCTGCCATTCTGCACAAGTTGGACCAGCTGGACCTGCGGCGGGCCGGTGTGGTTCCTCTCTGCGGCTGCGATGGACTTTTTAAGTACGAGGTGCAAGTCAAAACCGGCTGGAGTCGTGGGGCAGGTGAGAGGAAGATATTTAAATCCCTGGAGCAATTGAAAAAAACATTCATCAAAGATCAAGAATAGACTGTAAGTCTAAACTTTTAACATCAGAATGCAAAACTAAAAAGGGCAGAAAAAGGCAATATTAGAAAATTAAGCTCATTAAAAACAACCAAACAAAGTGAATAAAATGAATATAACAACCTTAATATAACAACCAAAAAATAGAAAATAGGAATAGAAATAAAGAAAAATAGTTAAAAGGATTGAGAAATGAACTGAAATAAAATACTGAATCACAGCCTTTTTTTTTAATTACTTAGCCGTAACTGTTAAATACTATTTGATAGAAGTCAAAAAGTCATTCGTTATTTTGGTCGTCTTTAGATTTCATTCTTTTCAAAAACAGTCAGGCAGAATCCATCCGACAGAGTCTGAAGCCTCAACAAGCCAGAAACATGAAGCCAAGGTTGTTGTTGTATAACGCTGTCAGTTAAAACCTTCACAACCGTATTAACAAATGCAGTTTATGTAAGAAAAGCTGTGAAACAATCAAGATATGCTCATAGAATGAACTTCCAGCTCTTATTTGTAAAACAGGTAAATTGTAGCAGTCACAACCGATTGTATGAGTTTTCACTGAATGTCACACACAAAGCACATTCTTTATGGTTCAAATCCGTACTGATGTTGTGCAGAGCTGAAACACTGAAGACTGTCCTCCAACTGAAGCATGCTTGCAGAGTGAAATATGTGCCAAAGCGCACAAGCGATGATATTTTTCACTTCCCAGACCTGCCGCAGTGCTCGAAGAAGCCAAGGAATCAAATCCCAGCTTGCATGTTTAAAACCAAGCTGTGGCCTCCGTCTTTCCCTGCAGGCACCACGGCTCATGTCGGGATCAGCCTGTACGGACGGGAGAGCCGCAGCGGACACCGCCACCTCGACAGCAGAGGGGCTTTCACACGCAATGCGCTCGACATCTTCCACATCGCCACCGATACCAGCCTGGGTAGCATCTGGAAAATACGAGTCTGGCACGACAACAAGGGTAAAAATACACCGTGAACGCATGCGATCACAGAGGGCTACAAGCGATGCACAACGTGCTTTAAATCGTGTAAATTATTTGTGTTTATATAGATCCATTCTATATATATTTGAGGTCTATTTTAAAGAAGAGACTTCCTGGTAAAATGTTAAATAAAAATAAAAAGTGCGTCCCTTGCTGCCCGTCTCTCAGGTCTGTCTCCAGCGTGGCTGCTGCAGTACGTCCTGGTCAAAGACCTGCAGACTGGGAGCAGCTACTACTTCCTGGCTGAGGAGTGGCTGTCGGTGGACAACGAGAGAACTGACGGGCGAGTGGAGATGGAGGTGGAGGCCTCGGGTAAGGCGCCGCCGTCACACCGCGCGGTACAGGTTAAGACCTTGTTCTTCCGCTGCAGCCGTCGGTTATATTCCCGTCTGTTTCCAGAGGAGGCGGTCCTGCTGCAGAGGCCCCGCCTCCTGCGCTGCGAGCTGCAGAGGGCGCTGTGCGAGAGCCACCTGTGGCTGTCGCTGTGGGAGAGGCCGGCCCGCAGCCCCTTCACCCGCCTGCAGCGAGCCACCTGCTGCGCCGTGCTGCTGCAGCTCTTCCTGCTGGCCAACACGCTGTGGCACAGCGTCGTGGTGGACAGGAGATACAGGTGAAGGACACGGAGTTAGTTACCGCCTGTTGTGAGTTTTCCCGTTTCCGCTGTGGGGGATTTGACCGGCGTTCTGCCCCGCAGCCCCCGAGCCGTGTCCAGGTTTCTGTCGCTGAACGGAGAGACGGTGGCGGCGGGCGTGGTGAGCTGTCTGGTCGTCTACCCTCTCTACCTGCTCGTCTTCACCGTCTTCAGAATGAGCCGCAGCAAGGTAGCGCAGCAACTCCCAAAACTCCAACTCCGTCCAGGCTCTGCTCGAACATGAAGCTGATTGTTTTCTCCGTGAATGTGTGTGTGCTGCTGTGACTGTCAGTGTGTGACGGTGGAGCAGGTGCCGCCACAGAGCGACCAGGAGTCGGTGGAGATCGATGACTTCCTGGACAACTCCATGGCAGGAAGCTCCTTCCTCTTTTATAACGGCGAGGTAAAACTGAGAGATTTTAAAAGTTGTCGTGAGAAATTGTTGGGTTTTTTCCCTCATGTGAAATCATTCATTTCTGTCTTATCTCTGCGTGGTTTCATCTGTTTCCCAGACCAACTCAGAGGAGACCAACGTGGATTTGCCCACTCCATCCACCAAAAGGTAACATACTCTGCTGCCTTGATCGTTATTGTAGATAATAAGACAATATTTTGGAAAACCAGCACCCAGTGTGATTAAACAGCTTTCAGACATAATCCCATGAAACAGAACAGAAGATAAATGAGCATAGAAGGAAAAAAAAGAGTATCGGTGTGTGTTTCAAGCTTCTCCTCTGGCTTCAGTGTGTTTAACAGGACTTGATCAGGTGTTTTGTATTCATATATTGCCATTTTCTAAACTTTAATTAGCCTGATATTGAGAAGGTGAGTCATGCTGTTTGGAATCCTCTGCATGTTGGAGTTTGAATCCCGGATGCTGCAGAACGCTCACGCTCCAACTCTCTGATGTTCGCGTTATCATGTCTGGCCCCCTGCAGTGTGCGGCTCAGGCGGAAATTTAACCACTGTTCAGAATTCAATCAATATTTAATATAGCGCCTCTTCCATCTGTGACAATAATGACATGTTCCATATCTGCAGCAGCAGGTTAGCCGTTGGTCACAGGTGCTTCTCTCTCTCCGTCTGAATGAATTCAAAGAACAGTGTCTGTTTGCACTCTGCTGCACCTTGTGCCTTTCTGAAAGAAACATTTTCCAAAGTGGACTCAGTTGTTCCCTTGATTTTTGTGCGCTATTGCTTCTGATTTCTGCCCCGTTACATAATGATAAACTATTAAAGTACAATACGATTCAACAATCCTTTGACCTTAACCTGATTCAAAACACCTTTGAGGAACCAGCCTCCTGTTTGATCCTATCTAAACGGCTCTATGTAACTTCTTTGAACATTTCATATACTGTTCAGGTGGAAACAGGAGCTCAGTCTGAGCGCTGCGGCACATCTGCGACCCACCGAAGCTGCTCACGATCGGGCTGATCTCAGTCACAAGTTGTACTTTACCGAGATAATGGCTCTCTTCTCTCTGTCTCTACACGCGCGAGCTCTCCTCACACTTTGTGACCTCAACCACTCACATTTCCATAATCAGCGCACATCGACGGCAGCAGGACAGTCTGTTACATCCCACTGAGACACACTTGATATGAAACCGTCTTCGGTATTAATACAAGATGAATATTTTACACTCCATGACGAACCTCTCACTGTGTGCTCGCAGCGAGGAGAGCTGGGGCATGGCGGAGGAGGAGGTGGAGGACCGGGATTGGCCGGAGCTGTTGAGCGACGCGTCGGTGGTGGGGGGGGCGGGACACGGGGCCGGGATGCCCCGGCTGAAGAGGGGCCAGGGCAGCAGGCACCTGGGCGTGGACATGACCTTCAACCCCGACGACGAGGAGGGCGCAGACCAGCGCAACAAATACTTCACCTCATCGGGTAACGGAGCAGGACGGATCGGGTTAAATCAGCCGAGTCTGTTAGATTATGACATGACCGCCTCGTCGAGTTTGGCAATGAAGTTTAGTATTGAGGATAAAGTTGATTTGAGATTGGATATGTTGTTAATTGTATATAATTATACTGTGTTATTTGGGAAGTGTCACATTCATCACAGCTTCTAAAATAATAAATGACTGGATTTGTGTTGCTTTCCTCAGACGAAGATCTCATCAAGCACATCCTGACTGATGGACAGAACTTCTTTCCTCAAGCAGATGAAAGCGAGATGGCCGACCTGTAAGTTGTTTTTTTCTGAGAAAGAAAGAGGAAAAAAAAAAGTCTCTTCATCTACAACTTCAAATGCTCGAGCAGAATCAGGGTTTACTGTGGCTCATGAGCGTTTCCTCGTGTTACAGGTCGAGTATTTTCGGAGACAAGACTGAAGTGATTCTCCTCCAGAAGCTGAATGAGCCGCTTCCTCTTGAATCCGTGAGAAGAGATCCTCCAAAAACTGCTTTCACCTCCAACACAGGTCAGTTTTGAGACGTACAATAGAACACCAAAAGCCTCTTACATTGACGCAGTGACTTCATTCCATTGTGTAATGCAGCACTTTGTAAAAATACCACTCAAAAATTAAACATTTATTTCACCTCATACAACCCAACATAAAGCACATTATCAATTCAGTCACCCCCTAGATGAGATGATTCCAATGCTCTGTGTGCTTCGATTTGTTTTTTGTTTTGTTTTCGGTGTAATTAGAGACACTGTCACTTAAATCGCTCCCTCCTGTTTCTAAGATGAGGATCAATACTCTTGGTAATTGCTCTCAAAAACAAGAGAGGACAATCAGCCCTGAACTTTGTGATGAAGTCATTACAGCTAAGTTTTGTTGTGAAATTAGAGTATTTTTTTTTTTAATCACACTTTCATTATTACACATCTTTCTGTTTGAAAGTGTCATTTTTCCACATGCAAGTTCTTGATAAACCTATAAGAATTAAGAGGTCAGTTTTTATCGGTGGAGGGAGGAGAAAAGTCATTTTAAACACACTCGCTCCAAATATCTCTTGATTAACATTTGTTTTTTCGATTGCATGCCTGTTGATTTTTTTCAGTTACACTACTTCAGCAGCCATAATACTCATGAAGTAAGCCGTTAGCGGGTTAGCATGTGGCCCTCACATGTCTGGCGTTGCAGCGATCATTTATGTGTGGGACTGGTCTCCTCCCTCCAGTCGTGACCGACGTGTGCCGTCCCAGACGGTTCCCTCCCTGGTGTGGACGCGCCGCCCTGTGGGGCAGCTGGGCCGGGATCGCCGTGGCCAGCGCCGTCTCCATCTGGGCCGGCCATAGCTTCAGCCAGAGCGTGGCCATGATGTGGTTGATCTCCTGCTTTGCCAGTTTCCTGTGCTCCTGCCTGGTCATGGAGCCTTTGAAGGTAACGTACACAACATTCAGTGCTTTTTATGAGCTACGTTAATCATTATTTCGAGACTAGAAATGTTAATTATTGAGAAAACAGCAGTTTCAGCCAACAGCCAACGTCCAGGAGTCAGAGACGTCCTTCCTTCCTTCCTTTGGTCTTTACTTGACCTTCAGCAGACTCCAGTAAAATTAAGCCCTTTGAATCTCTTGTGAGGCTTATTAACATCCTCTGTCAGTCTAAAGCACACAGTTTGTCTTCAGCTGAGTAAACCTCCCGAGTCTGTCACGCAGGTGTTGTGTGAAGGAGTCTACTACGCGCTGTGCGTGCGCCGGCTGCGTCCGGAGGACCAGGACGTGCTGGTGGAGTTCCCGCGGGTGGAGAGGGTGGTCCAGCGAGTCCACAGAGTGAGACCGCCGCAGGGCTTCGCTCTGTCTCAGGCCCGGCATCAGGCCCGCAAAGTCCACATGCTGCACACCATGCTGAAGGTACGGTCGGTGGAAATAATGGGAACAACGTTTCTCCAACAGTGCTGGGTCCATTATTTTGAAACGACACAGAGTGAGACGGTTTTGTTCAATAATAAACCAAAATATACAGTCTCGAGACTTTGCAAGCTGGAAACATGTTAAATATGTGTGATTTAGCTTGTGCGAAAGGCACACAGAGGTGTTCCATCCTCACTCTGATCATTCGATGACCTCCTGCCGTGTCGTGATTCGTCTGATCAAGAGTTAAACTGCTTCTGACTTTCAACTGATTGTTTTGCTTCTCGCTTTCAGAATTTCCTGGTTTACATGTTTTTCCTGTTGATCGTTTTGCTCCTAAACTACTCCGACTCGGCCAAAGACACGCACAGCCTGAGACTACGCACACAGCTGCAGCGAGCCCTGCACACACCCGAGTACCACAACATCACCAGGTACACACACACACACACACACACAAAAACACACACGTCATTGTGTTTTTTTCATCGTTGTTTCATACAATAACTGCTCTCATATTTCAAGGCTGAGTGGTGTTATTGAATCACTTTGAGAAACACTGGCAGACTGTCTTGTGTGGGGAGAAGAATGAAGTGTTGCGTGAACTCGTCGTCAGGCTCCGCTTTTTGTGTTTCCTGTCTTCAAACTTCATGTGAATGTCTTGTTTTAAACTTACCTTCATCTGACTTTGGGGAGATCAGGACTGAATAGAATGAAGCGTTTCTGCTTTTCTCGCACCGCATTGTGCTGTCCAACACTTTGTGCAAGCCACTTTTGTATGTTTGCTGTTTTTTGTGTGTGTGTGTGTGTGTGTGTATGTGGGTTTTTTTTTTCGTTCTTTTTCCAAGTGTCAGACAATAGTCTTCTTTGTCTTGAAGCCGTGGAGATGTCCTGACGTGGCTGAATGGGTCGCTGTTGCCACGGCTACTGGATGAGTCTGTCCTCCTGAGAGACACGGGAAGCGTGTTGCTGGGCACGCTGCGGCTCCGACAGATCCGAGACAAACACGGTGAGCTGCGCTCGCCGTCTTCAACTTCTGTACTGATCTCACCTGGTGGTCAGATCTTTAAACTGCAGAGCACATTTACATGAACTGGTCATGATCCAAACATCAGATTACTCAGGCTTAATCAGGATGTATCATATACTTTAAAAGATACAAGCAATCAGAATCAACCTTCTGATTTAATTTGTCTGCATTTAAAAGAAAATAACCCTCAGCTCAACCCGCCTGACAATGTAAATATAATCATGCTAAACATTTCTGAAGGGCCGATGGGATTGTTATAAAAGTCTGATTACTCCCATTCATCACATTATTGCTGTCATGCAGACAGAGCCTCTGTTTCATGGTGGATACGCTCTCCTTCACGTCTGTCTTACACTGTTATCGTGTCAGCTGCCTTGCATGTTCATAGTTTTCTTCACTGTATTATGTATTTTCTGTTGCTTCTGTGTTTTTTTTTTTTATATGCAGCATTTAAGTTATGTGATGTATTCAGGTGTGACACCATTTGGATGCTTCTGGACACACACACACACTTATATATATACACACATATATATAGCAGACTTTCCTTTTTCTGTCAGCTGCAGGTGTTGCGAGGGTGGAAAAGGGATCAGTTGTGTGGGAAACTGACTTTTCTTCGTCTTCGGCTAACACCATGGACAATATGACAGATGTTGGTTCAAACAGTGCAGATTGGTAAGAACAACACGGAAGATCTTGCTTTTAGAAAAGTCACCTGTTAGCTTGGAGTTCAGACTCAGCATGTTGTGAACATCTGGTGTTCTTTTTCTCCTCTTTTATCCTCCCACTTGTTTTTGTAGGGTTTGGCGTTTGGGTCACATCGGGGCGTATAACAACAGAGAAGTGCTTCACGAGCTGAACAGGAGTCTGGAGGAGGCCTGCTGGTCCGTCCGGCGGCTGCAGCAGCTCCACTGGCTGGACCACAGGTACCATGAGTCATGTGTGAAGACACTGTCAGGCCAAGTCACAAGGAATGACAAAGAAACAATAATGCATTGTGCTTTGGAAGGTACTAATACAGAGGTCAGGGCAGGTTTGTCAATATGAAGGTTTAATCTTTCTAGAGCTTGTTGCTCCAAGTATTTCCAGTGGACAGTTGATAGAAATTGGACTGAAGATAAATGTGCACAAAATTTCACAATGACTGAAACTAAGCAAAGCCATGTGCGCTCTTTGGGAGTGTTTCGGTTTTATTGTATCTCCAAGTACAGCTTTTAAACAGCCATTAAGAAGTTGCACATTGCTTTTCTTAAAATATCAAAGATTGGGGGGGGGGGGGGGAGAGAGATGGGATTTCTGTGATTAAAAACACATCCTCAGATTCTCTCCAAAGTGGAGAAACAGTGATCAGTCTTTCTTTTTGTTGTTGTTGAGAAAACTGAGTAGAAACATTGTGTAATACAGTCACTCAGCTTTAGAAGTGCTTAATGGGCCCAAGTTTACTTTCATCTTTAAAATGAGAACACTAGTAGGGTTCTACTTATTTTTTTCTTGCTAAATATTTCAAAAAAACATAGTCTTGTTACCTGTTATTATCAAAGAGGGTTGTGATGATGTTTTCCTTTTTTTTAATTTTATTATTATTATTTTCTTATATTTTCAACTTAAAGTTAAGTTTGTAAAAGAATTTTGGCATTACTCTGAAAGTGCCAAAATTCTGATGATTTTGTTTGATGAGTAATCAGTATTTACTGCTCGTTAAAGGAGTAACTGATATCTGTAATCCATTAGGAGGAAGTTGTAGAGCGCCGCCACGGTGGGTTTAACTCCATAAAGCTACACTCGTCTACAGTTTATTATAAAGACATTCCGAGTCTTTCATTATGGGAAAATAAAACGAGTGTAAAGTCTTATTTAACTGATGTTAAACTAAAGTTTCTCCTCTCGAGACAGACGTGACCTCCTTAAGATGCAGTTGTGATCCACTTCGGTTGGATTCAGCGGATTTCAGGGTGTGAAACACGGCGGCTCCTGGCCTCGTCGGTCTGATTTATTCTTCTAAATCTCTTTTCGCGTGTTTGCAGGACTCGCGCTGTGTTTGTCGAGTTCTCGCTCTACAACGTCAACACGGACCTCCTGGCCGTCTTCTCCTTCGTGTTCGACTTCCCGGTTTCTGAGCGTGCTCAGTCCAGCCTCGACCTCATTGTCATCACTTTGTGGCCCATCACAGGCCCGGACCTGCAGCTGCTTCTGATGGTAACCCCCGGCCGATCGATAACGCACGCTCAATAAAACCGTTGACCCCTGAGCTGCGTCTGAACCTTTCCCTCGGATCAAACTGCTCTGCTTCCCAGATCGTCCTCCTCGGCCTGGTGTTGTATTTTCTGGTTCGAGGGATCCTGGGCTTCCTCAGAGAAGGCTCCAGGTACCTGCTGTCGGCCTGGAGGCTGCTGGGGATTTGCAAACTGTCTCTGGCCGCCTCTGTGTGCGGCTTGCACCTGAGCCACTACGTCATGGCCAGGCAGAGGTGGGCGTCGTACCTGAGTCACCCGCAGGACGCCTTCACAGACTTCTACCCGCTGGCCCGGCAGAGTCAGATCTACACCGTCATGTCGGCCATGTTGCTGTTCGTGCTCGTGCTCAAGGTAACCGCGAACGGTGGAATCCGAGCTCTCTGTGAACATCTTCGCATTTCTGCGAGATTCAGACCTGAAACACTGATGGTCTTCATCCCGTCACGTTTGTTGCGATTTGTCTGCGCTGACCGGCGCCCCTCTGGATCTGCAGGCGTCCCACCAGCTGCGCTTCCTGCGGGAGTGGGCCGTGTTTGGCAGGGCCCTGCGGCGGTCCGTCTGGGAGCTGCTGGGGGTGGCCCTGGCGTTGCTGGTGTTGGTGCTGGCCTACTCACACACAGGACACCTGGTCAGTCTTTACATTAGTCTCTCTCTCTCTCTCACACACACACACACACACACACACACACACACACACACACACAAACCAGATGTCCTTCCATTGTCAAAATACAGTAGTTTTTGTTCTATAGAGTATTTTCCCGTCGTGCGTGCAGCTTTGTCTTTATTGTGACAGTAGCGTCTCGTCTGTATTGACTGAGCAGCCAAACATATTGACAGACTAACTGTAGACGCTCGATATGATCAATTTACTGTCAAGCGGCTGCTCAAGTCGGTGGAATAAATAATACATCCATCCATCCTCTGAGCCACTGCATCCAGTTCAGGGTCGCGGTGCGCCGGGGCAGATCGTTAGTTAAGGGCCAAAGGCCAGAAACCCCCGGGACAGATGGCGAGTCCACCACAGAGCTAAGACACACAGACACCACACACACTCAAGCTGTTAGAATGTGGTTCATGAAATGCCTCTTTGGACGTGGTTTAAGTGTGTTTGTCTGGCTTCTTGTTGCTTTTTGTAAAGATTTCCACACAGTTGAAAAAGTCTCACATTTAAATGGAAAAGGCTACAAGAAAAGCAAAAAAATGGTGACAGTAATGATCTTACGTTAAAAGGAGGCTGATTCTGCTGTGGCTGACTCTCCAGAGACCGAGCCTTTAAAGATTTATTCCTCCTCATGTCGCCGTCTCGCTGCTTCACCTTTCACGTTTTCAAATCTCTCCAGCTCTTCCACGCCGCTCTGGACGGCTACGGCACCGTCGCCTCCACCTGCCTGTCTCTGCTGGGGGCCGGTGGGCGTGGCCTGTTGTCGTGGCGCCCTGCCTGGACGTTCACCGGTCCGTCCAGCACCGTCTCCTCGCTGGCGTTCCACGTGAGCTTCGCCGTCCTGCGGCTGGCGCTGCTGTGGGCGGTGACGGCCGTGCTGCTGAGGAACTACCGGCGCGCCCGCGCCGAGCTGTACCGGCCGGCGGTGGACCTGCAGGACTACGAGATGGTGGAGCTGTTCCTCCGGCGGCTCAAGATGTGGATGGGACTGAGCAGGGCCAAGGAGGTACGCTGCCTGGCTCGTATTTAAACACCTTGCAACGCAAAGAAGTGCGTCTTCGCTTCCTCTGAGTCTTTTTTGTCTCATCTTTTCAGTTTCGGCACAAGGTGCGATTTGAAGGCATGGAGCTGCCGCCGTCCCGCTCCTCCTCCACCAGCGACTGTAAGTCCCTCTGCCTGCCGCCGCTGGACAGCCCCGACTCCCCGCCCACCCCGGACAGCGTCGACGCCGGCTCCGAGGCCTCGTGGCGGCCCGCCTCCTCCAGCCCCTGCAGCCTGACGGAGGCCCCCGGGATCGGCCTGGGCCTGGGGCTGGGGCTGGGCCTGGGCCTGGGCCCCGGCGTGGTGGTGGGGGGCAGCAGCTGGAGGGAGAGGGCGGAGACCGAAGCCTCTCTGAGGAGGCTCCTCCCCACGCTGGACGCCCTGCTGCAGCAGCTGGACCGCGTCACGGTGGCCACGGAGGACGTCTACCACGTGGAGTGCAGGCTGGAGCGAGCCCAGAGGAAGAGGAGGCGGCGAGCGAGAGAGAGGGGAGACGACGCTCCGGCGGGCCAAAGCGAGGGACGACACCGCAGGAAGAGCGAGAGCAAAGACTCCAAGGATCGGAAAGGGAGCAAAGAGAAGCCTAAAGGAGGCAGGAAGAGTAAGAAGACTGAAAGAGGGGAACTTCCTAAAGACAGTGGGAGCACCTCCACCAACCCCAAAAAGACCCCCGTGGCTACACCCGTGCCTTTTTTAAAGCCCCGCCCTGCTTCTGCCTCCATCCAGTCATCATCCAAACCAGTCGGTGCACCTCCGCCCACAGCGGCGGCCGACCCTTCCTCTGCTCCATCAGCAAACAGCCTCTCTCCTCACACCCTGCCGCCAAAAAACAATACCCGCGCCCCCACCCCGTCCCTCCCCGGCTCCACGCCCGCCGCCCGGGACTGGGATCCTCCCACGGAGCGGGAGAGCCTGTCCGCCTCCAGCCTGTTCAACCACCCCGCCCACACGACCACCATCCCCACACACAAGAGGAAACGCAAACCGCCGCCACTCAAGAACAAGGTACACCCCACCTAAAGAGAGACGACAGAGGAGAGGAGGACGGTGGGAACATGGAGCTGGGTTCCGGAGGAGAGGAGGTGGAGGACGGGGGCAGCTGGTTTTGTCCCCAGATCCTCCTCTCTGAACAGGACTGAGGCAAGTACAAGATGGAAGGAGAAGCATCAGAGTCTTGGGGGGGAAAAGAGAAAAGACTCAGAGACTCAGCAGGTTTATAAGTTGTCAACCGTCTGAATACCAACTCAGTTTTCACTGAAACGAGGTGCTGGTCGCCGCAGAGTAACTGAGCTGGTTGGGGGGGGGGGGGGGGGGGGGGGGGGGGGAGTCAAATCAAGAAACGGTCTTTTAATCCCCAACCCTGAACCCGAACTCGCCGGTCTGTGACCCTGGAGGTCACACTGGGTTTTTGACAGGAGCGCAGACGCGTGCTCACCAGAGGACTCGAGGAAATGCAAGCAGACTATGCAGTTGGTCTTTCAGTGTACGTCAGAAGAAAAAAAAAAACAACTGTTGATTTCTCAGTGACGTTGTCTGTTTATGTGTTGTTTTATTTTATATTGTAGTCAGCGTGGCTACTTGCGGCCTGTCTTAAGTCGTGTTTTATGAACCTAAATTCGCATGTAGGTGCTCACAGATTATACGCACATGCCGGGACACACACACACACACACACACACACACACACACACACACACACACACACACACACACACACACACGGATAGTCACATAGTACACTGTAAATCACATGTCAACAAATTATAATGTGTTGTAAATGCACCCATACCTACCTATACAGTACTGTGCAGAAAGTTTCAGGCAGTTGTGATGAAATGCTGCAAAAGCAGAAAAATGTTTCTCAGTCAGTTAAAAAAAAAAAGCGAGATGAGTAATTATGGATCTTCTGAGATCTTTGATGTCTTCCACGGGTTTTCAGAGGAGCTCTGCAGGGAGGTTGTGTTCTTCACAGTAACTGAAGCCCTTCAGATCCCTCGCTGATACTTGCTCTCTTGTACTTTCTATGAAATGGGATCGTAGCAGCCAGTTTGCCAGGGTGGCGAGAGAAGGAGACGGAGATTGAAGTGAGCAGAAGAGAAGGTACAGATGAAGCTGCAGACAGTAGATAAGAGGTAAAGAAACCTGGGAGGATGTTTCCTCCACTTCCACAGTGCTGAGCATTTAGTTCTCCCATCATAAAGCTATAAAGAACCAGTCTGAGTGTCTCTCCTGATGTTTTTGAGTTTTATTTTTCAAGGTTATTGTTGTTTGAAAAAGGAGGCGTTCACAAGCACTTTTGTTCCGATGTAGATTGTTTGTGTGTGTGTGTTTTTTTTTTTTTTAAATGAGGTGTGTTGTAAAGTAATTATAAGCTTGGTATCCAAACCATTAAAGAAAAGCTTCACTCATACTGTATCGTGATCATAAACGTTGCCAAAGCTTTTGTATCATTTATGCATTGTGCGTTTTACCATGCCAAGTAATTCCTTCCATCACTTTGTACTTGCACTTTATTTTTTTGTTTTTTTTTTTAAATGGAGCTGATATCCAACACCGTATTTAACTCTCATGTGTCAAGTTGTATCGTTATGGCAACATCATTTTAAAAATAATGTCCTAGTAATTATTATCACAGTATTGAAGCATTAGCTAGTCGCTGATTGTACTTTTGTCTGCTCTTTTTTTAAATGTTTTTGTTTTTTTACCAACATGCGCACTTGTGTGTCCAGTGGGCAGATCTCAGGGATCCCACCCTTTCCTTAAAACCTGGAGAGACGTCCAGGAAAACCAAAACTGGGTGCAAAACTTTTCAGAACTGATACATTATTCACCTGCCCGGGTTTTTTCTTTCTTTTCTCAACCATCTGCATCACGTTGGCTTCTTGTTTTTATCACTAAATATGAAAAACTGGTACTAAAGTGGCATGTAAGGTTCACTCGAAATCTGTTTTTCCACATGAAGCCACTGCTTCAGAGCATGGTGCGACACCGTACGTCTTCAGAGGTTTGAGAAGGAAACACACCCATCTTATTCCGATTGTGTAGATTTCTGTATATTTTGGTGCTTTATGATGTATATATTTTGCTTCCATAATCAGTGTTGCTGATGCTGCGGCGACACGTGGATCGGTCAAGCACTGGTGTTGCAAACTCCAAAGTTTTTACATTTCTCTGGTTTTACTGAAGCGGTGCATCCAAAACCCTTTAATCTATTTTATCTCTGACATTTCCAAGCAAGTCTGTAATCTATGTCTCACTCACTTTACGCTCCTGCTCTGTCTTCTTCCATCTTCTGTTGTATTTTGTTTTACATCAATGTTCCAGGTTTGAAAATGTGCATCAGTGCTTTTTTAAATTTGCGTTTTGCAGCTGTAGCACTTCTCCTGCTTTTGCACTTGACAAAGTCAAATAAAGGGTTTGACAGCTGAACTCCGGGTGATGAAATGCTTTATTGTCCAAGCCCGAATGACTCAGAAAACTGCTTTAATCCTGAACTCATCTGTCGATTCAGCTTTCTGAATAATTGAGGCTCAAGGCTACAGCATCCACATTGATTCAAAGCTTTGGACCAAAAACATGTATTCGGGGTCAAACGACAACTACAAATTGCCTGGAGTGTGAATTGTGATGCTGTGCTGAGCCTGATGGCCTGTCTCCTCAGCTCAGATTGGCTGTGGCGCCCGGCAAGCCGGAGTTAAAGTGGACGGTATCAAGATGGACTGACAGTTTCCTCAATGTTAAAAAAAAACAAAACGAAAAAATGCTGTTTTGACCTTTATAAAATTACAAAGTTTTGAGCTTATGACTGAGGATTTAGAACATAGAACTTATTATCTTTACATCTAAAAGTAGGATTAATAAGTCAGGAACACTAAACAGGATTAGGATGATATGCAGTCATGCAAGTGTGCAGGCAGCTGTTTGTGAAAGACATTATCATTAAGTTGCAGTACAGTTCCCAGTCCTCTTGTTATTGTCCTTTAATTACTTTGTGGCCTGTCTGAGCTCCTGGAAAAAATAAACCTGGAAATAGAAAAGTGTGTGTGTGTGTGCGCGCTGTTGGCTCTGGGAAGTTGTGTTCAATAAGTTTTAAGAGTGTTTTCACTGAAAACAATCATCCTGCAGTGGCTGAAAGCAGCACCCTGAGGCTGGACTCAAATCATAAAACTACTGGACGAAAAACTGAACAAAGAGCCGAAACTCTCAATAAAACCCAGCGAAGCTGAGCAGAACCGTGGATTTACGGGATCATTCGTCTCTCCAACCAGTCCTCTAATAGATGACTAAGAAATAATATAGGTGCTTCAAGCTGAATGAAACAATGTTATGGTTTTAATTTTTACAATAAAGACTAATCTCACTCTTCTTTTCCATCATTTCTGTTTATTACATACACGGTTTACACACAAACGCAGCCGTGCTGGAGCGTGTCTGCGTGTGCGTGTATGCGAGTGCGTCAGCCAGGTCGAGAAGCGTGATCAGACGAAGTCTGTGAAGTCGTCCACGGTGGACACCAGTCTCTTCCTCTGGCCGGAGGCCTCGGGGTTCGGCGCCGGGGCGCTCTGCTGAAACGACTTGTTCTGCTGCGAGTGTCCCTGGGTCAGAGAGATGCCCGGAGTCGAGCGGGACTGGATGTCTTCTTGAGCCTGAGACCGACAGAAAACAGACGGACGATCAGGCTGAGAATCTACTCAGACGGTGCTGGTGAGGCGGCGAGGGCGGGACGCGGTCTTACTCGGGTCCGGATCCTTTTGATGTGCCGGAGTCTGGCCAGCCACTTGGAGGCGTAAGCGTCGGACGGGTTCGCTCTGTACTGATGCACCAGGGACGCCATCTGACAGGAGACGGAGACAAGTGAAGGATGCATTCGTATCTGCAGTTCAATATATGAGGAACAAAAAAAACAAATGGAAGGGAAAACTTACATTTGCATGCAGAGCCATCTGCCTCACCAGCAGCGGGAGGTTCCGGTCTGAAACTATTTTGGCCACCGTCGTGTCGACTAAGCCCTCCAGGTCTGAAACACGGGCGAGAGAGAGGTAATGACTGAACTGAAAACTTCGCATCGACGACGAGCTGAGCGATTAAAAGAGGCGGCGGGGAGCTGACCTTTACGGCACTGGAGGGTCACGAGGTTACATTCATAATCCAGCGGTTTAATAATGACTTCTACGAAGTTAAACTGACCCTGAAGAAGAAAAACGGTGCATTGGGTGACAGTTTAACCTGCAGGTTTCTCTGTGTGTGTGTGTGTGTGTGTGTGTGTGTGTGTGTGTGTGTGTGTGTGTGTACCTTTATAGTGCCTAGTTTGTACTCCTCTCCGGAGTCGTTGTACACCACCATCACAAAATCGTTGCCGATGTGTCGCTTCTTGTTGCAGCAGCCTTTGTCGCTCTCCCTGTTGGGCATCAGTGTGGCGATGTGGAAAATGGCTGCAGGGACAGTTTCATTAGGAAAAACAACCACAGCGGTCTCCCAGCAGACACACACACACGCGCACGCACACACACACACTAACCCTGCATAATGTCGTCGTGCCAGCAGTAGGTGAACTCCCCGTCGTCTCCGTACTGGTCCAGCCCCCCCAGGAAGATCTGGTCGGGGTCGCAGTCCTTCAGGTGGATCAATTTTCCCAGGCCTGTGAGGAAGGCGGCGTAGCGGTTGGAGCCGTACTCGTTGGACAGGATGGCAACTTCGTTGTTGACCTGAGGAGGGGGAGAAAGGGTCGAGGCGTGAAGCTGGAGCACTGGGGAGTTTGGAATCCGCCACTTTGGGCGAGCTCTCACCTGACCGGCGCCCACAAACACCACGCCGATCTTATGGGTGTCATAAGGAGGCATCTGGTCCAGAACCTTCACAGCTCGGTCGATCACCTGCAACACAGATCACAAAACCTGAATGGACTGTATCAATGTTGTTGAAAACAATCGTTTGGGAGTCGAGACGCTTTGTCTGGAATGAAATCTGACCTTTACTTGTAAAAAAGTGGTGCTTAGAAGCCAGAGCTGAGCCGAGAAACATCCAGATGACCAGAGATAATGTATGTGATCATCACCCAGCATCACTTCACTTTAAAGAAAAGACTCTTTCTGACTGTAATTTCTCCATTTCTGAGGAGTTTCATGTATTTCCACTTTCCAGGTCCGCTCACCTGAGTTTTGGGCAGCAGCAGCGGCTTGTTGGCCTCATTTCCAAAGAAAGGAGAGTGGTAGAGTTGAAGAAAAACAAAGCTAGCATAAAAAGAAAAAGACACGGAAGAGAAAACACCAGGAGTTACTTACACACTTGTTTTTAAGACATATTTCCAAAGCATAAAAATGACAATCGGTATACAAAAAAACTGAGCTGCAGAGGTTTAATTACCAGTGTTTTTTCTTGCAGGTTTCTGTTTGGATCAAACCACTGATTGATTTAGGATGAGTTTAGAGATTCTGTCTGGCTGACGGCGCAGTACCTGGGGCTGAGGCCCGACAGCTTCTCGGTGTTACTGGGTCCGGGCCGACTGTGGTACGAGTCCCTGTCGGTCCTCCTCTCCCTCCTGGAGGAGGGGGCCGACACGGAGATGGTGTGTCCGCGGGGGCGGTGGCCTCCGCTGGGGGAGATGGGTCCAGGCTGCGCCGGCGCTGCTGGGAAAGACAGCCTCATCACCGCTCCTCCGCTCTGAGACGGCGCCGCGCCCGGGCCGTCAGCAGCTTGACCCTGAGCCCCCGCTCCACTGACGTCCCCCGCCGAGCCTCCGTCCGCTTTGTCTTTATCAGTCTGGGGCTGGGGCTGGGGCTGGGGCTGGGGCTGGGGCTGGGGCTTGCCGTCAGACGGCGCTCTGGGCCGAGACGTCTCCGCCAGCGCGGCCTCCGACTCCATGGCCGCCTTGGTGAAGGCCTCGGGTAAAGTCTGGAGCTCCGGAGACGAGCTGGACTTGTTGAGTCCGTGGCCCTGCGACTGGCTGTGAGTCTGGAAGGGCAGCTCGGGGCCCTGGCTCCCCGGGGTGGACGGGCCCGGGGTGGGCTGGTCGATGGGGATGGCTCCCTCGCTCACCTCCTCCAGAGTCGACTTCTCGTCGTCCTGGCTGGACGTGGACGACGACTGAAAGCCACACAGAAGCCTTTTAAACTCAAAACCCACGACAGGCTATTTCTATGACTGCCGGCGCTAATTCAAGGTGTTTGTGCCGTTATTTATTCATGGTTTCACAAATGCAGCACTTACTACTCGGCTGCCAGCGGCTTTCAGGCTGAGTGAACACATTAAGTGTGTGAATTCTCAGTTTTCCATCCTTATCGTCTCAAATTTAGCCCAGTGATGATTGGATATTTACTGAAAGTGTCCAAAAAGATACTTCTGTCAGAAACCGCTCTTATTAGGTTTCAATTGAAGCTTTTCGTCTCCAGTTGGATCAATTTTTATGCTTCCTTTAACTGAGATCTTTTTGATACCAAATTAAAAGGGACGCCTGTTCATCTTGTAAAAATATCCTGAGCCTCCTGGGAATTATCAAACTGTCTGCAGGTAATCATTAAAACCTTCACCTCCTTTCTTCAACAGTGAAAAAAAAAAAAAAGATTTTGAATCATTTGGAAGACTAATTTAAAGTCATCTTGTCTGCTTTAGTTTGAAAGCACTACCGGACCTAAAGAGGTTTAAATGAGACCAAATACTGTTTTTTTGCACCTCAGCTGGAAGTTCTGAAACTCAATAGATGTTAAAATGAGGAATGAAAAACTGAAAAAGTGTTCAAAAAAGTTCACAACAACACCAACATCAGCAGCTCCCAGTTTCAGCTCTAGTTCATCCTGGATCTCCTACTTAACCTTTTTTGATTTTCTTCTTTTCCCTTAATAACTTTGCAGCATAACTAAATGAATAAATATGATTCATTGTTTAATATGAGTTCATTTAGCATCTCTCCATTGAATTAGGAGAACACAGGCGGTGTTGTCGTGTTGGTGCGGAAGATAAGCGCTGATGAGCGATGGCTGGCCGTCCTCCATCAGGCTGCGCTGCTCCGCAACTTCAAAATGTATCAGCACAGATGGGGAAGCTGCTGCAATCCTTAATTTAATGTAATCATAGCTTTTAGGCCTTGGCAGAGACTGTAAAGCCAGAACAAACATTCCTAATAAAGATGAAGCATCCAGCAGTGATTGAGCTGCTGCAGTGGAGCTTTTTGTTTACCTGAAGCAAAAACAGTCATTTCAGGTCAGAACAGGCTTCATTTTGTTAAAACCAGATGGCGGCCGACTACTGTATCTGTATCAATTATAAATACATATCAAATATATTCACTTCACAAATGTGAAGAAAATGGACCACATTAACACTGTTGAATTGTGGGAAATGTGAAGGACAAGTGAAGAAAAAGAACATTTCTGCAAAGAAGCCCGACACAAAGAAAGTTGTCATTTGAATTTGTAAAGAGACATTCAGTTTGATGCATTTTAAAGCGATGCAGTGAAAGAGACGAGGCCGGCTACGCGTGTGTTCGGTGTCCTACTTTGACATTACAGTTAGTTTCACAGCGCCTGGAGCAGCTGGTTTCTGCGGCACGGCGACACTAACAGGAGACAGAGCGTCAGCCAGCTGTGTCCAGACGTACAGTGGGGGCAAAAAAGTATTTAGTCAGCCGCCAGTTGTGCAAGTTCTCCCACTTAAAAAGATGAGAGAGGCCTGTAATTGCCATCCAATTACAGGAAATCCCTGATTTCCAGAAAATCTAGAAAATCATACTGTCCGATTTTGAAAGAATTTATTTGCAAATTATGGTGGAAAATAAGTATTTGGTCACCTACAAACTAGCAAGATTTTTGGCTCTCACAGAGCTGCAACTTCTTCTTTAAGAGGCTCCTCTGTCCTCCACCTGCATTAATGGCACCTGTTCGAACTCTTTATCAGTATAAAAAACACCTGTCCACAACCTCAAACAGTCCCACTCCAAACTCCACCACGGCCAAGACCAAAGAGCTGTCAAAGAACACCAGAAACAAAATTGTAGGCCTGCACCGGGCTGGGAAGACTGAATGTGCAATAGGTAAGCAGCTTGGTGTGAAGAAATCAACTGTGGGAGCAACTATTAGAAAATGGAAAACATACAAGAACACTGAAAATCTCCCTCGATCCGGGGCTCCACGCAAGATCTCACCCCGTGGGGTCAAAATGACCGCATGAACGGTGAGCAAAAATCTCAGAACCACATGGGGGGACCAAGTGAATGAGCTGCAGAGAGCTGGGACCAAAGTAACAAAGGCTACCGTCAGTAACACACTACGCTGCCAGGGACTCAAACCCTGCAGAGGCAGACGTGCCCCCCTGTTTAAGCCAGTACACGTCCAGGCCCGTCTGAAGTTTGCTAGAGAGCATTTGAATGATCCAGGAGAGGACTGGGAGAATTTTATATGGTCAGATTGAACCAAAATAGAACTTTTTGGTAGAAACACAACTGCTCGTGTTCGGAGGAGAAAGAATGCTGAACTGCATCCTCAGAACACCATAGCTCCTGTGAAGCATGGGGGTGGAAACATCATGCTTTGGGGCTGTTTTTTTCTGCAAAGGGACCAGGACGACTGATCCATGTAAAGGAAAGAATGAATGGGGCCCTGTATCGTGAGATTTTGAGTGAAAACCTCCTCCCCTCAGTCAGGCCATTGGAGATGAAACGTGGCTGAGTCTTTCAGGATGACAATGATCCAAACACACCGTCTGGGCAACAAACGAGTGGCTTCGTACGAAGCATTTCAAGGTCCTGGAGTAGTCTAGCCAGTCTCCAAATCTCAACCCCATAGAAAATCTTTGGAGGGAGTTGAAAGTCCATTTTGCCCAACGACAGCCCCAAAACATCACTGCTGTAGAGGAGACCTGCGTGGAGGAACGGGCCAAAATACCAGCAACAGTGTGTGAAAACCTTGTGACGACTTACAGAAAACATTTGACCACTGTCAGTGCCAACAAAGGGTATATAACAAAGTATTGAGATGAACTTTTGCTATTGACCAAATACTTATTTTCCACCATAATTTGCAAATAAATTCTTTAAAAATCAGACAATGTGATTTTCTGGATTTTTTTTTCTCATTCTTTCTCTCGTAGTTGAGGTAAACCTATGACGACAATTACAGGCCTCTCTCATCTTAAGTGGGATAACTTGCACAATTGGTGGCTGACCAAATGCAAGTCTAATAATTCAGCTACACAGAGCCTGCTGGCCGAGTTCTGAATGCAAAACGGTGAAGGAAAATCCTATTTTTCTAATCTTCTAAGAAACCAGGATTTGTGGGATAATTGTATGTGCTGCATCCATGAGGAGTTTGGTAAACGTGAAGGACTGGCAGCGGGTACCCACCCTGCTGAGCGTTCCCGGAGGAGCAGCCTTGGAGAACTTGTCTGCTGAGATGAAGATGGGATCGGGGCTCATCGGCTCAAACTCTTCACTCTCCAGCCAGTCGGACGGGGTCTGTGCCTTCGCGCCCAGGCCTTCCTCGGGCACCACCACAGAGTCTGCAGCGGGGCACAGAGACGATCGGGTCAGCGTGGCAGCGCCGCCATGTTGCTTTCTACTGTTAGTCACGCAATCAACACATGGAGTCAGACTCAAAGACACATCCACAGTGTTAGTATTTAATTTACCATCATCTCCTCAGTCAGATACATTATCTTAACATTAATAGATGTACATCCACACAGATCGACATGTTGAGACACACTGGACAAGAAAAGTTCACAAGACCGACTACGACGACTCCAGTCTACGATGACAAAGATCAGAGACATAAAAGATCAGTGCAGCTCAGTCGCTGCGTCATCTACTCGATTTCCATCGACACGCATGCATCAGTTCGGTTTGGCTTGTTGGTTATCGCGGCCCAAACACATCTCAGCGGCTGCAACAGCAGCCCAGACCAGGTTCCCCCAGTTCTGCGTCTCCCAAACGACTTCCTCTCTTCACAGCGAGAGGAAGAAGCGCAATCAAAGACTTTATCACTGATCCTGAAAACTTCTTCATCGCTCTACTGGCCGACCAGTAAAGCAAGGAAGCCATTTTCACTCAGATGAGGTCTGGGCTTTCCTGTTGGCAACATCGGAGGGGCAGAGGTTAAAGGTCAACCTGGGAGTATATTTCAAAAAAGAGGAAAGTTCGGAAAAGATCATTTAGACGGGAAAATAAATCTTAGTTTATTTTTAGGAGACTGATTGATCTGAGTGCAGAGACGTCATCATGGTCACTCAGAAAGAGGCTTCCCTCGTGTTAAAAGACGACCAACGAGTAGAAACACTGAATCTTTTCACTTGCACAATGTTTAAGCATGAAACAGAAGGTCTTTGTACAATTCTGGTCTCTGTGATCTCAGTAGGCAAATTTAGGCAGGCAACTTGAAAAAAAGGTGATCTTATTGTTAAAAGTGCAGTAAGTAAAGCCTCATCTGAGCACTTGGTGGCAGTAATGAGTTCCTCAAAGTTTCAGTGCTTTGCTGTTGGTTCTTTAAATCTTTAGCAATAATCGATTCTTCCATCTTTACTCACGTAACAGTCTATTTCTGCTGCTTCTGCCGTTAATGGATAGAATACAAGATTTGGTACAATGACTCAATGCACCATCTTGTGGTGGAAAGTAGTATTACAAGACGGCTCAGGCTGGGTAAACTCGAGCATATTTCTAAGAAATAAAATGTAATTAAAAAGTACTTGTACATAATTGTTCTTATATAAAAGAAAATAATTTAAAGCCTGTTATAGTTTGTGCTTACAGACCTCTGCATTGTACAAGTGATTAGAAATATACCACACCAGGAGTTTTGGGCGGGGGGGGAGAGATGTTGGGGGAGGTCACACTTTTTGGGGACGGTACCTGCCCAGGAAATGCTCCTGTGCAACCTGCCAGGGGCTGGGGGGCCTGGGGGGCCTGGGGGGGCAGTGCCCAGACCCAGAGACCAGAGAGAGCCGCCCACTGGAGGCAGGGATGCCAGAGGTCATCCCGCAGCCAATCACAAACCAGCATGGCGGTGAGAATGAGGAAACATGGAAAGAAACCCATCAGACCAAAAGAGGAAACATAAAAAATAAAGGCCATGAGAAAAGAAAAAAAAAAAAAAGAATAATGTGGAGTGGAGAGGCCACAAAAAAAGATGAGCGAATGAGGTCAAAGGAGACAAACTGGAGGAAAAGAAAAGCCCAGAAGAGGAGAGAGAATGAACAAAAGCACATGGCGGAGGGCTTCAAAGGAGAGAAAAACGGTTGTCAAAGCAGTGATATTTCATGATCACTGACCTGAGTGAATCCAGGCTGGTTTATTGATCACCTTCAGGTTCAAATTGAGTATTTACAGGCAGTCTGGCATTTAGCTCAGTCCATTAAACGGGACCACAGAAGAGCAGCCAGGTGGACCGAAGCAACGCATTCACGCAGAACATTAAACCTATTAGTCAGTGTGGATTTCCTGGTGTGTAGCTCACTATCCAGGCAGTCCAGCCGTGCTGCTTTTATGAATAACACACTCACAAAGCTCTTTGATGCAAATAACTCACCCTCTCTGATCAATTACAGCCCTCAGCACAGAGACTTTCTCCCAGACTCACCGGTGTTGGAGCGCTGGATGAGGTGGGCCTTTGCTCCGACGCCACTGTGAGTCTGGGTCAGGGTGTCTGACACGGACGTGGGTGCCGGAGCGGCGGTGCTGGCGGGGGCGCTGGCCGTCTGGGCCGGCGGCTCCTTCACGCCCTCCATGGCCATCAGGACGCTGGAGAGCTCCTGCAGCGGCATGTTGCCCAGCTCAGAGGAGAACGGACTGGGGGGGTTCTCCAAACACATCAGCCAGCTCGTGTTTCCTGCGGTGAGGGGAGACCCCCCAGAGAGAGCCGCAACGAATAGAGAACAACAGAAAACACAGCACACTCGATTATTCTGCTGGCTACTCAGCACAAGTTATAGATCTCTGGCTTTTTTTTTTTTGTTGTTGTTGAAGAATGACACATTTATAAGCATAACCATTTGAAAAGAATATTAAATATTAAAGACTTGAACTTTTGAGCACTTGTTTCCTACCCGATGGTCTCCGGATGAAGATTTCGGCCCACCCCTGAGTGAGCATGGGGACAAACTCGGCCAGGCTGGGGTTGTCTTTGAGCGGAGGAGGAGCCGACGGGTTGGCAGAGGCGGAGGACAGAGGGCCCAGGCCGTCCAGGGTGGGTGCGGTGGAGGGGGACAGCGGAGCCGTCAGCTCGCCCTCAGAGGGGGAAACCAGAGGACTGAGGCTCTGAGCGGGGCCGGCGCGGAGAGCGTGGCCGCCTGGGACATCACGAGAGGAGGATGGTTAAACGCCGTCGGCTCAGTAAAAGCACGGTTCCTCTCAAGACCCTCACACTGAGATGACAAAACACTGTCAGGACAAGCTGATAAGAAGAAACGCGCCACAAATGGATTTAAACAAACGCAGGAAAAATCTACAGTGGGAAAAGAAATACAATATATGAGTAAAAGCTGCATGAGTAGATGATATTCAGAGAAGCAGTCAAAGCTAAAGGCAGTGTTTCTCACCTGACATGGAGCGGACTCGAATGCGCGTGGCTCTGTTGTGCTGCTGGCTGGACTGAGACTCCAGTTTGGCCGGAGCCTCTTTGGTCATCCGGGTGTGGAGCGACGGGTCTGACCTGCAGGGTGAAGACAGACAAATTCTACGTCTGTGAAATGCTTTCATGTCATTTAACTTTCGATATATAACAGAAAAAGACACTTTTGATGCAGAGTATGCAGCCGAATAACAGCCCGACGAGCAGGATTTGTTTCACTTTCAAACAAACTGATGTGGTCTGGGTGAAAAATGAAAGCAGCATAGATTAAAGGTTTCTTTCATTTCATCATATGCTGGACAAATTAGTGACACTCATCTCGCACATTTTTTCAGCTACTGCCGAATTTCCTGTTGTTAAAAAACTAAAGCATAATCTCCAACACACAGAATAGCAGATGCTTCAAGATTTATTTTTTTGTTTATCAGAGTTTTTATGTAAAACGATACCAAAACAAATCTGTTACAGTTAATCATTTGCACAGATTTACACTCACAGCATGAACACAGACGCGGCCTAAAAACAACTAATTGACAGAAATATAAAAAATGTGTTTGAGAGTTCAAACATCTTTCATTCCTGGATGTGTGATGGGAAAACTTAAATGCTCTTTAAAAGTAAGAATTTCGGCCTCTGATGACAAGCCTGTTCAGAATATCCAGTCTATATTTAGTGAAGAAGGTTATTAGATGTTGCATTGAAACAGTAATGACGTCTAGGTCTTTAAATGTCAACATCTGGGAAACTGAATCAGTTAATCTGTCGCTGTGTACGAGTCTTTATGTCCCTTGGTGGATGCAGGGTTAGTATCAACGTTTTTAGTCAGAAAACCTGCTTAACCTTTCTGATTGGTGGGATTAGTGAATGATTTAAATGTCGAATGGGCTGAGTCACGTCCACAAAACTTCATTAGCTTTTATCCTGAACATTACCGAGGATTTCAGCCGATTGTGTTGAGCAAAAACAACTGTGAGGAACACATTTTTAGTCAGTGACGGTGACCCTGACTTCGCCTCTGTGTACCTCGATGTGTTAACATCGTAAAGAGAGAGAGGGGGAAAATGAAGGCTGCCAGTCTTGAACATGAGTCACATGTTAATGTGAAATGTGTCAAATCCCAAAGGTGATCCAGAATTACAGAACTGACTGAGAGAAAAGTTAAATAATGAATGATGTGCTTTAAAGCGATGCTCTGGTGGAGCTACAGAGTGTCTCTCTCTCTCTCACTGTCTCTCTCTCTCTCACCTGGTCATCTCCCCTCCCCCTCCCAGACGTTCAGCCATGTCCAGGCCCAGCAGCGCCTGAGTTCGGACCCCTCCACTGGTCGTGATGGTCACCAGCTTGTTGCCCACCAGCCAGGTCATGCTGCGGCCTCCCGCCAACAGGAACTCTGCAATGGGAGACCTGAGAGGGCCGCTGGGGGTCAGTGTCGTCTCCGTGGCTCCTATTAACTCTTCCATAAAACATCAGCCCTGAGAATTTTTGTATTTATTTATTTATTTTAAGTGTGTGTTCACCTTTTGGGCAGTGCGGAGAAATTGGAAAACACGTATCGCGCCATCATGTCCAGGCAGGTCTCGGTGAGCTCCAGGTGGACGGTCTTCAGCCCCTCGTCGGCCTGAGTCACGGCATTTTCGTCTGCAGAGCCCAGACTGCAGGTGGTGGTTGAGGTGTGCATCCTACAGGAGGAGACGCAGATTAATAAACATCAGCGGGGCGGGCAGAGGAGCGAGCGGGAGGCAGCGGGAGCGCGGCGCATCTGAATATATAATCAAACAGAGACATGCAAACTCTGATGCACAAGTTACGAGGACACCGGCAGGACACTCGTGTCTGTAACTCTCCCTCATGCACAACGAGCAAACATGCACATGTTTATATGCGGAAATATCATTCAAGCATGATCACAAATTTTCAGACAGACAAAATACAAACATGCTGGGATGTGGTATGAAAGATCTGTTTGTAAAACCAGACTGATCAGCTCAAGAAATGTGAACGAGCACTGCTAGGAAGCTAAAAGAATCCGATACGCAACATATTTTCAGGGAGAAACTAGACTATGCCAAACCCTGAACCAGTACTATGTCCCCCCACATGTCTGATTTAGCAAGAGCATTCATTTGCATGATGGGAAACTAAGGTACTGTGGAAAAATGTATTCATCTATTCAACTTGTATTCGGGTTTATCCGTGATATTTGGTTTCACAGGGCGCAAGAGCCGATCCCAGCTGGATCGGGGTCAGGGCAGAGTAAACCCGAGGCAAGAGGGATCAAGCAGGAAACACAGCTGCTGTTTCGTTTGAAAACCGTGTCAGTCAGACCAAGTCCCAGCATGTCAACAACAATACTTACCACTCTGCTACTGATAGTAGAACACATGGTTGTATTTGACTGCTTAGTGAATAAATACTCCAGAAAACATGACCATAGAAAAACCCTGCATATACCCAATGTATGATCCCATTTCTAGTTCTTAATTTCCATTAATCCAAATAATTGAACCAGAATTTTTTTTTTTAATAATTTTTCTTTTTTTTTTTTTAAATAATTATAGCTGTAAACAAAAGTGGTCCAGCCCAATCTTGAGAGAAGGGAAGAAACTGTGTGCTTGGGGTTTATTAGTCATATCTCATGGTCATGCTGTCTAAGATGGAATAAATGTTCACCAGAAAGCAGGTTTCAATACAAAACACTTTTGCCAAATCAAAACTTGATAACCAAAGAAAAAGAAAAAGGATTTGAAGCCATTTAGCATTAGAAGCTGGTTAAACAGATCCACACTGCAGTTGTTTAAAGCATTGGGTTATTTTTATGTTGGTAGTAAACACAAAAAGCAGTGGCTTCAAGTGTCTGGAGAGCTGAGCTTCTGTTGCCATCTGTTGGGCAAAAGAGTCACGACACATTAAGTACGACTGAATACGGCGGCTCTGCAGCCTCATGTGACAACTGCAATGTTAGATCCAACACTGTCACACACTTACTGCAGGTCAGCCAAGCAGAGAAAAGCATAAAAACATGAGGTGAGCAGAGTGTGTGTGTGTGTGTGTGTGTGTTCAATCTGTTGATCAACGTGTCAAACGTTCCCCTCAGCCCAGCTAGTCCCTAAAATCCCACACTAGGAGATTGCCATGGTCAGAGCAGCACAGTGGATGTTTTGAGTGGAGCAAAAATAAAACTAAACTATGCCAAGCAAGCAAACAAAAAGCCTCGTGATGATGCTGTCCCTCCGGCCCCTGGCCGAGGAGGCAGAAAGGAGCCTGCTCCCAGCAAAGACGAAGGTTGGTGTTGTTTTGGGTGAAGAAAGTGAGATGAGATGAGGCCATGATGAGTAACATGCTTTGCACCAGTCCTTCCTGCCATTCATCTGTTGTTAAGGCCAATCAAAACCAGTCAGCAAAAAATAAATTAAAACAACCAAACAGAAAGGCAAAACGGTGTTAAAACAAAACCAAAAACTGTGTTAGAGCACAAAAAAAGAAAAAAAACGTCGACATGGAAAAAGATGTTTTCCACCAACACTGCATGCAAAAGCAAATCAGAGAAAACCAAATGTGAAACGGCACAGAGATGACCACAGCCCAAAACAAACCAAAACCCCAAAGAAGTCGACACACAAACCTTCCTCCAGCATGCACCACCCTCTCCAGGTTTCCCCGGCAACACACCACCCCAAACGCACCCGCATGACAATGACCCTCCAACCCATCGACCCTCCCACGGAGGAAGCAACAAGTGTTTGGGTTGTTATTGGATTTTTTTTTGTTTTTTTTTTGTTTTTGTTTTGTTTTGTTACCCGGAAGGCTCTTCTCTAACCTGCGGACCGCGTGTTCGGAGACGCTGATGCTGCGGGAGCGGAAAGCGTCCATGGCTGACAGGTCCCGCAGCTCTTTAACTGGAGAGCTGCTGCTATTGGCTACTGCCGCCGCCGCCTTTGCCACTTTGGCCGCCCGCAGACTGGGCAGAGACGAGTTTCCATGGCGATTGGCGCGGGGGGGGGGAGCGGTGTTGGGCGGGTAACGGCACGGGTTGTCGTCGTGAGGGCGTGGCAGTGGTTTGGGAGTGTGGGGGGGGGTGGGTTGGTTGGTGGGGGCGGGGAGTGTGGTGTGGACGTGTACCAAGGGGTAACAGGAGAATCACCCGAGCACCAGAGCAACATGAGCAGGTGACCAGGGGGGTAAATGCCATGGGGGGAGGGGGAGGGGGGGAGGGGGCGGGGACAGGCGTCACACAGGGAGAGAAGGGAGGGGCCAGGAGCAATGTAGGAAGGATCCAGGATGACACAACCACCCCCCAAAACCACAACCACAACGCAGCACCGATCGCAGGAGGCAGCGCAGGGCGGAGGGGGTCAAATGAAGAAAAAACAAAACAAGGTGAAAATTAACAGCAGTGAACATCATGAATCAGATCACAGGAGAGCGGAGAAAGAAAAAGGGAAGGATTCAACCAAAAGAAGTCAAAGAAATAAACGTCCACTCGACTGAAAACAGACAAGCTACAGCGGCGGGAGGGTAAAACAGCTTCTGCTACTCAGAAAGGAAAATACAGACAGAAAATATTCAGGAGAGCAACAAAATAAACATTTTTTCACACAGCAGGTTTATAGTGAAGCCGAGGACTATTACGGGAGAAGTGTCACAGTAGGGGATGGACTCAGCACAGGCCTGACATGGGAGAAGTTACGACACACACACGAAAAAGAAAAGAAAAGAACAGAAATGCTGAATTGAACTTTGGTTGGAGCTCAGCAAGCCTGAAATACAATGAAGAAAAGCCTATTTAGTTAATACTTTTTATCTTTGCAATGATGATGAATGAATAAGTATAACTGACATCAAAACCAGCTTCATTTAACGAGCCTGAAATGATCCGACATGCAGAACTCCAACCACACCGGAGGCAGCGAGCAGCGCGGGGACGATGGCGCCGCACCGAGCATCAGAGTGACGGTGGGAGGATGACCACGGCCGGCAGAGGATGATGTTAGCACGGGTTTGGATGTTTCACAGTGAGAGGAGAGCGTCTGTTGTTACTGAAGAAGCAAAGGTTTGATGAGGTTTCTGGGAAATTATGGAGAGTGGGAACCAAAAGGTGTTTGAGGGGAAGAGGAATTAGAGATATGCTCACGTATGTTCTCGGGAAAGCCACCGAAACAAACAGGAAACTTCCACTTAATGTACACCGACTCTTTAACACAGGCAGGAGCTGCCTCTGGAGTTACACTAACCTCTTGCTTTTCACTCAGTTATTAAGCTGTTTGGTGGAATATTAATCTGGAGTTTGATAATGTAAGTTGGTTCTGTCTTTTCAGTCTGTTTATGCCTCATTTATGCTAATATCTTTATCACTTTCACCTGTCTGTTGCTTTTCTAATTCTTTAAAATTTATTCAATGCTTTCATAAATTTTAATCAGGTTTTTCTTCTCTTTTTGTACTGCTTGTCTTGTTATGCTTCCTTGTTCTGTCCCCTTTTAAATAATCTGTGTGGCGCTTTGGACTGCATTAACAAGCATCAGAAATGCTGCATAATTTCATTAATTGAAAAACAACCAGGGAAGTTAAAAGTGTCCCACCGCTGCCTCTAAGGTCACTCTGCACTCTCGGTGACGGTAACAGAAGCCTCAGCGCGCTCCGAAGAGGATTTATTGCTCTCATAAGATCAACGGTGGGCTGCTGAGAGAGTCGAGCTTCGATGGAAAATCTGCAGGAGCAGAAACGCTCAGACGGCATGTGTGGCACATTTTATGATTCACTGAGGATCATCGTGAGGTGAGGTGGGTCGGCTTCACATGGACGCCCAGCGTTTCTACGTTCCATGAATGGAAATGACCGTGAGAAAAGCTTCCCGATAGCTCTGTGTGAAACACGGCGTGTGTTGGTCTCTGTGTGTGCGGTTATAAACTGACTGTGGTCGTAAACGGCAGTCAGATGGAGAGAGGGACGCAGGCGGCAAACACACAGCAAGAAGACCTGGAAAATATGAAAGTGTTTAAAGAAAGCCAGATAATGTCAATAGAATAAAACGGCATCATGTCTTCCAGGTGTTCGTGTTGATGTGTTCATCCTTGTGCATCCTTGACATGGGAAAAGATAATAAAAAAAAAAAAAAAAATGTGGTAAAGGAACAAATATACAAAAGAAACAGAACAAGAAATGAATAAAGACGACTAATGATCACCATGGCAACCTGCGAGGAGTCACTGTATCCGTCACGCCACAGCACTGGTAATGCTGGCAGCCAGCGACCCTCCGACACGACAACTTGGCACATGTGCGGCGTTGCGGTGCTGCGGGGGTCAAAGGTCACCACTTTGCTGAGGGTCAACATGCTGCTTTACCTCTTGGGCCGTTCGTTGAGGCTGGTGCTTCGGGCTCGAAATGGACTTTGCTCGTGACTGTCATCGAACGGGAGCAGAGCGTTGGAGCGTAAACCCTGGAGGAGGGAAAGAAAAAAGACTCAGAGTCACCAGAGCAACACGGGTTCTTTCTGAAGAAAGGAGCTGGATTTGCATGCTTAGAGTCTGTATTCTGTATTTTACTGGACTGTACCTTTGTTATGTATTGAACGAAGTCCTTGCGGAAGGGCAGTCTGCAGCGGATGAACCACATGGCGATCACATGGTGGGCGAGGGACACAATGTACTGGTTGAATCTGGGAGAAAAACGAGCGTTCAGGAAGCGTGTGTGCAGCTGAAAGCAGACGTGCCGATGTGTGTGTGAGCGCTCACTTGGAGGGGTTGGTGTAAGGTAGCGAGATGGCGAACACGCTGACGTACTGCTCAGCTACGAAGTTGGCGTAGAGGTGAGGGAGGCGCACCAGGGCTGTGAAAGAAGGAGGAAGAAACGACACGTCAACCGACCCGCTCCGACTCTGCGCTCGCTCCACCTCCAGCCACGTTGAGACAAACTCACTGGAGAGAAACTCCAGCATGGGAGAAGCCATGGCTACGGTGGCGGATATGTGCGTCAGCTTCACGATCAGAGCCGGCAGGAGCTTGATCATGATGTCAGGCATCTCCACCGTGCACATGGTGAGGGCCACCACGCACTGTTTGGCACAGCGGTAAATGAGGCCCGTCTCCAGGCACTGGACCAGCTCTCTCTGCCAAGCAGGAAAAAGAAAGAAGAAGTTAAAAAAAAAAACAAACAAAAAAAAAACATTAATCCAGGTGTTTTTCACCATTTTTGATAAATTGGAGGTCAATAGAGCGTTTTCTGTCAGTGAATAGATGTGAGTAAATTGAAAACCTCGCTTTTCAATATTGAGCTCAGTCTAATACAGACACAATGATACCGATCAAAAAAAGCAGCGCAACAAAAATAAATCACACAGAGTATCACATAGTGGCAGCAACATTTTCATTTTACAGCCTCATTAAAGTTTATATTCCGCTCGCCTCATTTGGAGCTCAGGTTATCAGTCTGGCCACGTGGGAGTTTGCATGTTTGATTCTCTATGGATGCTGTGTTTCCTCTCCCAGTTTAGAAATGTGAATTTGAGGTGATCGACTGTCTCTGAAACGGCTGTAGTCCTGAATCTGAGTGTCTGTCTCTGACGGGTCTCTGAGGGATGTTCGAACATTTCACCTCATATTTTAACTTGGTATGAAGGTGTAGCGTGGTAACATTATTTCCAGGTTTTAAGTCATATCGTGAATGGATTTCCTAAAGTGAAACTTTTCACATTCGGACATAAAATATTTTATTTCATTATATGAAGAGATGAACTACCACTATATTTAAATGTGACACAATTTCATGTAAAAATGCCTCCAAAAATGGTTCTATTATTTGGGAAATTTTAAACTTTGGAAAACAAAAGTGTATTTTCTGCAAATGTGAATCTTCTAGTTCAAAACAGCCTGTGAATTTAAAGTTTAAAAAAAAAAACATAGTGAAACTGAATTTAAAGCGTTCATATCCTGTAAGTGTTTGCTCTGTAATCATCCAGCAGATTGTCCTTTCTACCTGTCTTGATTGTTCCAAGTAATTGTGGTAGGAAGTGATGGCTGTGAGGACGGGAACGACGGCCAGCTGGACGTCCGTGCGTGAAAATCCCTCTGGGGTTTTCTTTAAACGCTCTGAGATCAGGCGATCTGTCACCTGTATTCACACACGAGAAAAAGCCGTTACTGAACATCATTCGGAGTTTCATTGCGACCGGGTATTTGCTGGTCGGTTCGCGCAGGTGAAGTACCATGCAGCAGAGCGTGGAGCAGAGCTGATCCAGGCTGCAGGGCGACGTGAGCAGCAGCACTTTGTACTGCAGCGTCCACGGCAGCTTGTCCAGAACCAGCTTCAGCACCTTCCAGTCCATCTCCTGCAACAACACCGAACCACATCAACGCTTCTCAACGCGAGGCGTATCAATCAGTTGTCTACAGATATATGCGTGACTTTTACAGATCTGTTTTTGTACCATCTTGAGGCACTGCAGCAGGACGCTGAAGGCGGGGGCGTAGGGCAGGTAGGCCGAGCGAACAGACGCCGCTGAAGCGGGCGGAGCAGCAGGAGGAGCAGGACTGCCAGCAGGAGGCGATGTTGAGCCCGTCAGCTTCTTCTCACCGACACGCTTCTCCGGCTCTCTGAAATACAAAAAAAAGACCTCTTTGTTTATAATAGGAAACTAACTGAACTGCGGTAAGACGCGTCAGACGTCCTCACCCTGTGTCACAATAGCAATAAGGGCTGAATCTTATGGCGCCATCTTTGTTGGGAACGCCGAGTCGGTGAAGAGAGTCGGCGCGCATCATGAGGAAGAAGTCAAACACCTGGACGAGGCAAAATCAATCAGTCAGCATCAGAAATCCAACGCAATGATCAATACAGGCCATCGATCGCCCCTACCTGCAGTCTGATACTGGAGGCAATAGCTGAACAGTACTTGTTCTTGTAGTGAAGCTGGAGGTGGCTGATCAGTAATTCATAAACGCGACTGGCGTGGCTGGCTGGCAGGCTGTACAGTTTGCTCTGTCACGGAAAAAAACAAACATGAGAAAACAACAGGAAAATGTTTTTTTTGTTTTGGTTTTTTTTTTGATCCATGACAGATTTATAACATCTATTACTCCACGGGTGTGTTAGAAAAAGCTCATTTACAGTTTACCTTCAAACCTGCAAAGTGCGAGAGGTTTCATCTTTAATGAAACATGTTTGTGAACCGATTTAAACAAATATGCAGTAAAGCGTCAAAGCTAATTAAGTGTTGATTAGATGGAATTTAGCTGTTTTTCTTCTCAATGATATTCATTTTCACCACACATATTCAACCTTTATTAGTTTGTCATGAAAAGCTGCTTCTCAGTCGCCTCGCTGGTCTGATCTCCGCACTCTGAATGACGACCGCTGCCGTTCATTACTTCTGCTCCGCAACAACTAAAATAGCTCAGATTTCCAAGAATTGAGGCAACTGGAAAGCAACATAAATTTAGAGCTGGCAGTGAGTGTGAAAGTTCTCACTTGAACTTTGGTGACAGACTGACGCCGCTCCTTGCAGGTAATATAAACGTTAGAGCATGAGTCTGTGAATCGGAGGAAAACTCTACTCGTGTACCTGAAGGATTTCCAGCAGGCCCAGTATGGCCGTCCTGACATCTTCCATAGGAGACTCAGCTGTGGGGTCTCTCTCAGAAACCTCCAGGGGCCCCGAGCAGACCAGAGAGCGACTGGCCACCTGAGAAGAAAACAGATCGTGACTTCAGTTCCCTGAATGATTTCACTCTGGCTGAAGTGAGCCGGAAGCCGAGTGACGTTCACCCTTTCAATGATGTCCAGCAGGCTGGTGAAGTGGTGTGTGTTGCAGCCCTCGGCGAGGTCCACCAGGAGCTGGGTGGCCTGTTTCCTGACGGCCAGATCCCGGTCCTCAGCGATCCCGCTGAGCTGGGGGATCACCACCATTTCAATCAACTCATCCTGTTTGGAAAAAAGAAAAAGAAAAACACAAAAGCTTCAAATATTTAAAAAAAAAAAAAAAAAAAAAGAAGAAGAAAGTTGCATCAAACACAAAGAAAAAAATGTTGCAAGAAAAATGCAGAGTAGAGAAGGCAGAAGAAAGACATGCCGGTTATGCCAACTTTCAGCTATATTCAGCTCATCAGCTAAACTGTGCGACAGAGTCAGAGGTGTTTGTGTCCAAACCTCATAGAGCTGACGGTTGGTGCTGAGAACGAAGGACAGGATGTGAAGCACTTTGATCCTGATGACGCTGCGAGTCTCGTTTCTTCCAGGAGGACAGACAAAGAATAAAACCGAGATGTGATAAGAATACAGACCATGAGCTGCTCGCGCTCTCACTCTGCGTGTGTGTGTGTGAGTGTGTGTGTGTGTGTGTGTGTGTGTGTGTGTGTCCTACCTGAAGAACTTCTCCATGAGGCGGTGAAGACTCTGAATCCAGCCGTCCTTGGCCGGCTGGATGGACTGAGCGCGGTACGAGATGAGGGTGAGCACTGACGCATCCTGTCACACAAAATAAGATGAAAATGAGCAATATCGACAAACGGCAGACACACACTGCGACATTTCAACTGTCTCACATGAATGAGAAAATCTTGATAATATCTCACAGACAGCTGGAGGTTGTTTTCTGAAATGTGAATGTCAGTCATGAAAATGAACGATCACAGACCATAAATTCTTTCTTTTCCTCGTCAATCTACACACAATACCCCATAATGACAAAGTGAAAATGTTCATTGAACATCTCTGGAAACACCTCAAAATATCTGAGCAGTAACGCTCCACATCTAACCTGACAGAGCTTCAGAGGATCTGCAGAGAAGAATGAGAAAAAATACCCCGAACGCAGGTGTGCATTAAAAGAATCGGGACTCACGGGTCTCTTGTCGGCACACTTCTCCACCAGGCTGAAGAACTTCTCAGTGGAGCCGTGGTAACCGTTCTGCTCGTACAGCTCCTCCACCGTGGTCAGCAGCTCGTAGACGATGGCCTTCAGCTCCGTGCTCCCTATCGTCTGTGAAGAGACGGGACGCACAACGCTCGGTCAAATCAGAGCTGCCGTTCTCCTCCGCACGGCCTCTCTCTCTCGCCATGAGCACAGACCTGGATCTGCTGCAGCAGCCGCTCGATGATTCCCAGCAGGATGTCCCAGGTCACCACCTGCAGCTCCTTGCCGTACTTCTTGATCAGCCTGGTGATGGAGAGGACGATTTCATGGGACACCACCTCGTTGGCACAAGACATGGCCTGAGAGGAAAGAGTCCGACAGATTTAGAACATATAAAACACATCTTTTCTCCATGTCCAAACGTCAGATCTGTGGAGGTGAGCCTGCGAATCTGACAATATTAACATGATTTTTTTATATGCCTGTGTTTGGAAATTAACTTGTGATTTTAAAACGTAAACCTGGAAAGAGATTCCCAAACTGATGTTAGATACTAATGAGAGACGGCATCTAAGAAGAAGACAGTATTTTACCTTGTAGAAAGACGGCAAGACGAGGGTGGGGGTGTTTTTGAGGGCAGGCAGTCTGTGAGCCCCCCACAGCGCCATCCCAACGAAGAACACTGCTCCTCTCAACAGCGACGCGTCTTCCATGTACACCCTGGAGGAGATTACAGCCGGTCATGAAGAGCACAGCCTCCTCGAGGCGACAACGGCTGCACGACATATTCCAAAATCGTACCGTTTAGGCATTTGCAGTTTCTAACAGAATTTACGCAGTTCAATCCTGTTTGCCATCCACCCCCCCCCCCGGACATATTACAAAAAGTGACTGTACTGCAATAAATCGTCCGTTTTGGTGCAGTGTGCATTCATGCTCTGCACGGCAAGATTTTTTGGAAACCCGATGGAGCCCAGTGCATGAAATCTTCTTGACAAGAAATTGTATTTCACCTTATTGTTTCAACAGCAAATCACACAGTAGGACAGAAAGCAGCAGGAATGAAGGAAAACCGAGCATAAACAACAAAAGTCAACAACTGCTACGCTTCTAAAACGCTGCAGGTTTTAATGCAAAAGAAAAAACAGATATTGGACCTCAGAAGAGACGAGTGCTGTCATTCAGAAATCAAGTCCACCAACATCATGTACCAAAGTTTTCTTTTTTGCAAGTCATTCTGCCATTACCGACAACCGAATGTGTGTTAATACAACAAAATCACAACACTACCTCTCCTCCATGATGCGACACATGGTGTAGATGGCGCTGTGGCCGAGGTGAGTCCCCAACACCTTCCTCATCAGCTGGAGAAGCAGCAGAGAAGGAGGCAGTTAGAAACCTCTGTCAACAAAGAAATAAGACGTGTGTCCATGTTTCTCTCAGGTCTGCTTTCACCTTCCAGCAGGATTCACAAAACTCCTTGACGTTGATGGCGCGACACAGCGTGATGATGAAGACGGTGAGCGAGTCGGAGGGCAGGCAGTTGTAGCACACAACTGCATCCAATACTTGAAGAGCCACCTACCAAGAAAAAAAAAAAAAAAACACACACACAAACCATTTACACACACACACACAGCAAAAACAGCAGCAGAACATAATGATGAAGATTTACACTAGAGCTTTTGAATAAAGTGACTTTATTACTGCTTTACGTTACAAAACTGGTTAATAAATGAAAGATAAATACATTTTATTAAACTTGAAAGTGACATTTTGAAAACTTTGTGTGCCGTTGATGTTTAAGATGAGAACTTGAAGATTTAAAGTTTATCAATCCCAAGAAAAGCTGCAGACACAGAATGAAACTTTATTTCCTCACTTTGTAGTCTGAAGAGTCTTTAAAGGACCGAGCTGCCTGTAAATATACATCCAGCAGACACATTATGTTTGGTGATGAGGGATGAAAGAGTGAATTCTGCATTTATTCTTGCAGTTAATACAAGAATCCGAAGTGAATAAATGAACGAATGAAAATAAAATTACACAAAAACTACAAATCGTTTAATTAAAAAATGAAGATCGCTTCGTCTACAGGAAGAGCAAGAAGCAAAAATCAAAAAGCCTCTGTGCATCTGTTATTAACAGCAGCGATGATAAATAGTCAAGACAGTCAAAACTCACCTCAATATCTGAGGAAGATGTGGTTCTGTTGCACAGCAGACAGATTTTCCTGGAGAGAGCAGCAAAAGCAGCAGCTTGTTAAAAACACTTCCTGAAGAAAACTAAGGCTGTGTGGACGCATGTCTGACTTACTGGACCATGATGGACACGTTTTGGTCCAGGTAGCAGCTATTGAACTTCACCAGGTTCACCAGAACATGCAGGAAGTCGGAGGTGAGACCAATGTCCATCCACAGGAGGACGAAGCGCGCTGCAAGGGAAAAGAAAACATGTTTACTACGAGGACTCACAAGGTAAATCAAAGCACTTCAGATTGATGCAGCTTGTCAGGAGGTGAATATCATAAATGTATCGCATATATATCAGAATGAGAAGAAGCCTTCATTATCTTGACCTACTGAAGCTCTGAAGAAAATTATTTGTTCAGTCGGGATTATAAGAAACTACAGGACGCCAGGTCAATGACAAAAAGCGAACAAAGATCAAAAGTCGACAGTGATCAGCTGAGATGTGACAGAGCCACAAAGTCACGATTTCCTTCTCTTTAACTCGGTCTTCCTTTTTAAAAAAAAAAAAATATTTCAAGGCAGCAAGGAGGGGCCACAAAAAACAGAAAACCAAATAAACTCACACAACAGATAAAGCAGAGTCACACAATCTCTGAAGAAAGACAGCAGTGTTTACAGTGAAATATATTAAGACACAGCTTGAAAAAAGTAAATACGGTGATCCTTCATTATTGTAGTATTTGTGGAATAAATGTAGAAGGTTTTGAGGTCTGTTGAGATGATTCCAGTGTATTTGCTTCATGTCTGACCAGGATGACGGATCTACAAACACAGTCTGTGGTTTGGTTTGGTTCTAAATATTGAAAAGGACCAGTAGAGCGTCATCTCGGTATCAAGAGAAATATTGAACCTCAGAATAACTGTCTAGTTGATAAAAAGAAGACTCTGCTTTACCGATATCCTCCTCCAGGTACGTGATGTCCTTTCCGTTCTCCGTTAAGGCCTTGAACACCTCCAGCCTGTCGGACAGGTCCTCGTTGGACGGCTGGTAATCTCTGACCACTTTGAAGAAGTAGGCTCTGAGAGGGCCGAGCCGCTCGCCCTGCACACGATTCACAAACACAGAAACATTCAACATCCACGACGTGGGTCGCGTTGGGTTCTGGTTAAAAAAAAAGGAAGAAGCATAAAAGAGGTACACAGAACTGAAAACATAACATCTTGCAACAGATAAAATAAATGTTTCATGTGTGTTGGAGTGACTGTGGTGTGTTCAGACCTGGCCCTGGATAATGGCCCTGAGCAGATGAAGCACGGCGTGCCTGGCCTCTGGAGGCTGTTCTGGAGTCAGCATGTCCTCCACGGCCTTCCACACCGCCTCCACTGCGTGCTGCAATCACACACACTCTCATTAATAAAGATGACTGAATTGTTAGAATTAAAAAAAAAAAAAAAAAAAAAAAGAATCCCTTAACTTTACCTCCTCAAATTTTTTTGTTTTGGCGAGATCGCATATGTGATTCATGACGCGGACGCGCACGCTTAAGCCGTTGTCATGCTGGAGCTCCTAAAACACACAATGAGGAAGGAGGAGGACGTCCACGATTATTAAGAAGAGACCTGGAGGGGGTTTCACTGTGGAGTGTGTGGACGTGTTCTTTGCACACCTTGAGGATGTCGGCAGTGATGATAAACTCAGAGGGCTTGCTGTCGCTCTGCTTGCTGGGAGGCCGTGGTGGTCCCAACCCAAAAATCCCCTTTACTTTATCCTTCAAGCTCTCCTTACTCGGCTGTTTGTTCATGGTGACGGCGACACACACAACAGGGGATCGAATGCTGCCTGCAAAGACAAACATGTTATTTATCAAGTTAGATGTGATTAAACTAGGCCCATGAAAACTATGATAATGGAACAAAACAAGATTACTAACAGGGAATATCTGAATATGTATCAGATACTGACTGAGTGGCCCCTGCCCCAAAGAAGGTTAAAAAGAAAAAAAAAAAAAAATCAGTCACACACAGATCACAACAACAAAGCATGGCAGAGCCACAGAGGCGCAAAAATAACCACAGAGTGACAGAAAAAGGTCAAGCAGAGGATGCTAACATTACATCACAACAAAATCCCCAAAATGTCTGAGAAAATAAAACAGAGATACGAAACACAAAACAACACCTATGTATCCTACGTGACACAGAATGACCAGATATCACTACAAGTAGCACTAAATAAGCACAAAGAGTGACACAGAATTACAGGAAGACAAAAAAAAAAAAAAAACAATCTGAAAGACACACAAGACCACGAAGAAACAATGACCATAAAGAAAGACTCACAAGTGTGCACGAGACAGAAAAGTCCCAAAACAACCAGGGAGTAGCGTGGGAGGACAACAACAAGATATAAATGAGCTCTGAGAGTCACTGCATGATAGCAAAGATACATAATGAACATGTGACGAATCAGAACAGCAGAATGAGCACAAAAATAAGAAAACAACCAATGTAAGTGCAAAAATATCTCATGAGGGGAGCAGCTGTATTGCCATGGACCACCCTGCTGTGTTGGATTTTTTTTAGCCCCTGATGTGAAGAAGCTGAAACAGTTAGTACCTTAACTTGTGAGTGGGCAGGAGTTAGTAATATCTCCACAACCATGGAGCCCAGGTAGAACATGCGCTGGAGGAGCAGCCTCCACAAGCTCCCATCCAGCCCAGTTTGGAGCCGCGGCCTGTAAATGTGTAAACCCAGAGGTCAGGTTTGAAGAATTTGCTGTCATGTGGACTTGACAGACACAGAGGGGAGGGAGGGAGGGAGGGGGCAGGCAGACAACGACTGTTCTGTTTCACTCCAACAACAACAACAACCAGCAGCAGCAGCAGCAGCAGCACGTCGGTGGGAGGAAGCCCCGATCCAGGACCGAGCACGCCTCTGACAAACAGGTCCACAAATCCGGCTCGTTACCAGGAGAAACACACAATGGCGCAGCTGAAGCCTCTCAGAGGCTGCCGAAGGTCTGCTAGTCTCAAACAACAACCCCTCCTCCACCTCCTCCCCTCCCCCCTCCCCGTCTCCCTCTCACCGTTCCAGTCACGGGTCAGTCCGCCTGCAGCCGACACAGCCGTCCACGTCTGTGCATGGGTCTAAACTCTGTGCTTGCAGAGGAAAGCTTGCTCCCAGTCCTCCACTCCTCGACCGGATGACACACTGACGCTCTGACAGAGGCACTTCCGACAAAAACACGCTGCCGCGCTGCATCCTGGGAAATTGAGTTCTAAGTGCTAAATGTTTTTCTGGCTGTTTTTGCTACAGTGAGAAAAACTGCCTGTGTGTGGAAGTGTCATCTGATTCACTGGATTTCTATTTACGACCAAATGAGTTTCGAATATTTATGACATATCACATTACAAAACAAAGTATCTGGATTGTTGGCTAACACATATATTCAGTTTGAGACTATGAAAAAAAATAATTACGGCCGTAATTAATTTTATTTATTTATTTAGCCTTACATTTCATTAACCCGAGGAACCACTGTATCTGGAGCACTTCAGCATCAATGCCTGCATAGCAGAGGCGGAGCATTCTCGACAGATCCTTATGATAGTAATTTCACCATTCAAACAATCCCTCATGCTACCGTCAAACGACACACTAATGCTCACTTTTATTGAGCCAAGCAAACCTATATGCCTCAGAAAGCAGAATAAAGTCACAAACCAGTTCACAAACTTGTTCTGAAGAACAAATACACATACGCACGCACACACACGCACATAAAGACAAATGCAGCCTGTCAGGTGTGTCAATCTCAGAGCGTCCGCTGTCCATGGTGCTGAAAGTTCAGATAAAAAGTCACGGGCAGCATCTGTACCATCTTTGATACAGCTTAAATATAAAATGAACACAGCTGGTCTAAAATTACACAATCTATTCAGATAGATACAGACACAGCTATCTATAATCTTTTGGAATTCACTTAGGCTATATTAGAAAAAAAATAGACTCGGTCTCTTGTACACAAGGCACATTCAAATAGGCAGGTGTTTAAGACCACAGCATTCTGATAAAGATAATATTTTTGAAGGTTTCACTGACTCACCAGTGGCTTCGATGTTAGGTTTTGGGTAGTACCGCTAGCGGCTAGCATAGTGTTTAGCATACTGTTGAACTTCCCTCCAAAGAGTTCAGATCAAGTGCAAAGAAAAACCTCGTTCATGCCTCACAGCCAATCAGCGCTGGCTTACACCTCTGATGCATTCATGATAGTGCTGTCAGTTTTAATCTCGATCAATCCATTGAGGTCTGCCAATTGGGTCAAAGAAAAGAACTAGAGGATAGTCTTTTTCCTGACATTGGGACTGATTTATGAGGGTTAGATTCTTCATTGCGATTAATCTCAACTTTAAAAAAAGTTAACTGTTGACAGCTCTCTATGAATTAATCACAATTAATTGCGATCAATGCGATTAAAACTGACAGCACTAATTCATGGACAGTCGGAATGTAAGAATTGGCAAATTGGAGCCCACACTCATATGCGTATACCTTCTCGCACACACTGCACATTTTATTATAATAATTTATTTCCGATTAAATGTGAACGCATCACATGAAACGGGGCCCTATGACCTTCTGGGCCTTGGGCCACCGCCCCCTTGCCCCCACTCTGGCTCCGCTACAGCTGCATAGTATTTTGACGACGATCAAATCTGACACTCGGAATGAAGTCCCAGACAGGAGAAAAAGGCTCTGAACCTGTTATATGTTGTTTTTGTTGTTGAATGTTGTTTCTGCAAGTCCGCATGATGTCTCTGTGTGAATCAAACATGTTCTTCCTGTGCTTCCAGGGGTCGCAAAAATATTGTAATTTAATACATAGCTCCCGCAGCTGTGAATTTGTGTGGATTGTTTAGAAATGGACACTGCTTATTCACCTGCAGTGCACTCTTATTGCGAGCCACTTAGAATCTTGTGTCCACAGTTTCGTTCAATGCCTGTGCACAGGTTTCTGAGGGGGCCTGATTGGGTTTCACTTGAATAGGGGGTGTGCTCAACGATCATCCAATCACAAGTATGCATTACCATCACACAGTGAGTCCACCTGCAGACCTGTCAGCTCTTCCACTGAAGCTGCTCCTTTAGTGTTAAGAACATTTTACCTCACAACAATACCCCAAGTGGTCCTAAGTTTCCTTGGGTAAAAAAAAAAGGTCCTTCGAGTCAGATGCAATGATTTCCACAGCAAGGACATCAACCTTGCTATTTTGATGACTTCCTGGTTACTCTGCCTGAACATCGGCTTCCTCAAACAGCACCCCCTCCACAGATCCATTCCAGCATCAGTGATAGCAGGCCCCAGGATGTAGTACAAGCAACCCCTGCTGTTCAAACCCCTCATGCTGCCCAAGCTCAGAACCTGGATCCAGCCAGCGTTCTTTCAGTCCTTCAAGAGGTGCAAGAGGACAACCGGCTGCTACGTCAAAAGATGCAGGAAGTACTCCGAGCCATTATAGCCCAGCCTCACAGAGCTCATCAGTATGGTGCCGCTGGTCACAGACTGCCAATTCCAGGCCGGTTTGACTTTGAAGAAAGCAGCCTCCCTTCGCCTCCTCCTCCTTTAGATCACACCCCTCCTCCTCTTCAGTCACCCAAACAGCCCATCTCCGAGGAAGAGGACGAACTACAAGAGGTAATCTGCACCACTCCACGTGTTCACCATACACAATCACATCACACCTCAAGACGGCCAGTACCACCGCCGCCACCAGTGTTTTATCACACCCCACCTGGTACACCAGGACCCATACCCGTGCATCAGCCGCGGCTTTCACAGAGGCCACTTCTCAGCGAGCGTCTGAGAGGTATGAGCATTCATTCTGATAACAACACCCAAACTCCTGGCCCTCCAGTGTCCACCCCAGCAGACGTAGTGCCATACACCCTGCCTCAAATCCCAATGACCACCTCAATTCGGCCACACGTTCGGCCTCCAGCAGGCCAAAAGAGAGAGAACCAGGGGTCCTACAATCAGTCATCTTAATAAGTCAGTCCCCAAGTGAGAGTTACCCCAAGTCTATAAATTTGATATATTTTCCACCTCGTATCAATCCAGAAATCAATGTTGTTCAACAGTCATTTTTCTTCAAATAAAAAACTAACTGTTTTAAAAACTTTGGTCTGATTTTTAGTTCTTTTGAAGAATGCGGTCCCAAATACATAGTGTGAACCTGGTCCAGGTCAAGCTTGAAGAGGAACTGGGTCTTTTTTCATGATTCTGGGTTCTGTAGTCCCGGTATGAGTTAATTCAAAAGAGAACACTAAGGGGACCAATAAGCTCTGTTACACTTATATTACAGTTGAGTTTATGAGGCTGTCACAAACATCTTAACCATCTGTGGAGACCATTCTACTTCGTGTGATGCTTAGCCCACCTACGGGCTTCGCTATTGGTACTCTCCCTGGCGCCAGCCAATCACTGAGACAGATCGGAAAAGTGACGTGCCAATCCCGCACGCCCGCTGGCACACTGCCACGCCCCTCACAATAGGGGATATAATCAGTGTGTGCCCACTCCACTTCCTTTTTCTGAACAGCCTAGGAGAAACGGAAGCAGGACAGCTTTTCTTGCAGGTCGGTGGGCACACACACACACTCGTAGAACTGAAGTTACATTAAGTAACTATTAATTCTACTTCGTGTGATGCTTAGCCCACCTACGGGCTTCGCTGTTGGTACACAACCAAGGCGGAGGTCGTAGGGATCAATGTACTCCCAGCTGGAATGTTGACAGGATTGGCGGGGAAAAGGAAGTAGGCAGGCTGTATGCCCAGTACAGCCACACCAAGCCTCCAAGACACTGGCGGCAGGCAGCCTCGCACCGAGGCGCAGACCACAGACGTGTCCGATAAGCACCGTAACAACGGCACACATACGCCGGCCAGGACACCCAGAGTCACAACAGCAGGCAGCAGAACCACACACGGCCTGAAGCCCCCCCAGGGAAGCAGTAGCCGGTCTGGACAAGAACCAACATGGCCAAGCGACAGAACTCCACAGAGTCTGTGCACATATCCATCAGGTAGGAGCGCACAAAGGTGGACGCAGAAGCCCAAGAGGCGGCCCGGCAGATTTTACACACCGTGACACCTCTGCACAGGGCCGCAGAAGCAGCAACGCTCAGTGTAGAATGAGCGCGAATGACTGTAGACGGCGGGTGGTTCCGCGCCTCGTAGGCAGCTGCGATAGCGCCCCCAACCCAGTGGGCAAGACACTGGGAGGATAGCGGGGCGCCATGCCCCCTGGCCCCGAACCGCACAAACAGCTGGTCCGTAGTGCGAAAGCCAGCTGTGCGCTCAACGTAGCAACGTAGAGCCCTGACCGGGCACAGCAAACGCAGCCAAGGGTCGTCTCCTGACGAGCCAGGCAAGGAGCGAAGTGTCCTGATCTGAATCACTCTCCGAAGTCCGAAGTGATCACCTTGGGATGAAAGGCCAGGTTAGGCCAGAGGTGGACCAGTCCCCCGTCCTGACTGAAAACCATGCAGGAAGGGTGGACTGACAGGGCGCAGAGATCCCAACCCTCAACAAATACTCATGTCAGTGCGTCTTGTTTCAGGTGGGAAGTATGTACCATGGGCCATCCTGGTGGATCTGGAGCCTGGCACCATAGACTCTGTCCGCTCCGGCCCCTTTGGGCAAATCTTCAGACCAGACAACTTTGTTTTTGGTAGGACACACACACACACACACACACACACACACACACACACACACACACACACACAAACACAAACACTGTTTAAGAGGAACAAAACCATGACATGCATAGATTTTACCATTTCTTTTATAGAGGAAAGCCATACCATAGGAACAGAGCACAGAGTGAATAAATGATAATCTGAGGTGCAAAGCAATCCTGTACATAATAGATATCAAGGTCAATAAATCCGTTAATCAGAAATCTGAGGGATTTATGAAGTAGGAGCATGATGAACTTGGGAGTGCAACACTTAAGTCCGGTATAGAAGAAAATGGTGTACAAATACATCTGTGAAATCATTTTAGAGCCACTGTTTAATGTGAAATCACAGTTGAGTGTTTGGAAACAGTTTTTCATTAGGAAAATGGAAAAGGATCATTTTAAAATCAGCCAATTCCAGCTCAACCAAGTAAGTAAAAGTAAAAATAAGGCAAGGTTTTGTGACTGAGTCAATTTAAAAGTGCTCTTCTTCACCAAAACTTAACGCTCTGGGTTAAAGTTATCCCAAAGGATGCAGAATGACATTAACTTGAATGCTCTTCAGGTCGTAAAGGCTTCAAAATAAACTCGCAACAAATCAAAATAGAAACCTGCCAGGACGTCAGGCAGTCTGCATCACGGCCACACGGGGGCGGTGCAGCACCTGATTTACAGCTTTGGGTCTCCTTGACTGTGGAGTGGAGATGTTATTCTTTAAAATTGTTCCAGACGTGTGTTTTTCAGCCAATTTTGAGATTTTCATACCGTCTGCATTATGAGATTATTTTGTTACTTGTTGACAGTAATGTTTCACAACAGAAGTTATTTTGCCTGTGATGTACCCGGTCTTCTCTCACATAATCAGATAAGGTGGTGGGGTGTACACCCCCCTCTGAGGGCTTATTTCCACTGTAAGGGGAGATGCATGAACATGCAGAGAGAACATGCAAACTAGGGTTGAGCAAGTACACCACTATCTGTATCTGTATCTGTTTACTCATCCAAACTATCTGTATCCGTATCTGTACTCGGAGGGGGCGTGGCCTGAACCGGAAGTGGGCGTGGTTTAACAGGAAATGGGGTGGGGCAGAAATTGGCACACTATTTTAAGTCTGAAATTGATATGATTGCTCAGAAGTTGCTATATTTATTGTTTATTTGAAAACTATTTACAGAAAAGTCTCAATGATACAATTTACAAGTTGTTTTTTTTATTTTAGTCAGGACATGAACATTTTTAAAGTTATATAAATGATTATTTCTTCACACAACAGCCTCAGAATAAAGATTTGAATATTTTTGGTCACAATAGTGAAGGAAGTATTTACAGAACAAGTATTTTATTGAGTCAGAACATGAATATTTTTAGTTGTATGAATGAATTTACATAACAGCTTCTCTATAATTGTTGTCTGGACTCCAGCCAGAGTCCAAGGAAAGGAACAAGCCTTCCTGGTTTGGGACTGCCTCCCCCCATGATCCCCACCGGAATCTCCCCAGTGTCCCGGAAAATCTCTCATCCGCCCCTGCTGAGCTTCCTGGTCCTGTCCGCGGCTGCAGCGCGGATCATAGTGGACGTCGGTCCAGTTATCATCTCTCTCCCACAGATCACACCCTCCCGCTGGAGCAGAAGCTCAAATTATTATGAAAAAGAAAAGAAAAAAGGGAAAAAAAACGCGAGGGAAAACGAAACTTAAAACCCGTACGAGTAGGGTGACCATACGTCCTCTTTTACCCGGACATGTCCTCTTTTTACGTCCTGTCCGGGGCGTCCGGGCGGGTTTTTTAAATTCAGGGAAATGTCCGGGGTTCTCTGTTTTCTCAGCACGTGAACGTAAACTGACCAGCGCTTTGCACACAATACTATGATACTTTGTTGCGCCACGTAATTACCGAGAGGCGTCTTGTGAGCCGATCCGAATTATCTGTCGGGTGAAAATGAGAGCCTCTGAGTCCTACAGCATCCTACATGTTTAGCTGTTTACGGTGGATGTTCAGCAGACAGTGGATATATCCGAGGTAAGCGAGGCTGCTGCTGCGGAACTCTCCTCTGCCTGGGCGAGCGGCCGAGCTCTCTGGCTGCTCCACACTTTGATTGACAACACGAGAATGAGGAAGCTCGAAATCTATTGGCTGACGCTGACCGGCGCTTTTTCGGATAACATGGGGGTCTATGAGACGAAGGCGGGGCTCATAAATACATTTTTATATTGCTTTATGCTAATATTATATTGTAGTATCGAACCAGACTGACACATACAAGCTCTGTTGAAAAATGATACATACGTTGGAAACGAAAGGAAACGAACGGACACGAGCTTTAAGAGCACCTTCTCAGATGAACTGCAAAAACAAGTTCCAACATACCGAGATGAAAAATAGAATGTAGAAGAAAAGCAGGATGAAGAAAACAATTTAAGATTAAAAGCATATATCTTTTTGTTTGTTAAGTTAGTGTTTTGGTGAGACTCTTATAGTCTTCTATCTTATTACAGTTATTAAGAAATATATTGCTGAAGCTGGATTTTCTAACAGAAGAGTTCATATTTAGAACATTATTTAATATTTGTAAAGAGTCTAAGAGAGCTATTATTTTGTTATAAGTTTTTACATTTCACTTAATTTTGTTAAAGAAGTTAGTTTCGCATCATTGAAGCATAATAAAGCATTTTCATCAACCTCTGAGAAGCCTATCTGAATTTGTGCCTCGAGCACCCCCCCCTCCCCCCCCCCCCCCCCCCCCCCCCCCCCCCCCCCCCCCCCCCCCCCCCCCCCCCCCCTTCCTCGTTTTGGAAATTCTAAATATGGTCACCCTAAAAACGAGCATTCGGCTCACCCCTAATGCAAACTCCCAGTAGAAAGGCGTGTATTTGCAAACCACTGTTCGACTATCCATCTCTCTCTCTCTCTCTCTGTATAATAATGAAGTAGAAAACATTTTCAATGTTTTCAGCACTATAAAGAGGAGACAGCTGATCCTGTGGTTTAATGGAGAGCCTCCATGTGACTGATGAAGACAGAGAAGCAGATTTTATGGTGTCGTCTCTTAGAATTCTGCATCATTGTGCTTATGTGTGAGTGTTTAAGTGTGGTGGATTATTCAGGTGCAGTTTCCTGACTAGAAAACTATACAATATTCACATTTGTGAGACATTTGTGTGAGAAAGACGAGCAGGGAAGTGAGAGTTTTGGAGAGGTGGTCTCGTCACACGTCACTCACACATACTGACACAGATCAGGAAGTGTTCTGTCACTCCACTGCTGATTGTGCAGGCGGCTTCTCCTGCCGCTGCTCTGCTCTGCCTTCATCTGATTTTCACTTCTTCGCCAGAGGTATGGCTGTCATCTGACACATCTGCTGAAGACTCTCCTTCCATACTAGCACATGGACACAGCCGTCCTCCTCCAGCAGCATGGGCTCCAGACTGAAGTAAGTTAGTTTTTGTCTCGTGTGTCGACTGCAGTCATCACCATCACTCTGCCTGTCTGTCTCTTCTTGTGGTTTTATTACTTCCTCTCGCAACTGCACAGGAAGTTTGCTTTAGCAGCTCACTGTCCTGTATACCAGCTGCCACACACTTCTCAGGAATCTGTTTTTGCTCAAAGCAAGGCACATAATCACATTTAAAATAAAAAGCTTTTGAATATCTTGCCTTAATTAAACTAAAACCATCCACATGTGAACACACCTTCTGCACCTCAGAGGTTTTATGTTTGGGAAATGCTAATAAAGTGATAAATTCCACAGTATAATCAATGAAGGTGTTTTCAGAACAACTGTGATGGAAACTCACATCAGAACTGTGAATGTCTTTCCTGTCAGACAAAACCCTGAGCAAACCTTCCACTGGTTCTTTGAAGCAAGTTGCCCGGTGGCCAGAGACAAAGGTGAGGCTCTTCCTCAGAGAGCATCTCCGTTTCACTCTTCACTCAGCTCCACATGTCTGCTATCCACTGTCCTGATGAGGAGGAAGGTCATCTTCGGTGTTGTTCGGCTCTCCTCAACCTTATATTTTGGGATTTCATGATGAATCTGAGTTGGATTTCAAACACGAGAGCCTCACGTTTTGAACATGAAGGTGTTTCTGCCGCGATGGAGAGTTGCTCATGCTTCCTCTCATCATGTGACCATAAAAACCACAGTCTGCCATGTCACATGGGACATTTCAGACCAATGTGTTAAACACAAGTTAGTTCATACCAGGGTCTTCATCTGGTCTCTTCAAACATCCTGGCGCTGTTTTCGCAGATATTTATTCTTACTAATGTTACAGATCCTGGGGTGTTGTTCCAGTTTCCAGAGGACTTCAGTGACGAGGTGAATCTTCACGTCTCTTGCTCTTTCAAACACACCACTTCAGAGAGATTTATCATGTGAAAGTGATCAGATCAACTCATCAGATTACATACATACAGGTCAATCATAACATGTGATTCATATGAACCAACGCTAACACCTTTTCACAGCAGTCAACATCCAGATATTAGAGATTTAAACTGTGGACAACACAGCTGGCTCTACTCAGTGAGAATGAAGCCGATCAATTCATCCAGAGATGTTTGAATGAACAGCACTTCTGAGCTACAAAACAACACTAATAGAGATCTGATTCTACTGATATCCTTCTTCACCTGCTGTGAATGACTTGTGTGTTTTTCTATTTATGTACTCAGTGGAAACTGTTTCGTGCCAAAGGTGGGCAATTTTATGGAGGGGGCAGATGACGAACTGCAGAAAACCTCTGCTACTTATCAGCATTCATCCCAACGACAAAAAAAGCAGTATGTTAGTGTCAACCATATAGGTGAATCAGTGAAAACTCTGTTTCTGTGTAAACAAAGAATAGGGCAACTTTTTTAAAAAACTCTGCTACTGCATCGATATGGAAACAGGCTGAACGCAACATTGTGAAAATGCTCAGCTCCTTGATCTCCATGTAGACGGCAGAAATGTTAGTACAGCACACCCACCCCAGTTGTAAATAGTTGTTCTGCACGTGTGAGTAGGTGGACAGTAACAGCGTTTGCCTCCGGAGTGTCATGGCTCTCAGTCCACACTCTTCTGGGACTTTGTGCTTTTAGAGCTGACAGTCGCCGTGACAGCAGTCCTTCTTCACTGTCTGTCCATACCAATGTCTGTGTACTGTTATTTTATTTACTTTGTTTAAATTATGTAGATACTGCAATTAGATGTTGGTAAAGCTTTACACCTGTGCTGTAACTGTGGAGCTGCTGACGACTGGAAATGCTGTTTGTCTTGACCTCATTGAATCTTTTTCCTCTCTTCAGGAATCCTATCAAACTTTGCCCCGGTTCTGTTTCCCATATGACGTACAAAGGTGAGTGAAAGGGTTTCTCCATGTTTCCATCCTTCCGTCCTGTTTTTTGCAGTGATGTATCCACCTCTCTCTCTCTCTCTCTCTCTCTCTCTCTCTCTCTCTCTCTCTCTCTCTCTCTCTCTCTCTCTCTCTCTCTCTCTCCTCAGAGCGAGGGAGGCGGTGGCTGTGCAGCACTTTACGTTTGTCCTGACCGACCTTCAAGGATGCCAGCGCTTCGGCTTCTGTCGTCTCACCAACAGCACACACACCTGTCTCTGCATCCTCAGGTGGATTTCCGGTTCCCACTCAACACTCACTTCCAGTTTTGTTGCTTGCTTTTTGATCATAATGATCACATTTTACTCTGATTACAGTTATCTGCCGTGGTTTGAAGTGTTTTACAAACTTCTCAATAACTTGGCGGATTACCTCTCTAAAGGACAGGTGAGAGGCTTCTTTCAAGTCTAGCACTCCATCTTCTACATGAATTTAATGTGTGATTGCTGCTTTGACAGACCAGCGAGGTGAAAGCCCTGCTGACGGCTCTCTACAGACAGCCTCTACCTCTGGCAGCTGGATCGGTCACGCTGCAGATGGTAAGCTCTTTTTATTATTCATTTAGCTGAGTTTGTTCTTCTTTTATCCCTCTGAGGGGAACCCATAGCTCTGGTTTACCAACTGAGAAGTCACTCCTGACTCTGTGGCTGTCTCGGTGTCAGTGGTTAGCGTGTTGTGTGTTGTTTTTTTCTGAGGGAGAGCAGGTACTGGTCAGCACAGAGGTGTCCTCTCCTGTTGGACACCCGGTGGAACAAGAGGGGGTGAGTCCCTCAGGAGCTGACTGGTCTGCCATCACCGTCACACAGACTAGGTCCTGCTGGAAAGCCTCTGCTTCCTGCGCTTAGTCACTACAACTGTATGCAGACTAACCTCTTGCCACTTGACTTTCTAATAAACTAAATATTCAAGCTGAACCTAATTTGATCGGTGCTGACATCTCACATTCCTCGTGTCCGGTTTTGCAATTTAATTCATGGCAATGTGCGAATAACCCGTGACTTTACTGACTCCACAGCAGGTTCTTTGTCTCATAAGAAATGTGTCCATGTGGCTCACAGCTCCAGCCGGTGGGATCTTCTCATTTAATTCTTGTATTTGAAGCGTTTCATTCCAAAATGTAAATAAAACCATTCAGAGTTGAAGTCCATCCTGTGGTGACAATGTAAACATCAGGTTTAACCTTTTCGTGCATGTTGTGATGCAGAATGAATTAATCTACACTAAATTATTTCAGTGAAAACTCCTTAAAACCCACCTCATTGCTGACTGTGGACAAACACAGGTAGAGGCTGGACATGTCCATCCATCAAATAGAGAGATCCACAATGAGGACACACACTCACAGTCATGGGCAATTCATGGACTGACATCTCTGCTTTAGCTCCAAAGCACTTCACTTTGTTATTCAGGGTTCAGTTTCTCACTGGGGATGGGGATTGAACGCACAACCTTTGCAACTGGAAGACAAACCACTCTTCCAACAGTTCCACAGCCACCTAATCCTCAACTAAGAACCAACCTTAAAAAGAATGTTTCTGATTTGTGTGGGGAAATCAGAGTAAGCTGAGAAAACCTATGCGGTCGCAGAAAGAACATGCAAACTCCCCACAGAACAGACCAACGGACTGGAGTCAATCCAGGGATTTTCTTGCTGTGAGGGGACAGTGATAACCACTGCTGTCATATTTTTGGGATGCAGACAAAGATGTCAGTTTAAATGTAGACACTGTCTCTAGCTTCTGAACTGAGACTAAATCCTCCATTATATTAAGCAAGATTCAGTGTGACGAGTGAATCCAAACCTTTTACTGGGTTATTCTGACATATGTGACATTTGATTTTGGAATGAAATCCTAAAATCTTACCTCTAATAAACAAATGTACTAATCTTAAAACTGAACATGCTTTGTTGCTGAAGGCAAAGACATTTAAACGAAGCTTCAGCCTTAATAATAACATGTTGTTTGTTTTGGATAGGTTCCGTACTTCATCGCCCCCGACCCCGGAAGTCTCCCATCCATCCCTGAAAATGTGAGAAAAACTAAACCTAGATCTGATCAGTGGCACACGACGCATGTGACCGATGTCTGCATGTGTCCGTGGATTGAACAGAGGAACCTGACCGAGCTGATCGTGGCGGTGGACGTGGGGAACCTGCTCCAGCTTTACGCCAGCATGCTGTTCGAGAGACGCATCCTCATCTTCGCCAGCAAACTCAGCACAGTGAGACACGTTTCGGTTTTCACAACATCGACTTTTCACTTCGACATAATGAAGCTAATTGAATTAACCTGACAAAGACTTAAGAATACTGGAAACCAGCCCACTAGAACACGATCAGAGTTCATTCATTCATCCATCCTCTGTACATGAGGAGCTGGTTTGTTCAACAACATGCTTTGTTTCCACCAATTCATTCAGTTTAGCTGAATCCTCGGATGAGGGAAGTAAGAAAGTCCAATTACTTTGTTACTGTACCTTCGTAGGTTTTTTGGGG